>NC_089685.1:25650378-25970557 GCF_031753505.1 Anomalospiza imberbis | reverse complement strand
TGAAGAAGCTTAGCTGGAAATTACAAAGTAGGGATTTTTCTACCACACCCTAAAGGTAATAGAAACATGCAATCTTTGGGCTGTTGTGAAGGAATACAGAGGTTGATCCTGTTATTATTTTGAATTGTACTTCCACAATTTCCTCTTTTATCCTGAATAAGAGAAATACCAACACAAGGGTGAGCTTTTAAAGCTCTTCATTGCTGAGACTTCATGGCTAGGATTTCCATTTTGCAATCTGATCTAGTTTGTGAGATTTTTGAATCTATGAAGAGACAGGCTTTACAAAATGCCTGTCTTAATGTTATGGGGTAAGAGACTTCCAAAAGACTTAGCTAACCTTCTGTGAGTCACATTTCTAATGGAATTTTATTTTAAACAAATTATCTGCTACATTGTCTCCACTCTGGGATATATGCTCAGTGACTATAATACTTGTTGTTTTGATATATTGAGTTACCAGATCATCTGTGAATGTTTCTGAGACTCCTCTTCCTGAAGAACCTGGCACCTAAATGAAGGTGACAAGCAAATGACTATAGTCTGAGGTCTTCTTTTCTAGCTGGAGGTTGCTGAATTCACATGTGCTTGCTGGGTTTTGGAGATGACTGACATTAGCAGCTAGCACTTCCGACAGCAGGTGCTTATCATGTCTAAATTTGAATCTCAAGCTCAGAGACTTGCATCAATATGCAAGACTTGCATCAACATGCTTAGTAAGTGACTTGTGATCACTATTCCTCTGCATAAACTCTTTTTACAACAGTTTTACAAACAGTTGGCTCCAGACTAATGTAATCAGTCTCTTTTTCTAACGCAAAACAGGTAATGGCTATTAGATCACATGCTGGCATCTGGTGTGTAAACTTGTAAATCTTGATAGATAAATAGGCAAAATAGCTTCACAGTCTAGGAAAAGACTGCAATTGTGACTGCAGGAAGGGAATAGTAGTCAGTGTGTTCAGAGGAACTATATTCTCACTTAAGTCCTTCACTGTTTCTTGTGTGGTTTTATAATTTCACATAGGTAGAATTAAGCGTAAATTTATTTATAAACATACTTAATAGAGTTGTGTCCTTAAATAAGAAGACCAGATGAGATTGCAATCAGGAGAGATTTGTAAACAGAATAAAACAAACAAAAAAATACCAAACTAATTTTTCAATCTTGTATACAAATTATTAGCACTTTGCACCATTTTCACCTTTCCTGTAATTGTGTTTAATGTGGTCATGAGTGCCACAAGAGCAACTTACCATCAATCAGGTTTTGGTCTTGATACTCTATAATTTCTGACTCCAAATTTGGTATTTTAATTGCAAATAGTACTTCATTTTTGAAGAAGACATTGTTTGAAATGGCAATTTTAGCCAAGTATTATTTTAAAAAAACAAAATTTACAATGAGCCTTGTACATGACTGGAAATGACTTAATGAACCACAGAGGAAAAGCAAAAATTAAAACTTATATTAAATATCTATCTTTCTAGATTTCACCAGACTGACTTTAAATTTATAGTCTAAGTGAATATAATACTTAGGAGACTGTAGTTTCACAAAGATTTTTTTTTTTATTTATACTGGTGAAGCTGAATCTTCAGCTTGCAGTACTTGCAAGATCTTCTACTTAAAGTACTTGCAGATCTTCTTTAAGTAAAAACTGCAGATTTCTTAATAGCATATGGAATGTGACCAAAAAAAAAAATATAGTAAAGACAGAAAACAGAGGAATAGAACATTTTTCTAAAGTTCATAATGTGTTTAAAATAACAAGATATATTGTAAGAGTGGTCTGCAATCAGAAAAAAAGAGTTGCAAAGTGTTTTCTAATATGCTGTAAAAATTTGAGAAATAGAAACCAAGAGCAGGAAAGATCCCATGCCAGGAATACTATTAAATCCAATCATCCAGATGTGGTCAATTAGACAACATAGCAAGGCAAACAGATCAATGGTTCTATCTTCAAATGAAAACATGTGTGTTTATTTACCAACATCTGCATCTTTAAGATAAGCATAATCTCCTTTCATGTCAGTGAAAATTCCAAGACTTGTTGGTGTTGCCTCATATTTTCTTTAAGCAATTACTTTTGTATTCACTTATTTTGCCCTTACCTGACCTTGAACAGAGACTGGCTGCCAGAAAGGAGGCAATCGCTGATATCATGCAGCATTCCTTAGAACTTCCTGTAGGAAGTTCACACAACTCATTCTCTTTCACACTAGAGTCACAGATTCAGATCTATCCTAACTGGAATTAAAAAGAATTAATTTCTTATTAGTGGTTTTCAGTAGCTTTGTATCTGTCAGGGACAGTTTCAAATGGACAAATGCCTGCGTGGCAGCTGGGTCACTAATGGTGTCTGCAGGCTGCTCTAGGAGTGGTGAAGAGAGACCCTGTGTTCAGCAGGACTAATTCACCACAGTCACAGGAGAGCCTGGGATATGTGTGCTCTTCTCAGCATCCATAGGTCATTCTACTTTTGTGCAACTCTGAAGTTTGCTGCTATTAAAACTGAAGTAGATTTGAAGTAGGGGGTTAGAAAGCCTAAGTGAGGAAGGGACTACTTAGGAAGGACTGTTTCAGCACGGAATAAAAGCACCTCTCTTTAAAAATATTTTATTCTTTAATATAAAGGAGGAAATCCTCAGGAAAGAGGAAAGTGCGCTGCCACTTCCTGAGCCGTTTCCAGGATGTGGGAAAGAAGGATCCATTTCAGGGTATGAACCTAAAAGCTTCCACCAGCCCTGCATTGGATATTAGCAGTCACTTTGGTCCTTTGATGAATTCATCAGGGAAACTTCCAGTTATAAGGCCTGCACAATGTAGAGATGGTTGTGTTTAGCCTTGAGCTGTGTAAAGCAGGCAAAAGATGCTCTTGTTCTGCCTGGTGTGCAAGCAGTAACACACTCTGTGCAGTAAAAACTAGAAAACCCAGGTTTGTAATTCTTAAGCTTGAGACATTTTGGAAATGCTTCTTAAATTATACTTCCTGTGAAACAACTTCTTTGAAAACAAACAACTGATATTATTGGTTTTTATTAAGATATTGTCTACGTAAACTCACCCTCCCACCACCTCCTCTCCAAAATCTAAGTATTGTCCTTTTCATTTACCCCAGGGAAGAAAATCAGCTGGAGCCACAGCTGCACTGCAGCAGATGTCACAGCCATACTGCTTATTGCTTTTACACGGATATGAAAAAATCCTATTTACATGGAGAAGCAAGACACTGGTATGGTGGTGTCTGAGCTATGGAGACTAAAAGCCAGCACCCATTGATGCAGGTCTAATGAAATACAATTAAACTGTGTCTAGTAAATGTAATAGCAAGTTTAGCTGATACACAAGTGTATCAGTTCTTGAAAACACAAGTGGAAATTTAAACCTTAATCTTTACAGCAAGACCTTGTCTTCCTATTACTCTGGAAGAGTGTAAATGTGAGCAGCTTTCTCCAGGTGTAAACACTGTGAAAATGCATACTTTCGGGGAAATGTGCCATCAGTGCCTCAGTGATTGTGTGCTATTACATTATATAGTAGCTGGACAAAAAATAGTTAATTACAAAATCCTAATCAAATCCTGTTTCCTGCTCCCCACAAGCAAACACTGTCTTTGTTCAATCTTTAGGTTTGGTTTGTACATTAGAAATCATAAGGAAAGTTGCAAATTTTGTTGGGGAACTTAGCTGCTAGAGAAGTACAAGAACACACAACATACTTTTCTGGCATGAAGTAGGTAGGTGTAAAAGGATCCAAAGGCACTCCGAGTTCTGGGAAGAAAAGTCTTGGGAGAGACTCAGCATGCTGCAATTCAGAGCAGCTATGGGAGATGAGAGTGCTGGAATTTTCTCAACCTGCTTTCTCATCACTTGGTTTTTAGCTGCTTTGCAAAGTCTAAGTTTCAGTGATTGCTGTCCTCAGCTGTCTTTGGCATTATGTCTTATTGACGAAACTTCTAGGAAGAAGCCAAGCTCCCTCATTCTGTCTGCAGTTACGTGGCTCAGGTCAGGGCTCAAAGGCGAATTCACTCAATGCTGACGGGAGCAGTATGCAAAGAGTTCATTACTTG
Organism: Anomalospiza imberbis; assembly: GCF_031753505.1. Taxonomy (NCBI): domain Eukaryota; kingdom Metazoa; phylum Chordata; class Aves; order Passeriformes; family Viduidae; genus Anomalospiza; species Anomalospiza imberbis. Next base: position 25,966,484 of record NC_089685.1, on the reverse strand, counting down.
CTGTGAGTCACCCACTCAAGCTGCCAGAGAAAAAGATCTTTTGTATTTTCTGCTTTCTCCTGGCTCTTGTTGCTGTTGTGAGACAGGAAAAACAAAGCATCCTTTGACTTGGTTTTTATTTCTAGATGAATTTGCTCCTCTTGCCTTATTCAGTATTTGACATCTATGAAGAACTGGGATACAATTGACTTTCCTACCACTTTCACAGACACACCAGATTCCCAGGAGTGTTTCAAAAGAACCTGTGGATGCCACCTACCACATCTCCTGCTTGAAGCAGAACTTATCCTGGAACTAAATCAGATCAGCCATGGATTTCTCTAGCCAAGTCTGGAAAACTTCCAGGGATGAGGATCCCTTTGCCTTTATCAGCGTGTGCAGTATAACATGAGTAGAAACAAGCTGACCATGGTGTTTCCTTTTTCACAAGTTTGCTGCTTGGTAGGAATGCAATCAGGAAGCTAAATTTGCAGCAGTAAAGCTTGTTGATAAAAAGTAAATCATGTTGTAAACTGGAGTTTATTTTCTTGATTTTCATGAAGCATCAACTTTTAGAATCATGTCAACTAAGAATGTCATCTTACTCTGATTTATATGTAAGTTTGGGATGTTATTGATTGCAGAAATACACTATAAAATATAGATTCAGCTTACTCCAAATTTGATAATGGAGTGCCCTTACCAAGCAGAAGAAAATGGTCCACTTGCTACCAAGCAGGAATTTTCCAGCTGTGTGGGGCTTGGAGAGAAACCAGAGATGGTAACAAAATGCTTCAGGTAGGAGTTGTTAATGAAAAGGTGCTGGAGCAAAAGGTAATAATGCAGTAGGTCTTATTTCTACTCTGAGGTGTTAAGAATGGCAGAATTGTGACGAGTGCTTGAAGCAGCACTTAACCTATCTCTGATAGGACTGGAGCCTCTGGATCAGGTTTTTTTCATGTTCTCTATTTCCTCTCAACCCACAGCAAAGGTTTTCTGAGGAGTAATTTTAATAGGATTACTATGTGGTGGGAGTAAATGTGCTTATTTGCAGTGTGACTAGAGAAGATGGATTTGGGAGAGTAGAGTAATATTCTGTTGGATTGTCTGACTTTTCAGAATTCTGGGTGAGGGTTGATTGAGTTGGTTATTTTTACTAAGGCCAGTTCCTTAATCATAAGTTGCAGAAATGCAGAGGAAGACCTGAGGGTGATGGAGAGCAAATGAGACAGGAGTTTACAATGTGATGAAGTTGCAAAAAATTAATATTGTACCAGATATATAAATAGACTATGACTTTTAAGGACAGAAAAATAATTCTTCTTCATGCAACTTTGCTTACACTTAGGAATACTGTGTCCAGGCTTAAAAATAGTTTTGAAATTTGATGGAATCCTGGACAGCTGACAGTAATCCTAAGGCTTTGGGGAATCATTCCTATGGAATTAAAAAGGAATTTAAGTCTAAAAAGAAAAAGCTGAGGTTTCACTCTGGTTCCTTATCCTAGAATAACCTATGATATTTCAGTCATGTGAGACTGTTGCTGATGTAAAACAACGAGAATGTCCTGAAATTAAAACAAGTGTCCCACAATTGAATTCTAAATGAGCTTTGGTGGTTTTGCCCTCTTTCAAGAGTGGTTTTATGTACCATTTTAGGCCTGTGAAGTATTTCCTGCATCACAGAAAATTGTCACAGATGCATCAAAACTAGGATGGTAGTAGGCAGTAAACTCCCCCATATCAACTTGTCTGCCAACAGATCTTAAAAATACAAGTTATGCTTTTCCATAATTTTACAACATGTGAGTTACTACTACTACTGAGCAAACATAAATGAAGAATGCACACTTCTTTCCATCTATATGCATATTTCTTTCCATTTCCATACAGCCATGCATAGAGATAGCAGTATATCAGTCATGAAATGTGTTTTACCTAAAAACACAGGTCTAGAACTAAGTATTAGTAAATAGGTAGGATACTAAAGACCAATGTGTTTGCTAACTTGAGGTATTAGCAATTTGCTTAGGGTAGTAAGATGTTAACATCATGGATTAAAACCAGGCAAAGAGCTGATGATGTAATTAGGAGCTGCCAGACTGAATGCAACTACTAACTCCAAACAGCTTCAAAATTTTCACAAGCTTTCATGAGTTTTCACTGTTTACAGTGGTTTTAGTATGTAATGCATTAAAATACTGGATCTGTCTATAACATGAGACCAAAATACCCCCAAAAAACCTAAGCTATATATTTGTCCAATTGCTTTACAAGTAATTTGGGAAAAGCAGACCCTTACCTAGTCTGATTTTACATCTCTAATATATCATCTGGAAATAAAAACATAATGGATGCCAAATACCAACATGATGCCAGACACATTTTGATGCTGCTTTAGTGTACAAGTACAGGTTATATGGCTAAGGCCAAGAAAAATATACAGCCTTTAAATTGCATGGTCTTGTAACAGAGTTTTGCTCCAAATTTCAAGAGAAGGAGCCGAAAAAAATTTGATAACTGGAAGTAAAAATCTTTGCTTCTATGCCTAAGTAGTTAGTAAACAGTAATCTCTTATTAAATATCCAATGGGAGAATTAGAAACTCTGTTTTTGTGAGAAGTCTCTACATAAGAAAAGAACAATGTTGAAAAGCTGAACAAAGTTTCAATTACTAACTTCTCCTTTTGAGGAGGATATTTTTCCTACGAAAACAAATATTTTGATTTTTTCAATTATGATTGAACATCATCAATCATAAGCTGTCTTTTATCTTATTTATAAATAGATGTAACATATATGTCACATGCATTCAAACTCCACTGCCATCCTCCACAGCACTTCCTCTATTATACACAAGCTACAAAAAAGGCAGGGATAATATCATGAAAGATCTATTACTGGTGATACAAGTGGGAGCTTGCAGAAAGTAAGAATCTTGTTGCTGTTTGGTATTTTGTGTCCCTGAGGTGCCTATGCATCCCTGCTGATGGCTGAATCACAGACATTTTCTGACTTCTTCTGTGCTGTCAAATACACATCTCATCAAGTACAGAAATTTCCATGAGTGTGTGACCTATCTTCACAGTTTTACTTCTCTCCACTAAATAAATACATTAGGTTCAAGGTCACCTTCCTCTTCTATAAGGCCCTTAAAGACATTTTATGGTATACATCTGGGTTAAGACAGCAGCTGTCGACTTGAGTACAAAGAATCTGACTATTACAACAGAAAATTCAGGGGATGAGGCAGCACTTTCCTGGACACTGATCCAGGATCACTTCTGATCTCATTACTCTCTGTGCTAGACAGATGAAGAACTTGAGGGCCTGCCTTCATGTATAAAAGCTCATGGACCTGATTATGAATGAACACATATGCAACTTCTATTGCAAAAACTAGCATGGACTCTGTACATGACAGATGTTCTGTTGTGGTTTTTTGGGGTATTTTTTGGTTTGGTTTTTTAGGGAGGTTTTTTGGTTTTTTTTTCCCTTGAGTCTTACTATTTGAAAGCATGGCACAAAAACTGACATAAAAACTTGAATGATGTTGCATAACCAGGCCTACTGTTAACTCCAGTTGTCTTTTTTTAAAGGCATGGTCCAAGGCAGAAGCAAAGGTTCTATGCAGAAATAATGTATAAATATCTGCTAGGTGTGTGGATGCATCTTTCTCCCCCTTGACTCTGCATTTTCATGGGGCCTTGTGACCTAGGAGGCCAGTTTAGATGAGGACTGCAAGGTTGTTGATTTTATGCCTTTTGGTATGGATATTTTTGCTGAACAATGGCTTCATAGTAATTCCTTGTCCTTTGGCATAAATAGTTTGCCAATATTTGGAAGCTCTTCTGGCTTCTTCAATGATTAGCAGATTTTGATAATCCTTGGTAATGGTGTTTTGCAACTGTGTTAGCTTAATTCCCCTAACACAGTATATAGACAAGCAACTTTTTATGGTAGCCAAATTGCCAACTTTTTAACTTATGGTAGCCAAGTATGACTTTCCAACTGGTTCTGTACAACACTAAGCCCTGCATTTGCTCCCGATGAACAAAATTTGTGCTGTCTGATGTGTTGCTTTTAGTGTTTTGGTTTTCCTCAGCCTCTAATAATGCAGAGCTAAAAACATCTATGCCTCTACCCATTGCCTGACAATCAACTGAGAAACAAGAGTAGCCTTTTGACTCAACTGGCTTAACTGCTTACAATACTGACTTTAACCTTAGGCAGGAGTTTCTGTTTCAGATGTCATCATACATGGGAATATTTAATTACTCCTTCCTTCATCTGAATGAAAGGTACTTACCAGACTTGTGTGAGTAATGGATATTGTTGTAGGGCAAGCATAAAAAACAGTGTTAAAATTGTTTGGATTTACTCTACATTAAATGTATCATTTGGACTTGGAATGCAACTGTAATTTTGGAATGAAAATTGTCTTAATTTAAAAACCATTAAAACTATTCACTTACTTCAAACTATTTGTAATTCTTTCAAGATTTGCATTTCCGCTTGTAATTTCTGATCTCTAAAAATGTCTTCTATCTCTACTGTTCAGTATATCCATTTCCTTTAAAGGTACTGGTAAATTACAGGCTGTTCGTCTTATGAATGTAAAAAATTAGACTTCTGGGGATCATAGTTTGGAAATGTCTTTTTCTATCTGACATTGATTTTCAAATCAATTTGTTTGAGGGGGATTTATTTTTAGATTCCTTCTTTCAATGGTTGCTCTCCCTAAATACAGAAAAAGCAGTCAAATTCTCTTTTCCCAGTGTGTCATCTAAATGTGAAGGTCCTCATGATTTCTTTTACTTTAATTTTTCTACTTATATTAATGGCTCATCTTCTCTTACCACATGCTTGGATTTCCAGACTGCTCAATATCAAATGACTGTAGTAATTTCTCAACCATTGTTAATTTTTGCCCCAGTCCTCAACTTATTACTCTTTCACATATGTATGTGGTAAAGCTCTTCATAATCCTCTTTCCCATTTGCCCAGCATTACTAGCATGGATTCAGTTTTTTGATGCTCTTGCTCTTTCTGCAGTCCTTGAAATTTGCTTCTCGGAATATAGCTGTTTATATTCTGAAAACAGATCTTTTCATGTTATGCCAAGAAAACAGTGATCATTTGGATTAGTTCTTCAGAAAGGTGGATTCTCCCTTGCTTGAAATCTTTGATTCCATGGTCATAAAATTGTAGCCTGTGTAATCTTGAAGCCTGTGTAACCTTTATGCTAGCTTCAACTCATGATCAGAAAAAGATATGCAGTTGGAGAATCCACATTTGCTGCTAACTTTCACAGATTTTCAGGGAAAGATGTGAGGTTTAGATGTTTTAGTAGACTAGACTAGATAGTCACTCATACACCTAAGACCTAGGATGATACAATTATGTTTGCTGTTTTCAGTTGATGGTCTCTCAGTGGGGCCTTGGAGCTTTTCTGATATGCAGGTGAACTCCTTGTGTTTTGCCTCTTGAAGCTTTCCATTGTTTCTATTTGTGTAAATGGTATAGTGATATTCTCTGAAGATATGATCTGGTACCTTTATTATGCCGTAAGCAAGTGTCATGGTTTGACACTGGTGCAATGCCAGCGCCCCCATGAAAATGTACTTTTTAAAATAATTGCAGTGAGATGTGATCAGGAACAGAGCAGAGCAGGCCCAAGCTTAATAACAAAGAAAAGAACTTTATTAATCTACTACTACTATAAAACTGCAAACACTAAATCCTGGATGAAGACCTTCCAAAACACCCCTCCTCCTCCCACCTAATTTCCAAACAAACCCAACAGTGAGACACCACCCAGGATCCTGATCAAGTTTCCACCCTTCAGATAATCAAATACTCAGTCCTTCAAGGGAGACAGGAGTCTCTCCTGTGCCACAGACCCCCCAGGAAACACAATTGCCACCCTTGTGTTTCCATGTCACACATGGCAACCACCCGGAGAAAATCTGCCATGGTGACACTCTCCTTTCCATGTCACAGTGCTCTCACCACCGTGCATGGACAGACTGCTCATAGGGCTCCTTTAAGGATGCTTTGCCACGGACCAAAAGAGACAACAGTTCAGTTTCTCATCTCGGGACTACAGTCCCCCCCATTTTCCCCTGGGGCTGAGGGTCCAAGAACAGAGATCTTCTTCTCCCCTTCTTCTTCCTCGAAGACAGAGGGCCTCTCCACACCTTCTTCAACTCTTCTCTGTTCTCTCCACTCCTCTGTTGGTAGTCACTGAAACAGGTCTCTTGGCTCACCAATGCACCCCCTGAGTGCAGCCTCTGTCAGGAGAATTTGGTTCAGTCTATGGCTAACAAGAAAAGTCCAGCCACAAGCCACTCCATCATCTCCTTCCAACTCAACAATTTCCTCTTCTATCATTTCGGATATTAGACTGTCTCTCTTCTACTTCAAATCAAGGAGGAGTAATATTTTACAAAGCCTTCATTTCCCAGGAAAGGGTTAAAAGTTCAAACTCCCTGGACGGCTGAAATCTCTGCCCAGCAGCCGATTCCAAAGGCCAAGGCTGGGCACCTTCCTCCACCTCCTTCTCCTCTGCGCTGGCAAAGTTACAGGTGCCGTCCGGATTCTCTGTCTCTTCCCTCTTGGTGGGGGGAATGACAAAGGCATCTCTGCTTCTTTCCACCCTTCCATCCACAGGAGCTGGCTCAGTTCTAGTCTTTCTACACCTCAGCTCACCTCGACCAGGCTGCATGGCTTTCCCTCCCCCACCCAGCTCGCGGGCTGGGCAGGGGAGGTCTGCACAGCACCCTGCCTGGAACCAAAGAGAGTGAGCTCTTGGAAGTTCTTGCTCTTAACCCCCTGTGTTCTCAGAGGCGTATCCATACCTTCAGTGGTCACTTTAGGTGTCAATATCCAAACTTGACCACTGATTGGTTTGACCCAAATTCCTGAAAGAATTCACTTCCATGTCAAACCACGACAGCAAGACTGTGTGACTTTGAGTGCTAAATTCTGTATAATCCTAATGTACTCTATAAAAAACTCATAATCTAAAAAGAATTGGGATGTATAACGTTGATGTATAATTCATGGACTCATTTATGGAGGGTGCAATATGCACATGCTAGCAGTTTCCTCTGGGGCCTGCAAACTGAACAGAAAATTGTTTTGACTTTTGCTCAATGTAGTGTACAGTTTAGTAATTTTCCAAGATAAATCTTAATTGTTGGAGGAAGAGGTGAATTACTATCTATAGTAGAAAGTAGGACAATAAAATCTATGTCGTGTTGACATTCTTAGTCCAATCAGAATACAAACAAAGAGAAGAGATCTTGAAAGTGCTAACCTTGTCAATCATAAAAGAGAACAACCTCAAAATTGAGATTAATCACACAGTGATTATTTAAATGTTATTAGTGTCTTTTATCAAGTGTTTTCAACTCAGAGGAGTCATGTCTGACAAAATAGAGCGGTAATTCTAATGGATGATTGATGTGTTCAAATTTGTGAGACTAATGGGAAAAGCAGATACCAGGCCTATTCTAGAACTTTTCCAGTATTTTTCCTAGGCCTTTTAGCAAGGAGGATATATATATTATCCATATTTGATTAACCAGATCTTGTGATTTTAAAAGTACATTAGGAAAGAACACAAAGTGTTAACAGGAAGAACCAAGAGTATTGTGGGAAAACCACTTGTAAATATTTGGGGAGCTTTTTATTTCTGTTCTTTTTATTTGTGCTGGGTTTTTTTTTTGTTGTTGTTGTTGTTGTTGTTTGATTTTGGTTTTCTTTTTTTTAATTGGCATGTGTTGACTTTCTTCAATTTTTTTTTTTTTAATTTATAATTTTCCCTCTGAAAAGATTTTCCTATTCTTGGATTTTTCCTTTCTTAGTTAAATTTCAATTTTTTTTTCCCCTATCCACTTCCTCCCTTTTCCGTCCTTTCTAGCTACATTACCTTGAGAAGTCCTTGTCTCTGTAACTTTGCCTCTTTGAGGTCAGGCATGACCTTTCTTACCTTTCTTTCTATTGCTCACTGTTTGTAGCAATTTAGAAATCCTTATTTCCACTATGATTCACATCTTATTCATCAATGTTCAAGTCAGTTATTAGAGTATGAGAAGGGTGTACACTGTTACATTGTTCTGTAAATATTACATCATCCCAGTGTGGGCAGATATCTTCTCCAGTAGCTGAGGACTCTGGAACAGGAACTTCATTCCTTCAGTCAGCAGCAGAGTCCAGTTGGAGCTGGTCTTGGCACATATCTCTCCTTCACTGAACTATTACTGTTTATTCCTTTAGACTGAGCCATGTACTGGTAAGAGTAGAGGTCATGTATACTTGCAAATGGTTCCTGCATCTTTAGCAGGGAGCATGTGGTGGCACTAACAGCCCTAGAAATTTCAAAATTGTTTTCAAGCTGCCTTCAATTAACAGAGGAGTTGTAGCTCTAAACTGCCCTTCCAGCCCTGCCTAGCTACATGGAAGAAAAATAAAATGAATTTTTAAGGGAACTCTTTGTCTGTTAAGTACAGAACATTATGAGAAGATCTGTGAACATGCCTGAAGTGAATTTTAACATTTCTAGCAACTCCAAAGCAGGAGGGTAACTGGACCTCAAAGGTCAGCTCCGAAATGAGCAGTCTGGCTTGGGAAGGCTTAGGGACACCAGACTCCTCTTGTGTGAACTTGGGTGAACTGGTGCTAACGTCAGGCACATCAGCCAGGTTTCTTACACTGCAACAGAGTGCAAAAGAATATATCTCAGTGCTTTGGAGACATATCTCTGGGGAGGTTTTGTCCCACTTTTGCTTCTCTTGTCATTATGGGGCATGTGAGTTTAACCACTACAATAAGTGAAGTCATGAAGTTTAAGAAATAAGATCCCCTTTGTACACACTTCTACGGGGCTTCTTTTGACCATGGGCTTTCTTCCTCCTGCTCATGACAGCATTGGCAGCATAAGACTACTGGTGTTTGATAAATGCATTAGTATGGTGCCTTAATGAAATGATCAGTTTAGGGCAGCATGTGACTACCATAACTGGGATGAATTTGGTGATCTGAACGTCTTTGTTGGAGTCCTGTCTGGGGCAGTTACTGTGCCCATGGTAGACAAGTAAGTGTAGGCTAAAGCCAGAGCTGTGCTGCCTCATGTCCAGCTATGTCAGCTCTTCCAGAACCGCATCCTATGTGCTTCTGCCACTGGGGTAAGCATGAGGGGAGTGAATGCAAATCTCCCTGCCTGTCAAAGCAGGGATAGCCTAAGTGAGTTCTCAATTGGACTAATTGTCCATTAGAAACACACTTTGACAATGGTCCACAAGCCCTATTTTCCTCTGAAGGGGAGCATCTGAACATCTGAGTACACTCCTTTTGCATAAGGAAACAGTGGATGGTAAAAAACAGGTATTTCATAGCTGGAGATTCCTTAAAGCTATACAGTTCTGTGCACATAAATTCAGCCCTGGCCCCATGAAGTAAACAGTTTGTGTGTAAGCTAAAGCACAGCACAAAAAAAAAAAAAAAAAAAAAAAAAAAAAAAAAAAAAAAAAAAAAAAGTAGCAGGGAGCACAAGCTAGCAGTGAGCATAATGAACAGTGGTGTAACTGCCAGCCAAACCTGCTGCCTGCCCAGGTTCTGTGGGCATTGCTGTGAAGGAAAAGTTTTAGGAGGTTTTAGAAGGCTTTTCAGACTTTTATACTGACGTGCACTTGACTGAGGAATAAAATGTTCAGCAGATTTTTGGAAGACTTGGCAGACTTTTGTACTAAAATGCACTTGTACATGAGTGAAGCATGGGGGAAAAAAACAATCTATGACAACCTTAGACATAGCTGCCTAAAAACTGCTTATGAAGTTAAGAAAGGGGGGGAAAGTAGACCCCAGGCACAGTGGTAGAGCAGAGAGTTCAAGAGTTTAGCATAAAAAGAATGCTGAAAAGGAGAAGAGCAGGTATTTAATCATCACTTGTCGTCTGTGCCCATCACAAATCCTGCAGGTATCCTGGAGACAGTTTTGTGCCCTATGGCACAGCAGAGGTGGAGTGGGCAGGTGGTGAGGGACTGCATTTCTTCCTTTTCCTCTTCCCTTTCCTCTTCCTTCTCCTCCTCTTCCTCCTCCTCCTCTGTGCTCTCCACAGCCAAGGCTCAACCATGTCTAGGCTCTGCTCCCACCATGGCTTTGCTTTTTTCACCCTGCAGAGCCAGCATATCTTTGGCAATGTATTTTCCCACTGTTTGCAGCTCCACCTCCAACAGCAGTTGTCAGACACTCTCTTTCCCCTTTTGTGATCTCTCACACACCCCTGAAGAGTGCTATGGAATACTGTCAAGCAGAATAGTACTTTATACCCACTTTACCCAGACATAGTGACTGTGCAGAAGTCACTAAAGTCCACAGAAGCAGAGAACAAGTACACAGTGTTCTGAAAAGTAATTAGTCACTGTATGTGAAATACCAGTGAAGCCTTAAAGGGAGAAACTGCTAAATGAATCAGTCTTGAAAAAGTACATCCATTTAATCAAGTGAATTTAAAAATCAATCTGGTTCATCTGGCACAAATCTGTAATGTAGGTTTCTATCAATCCTTTTAACCCTTATGTATATCAATTTTGCTTATGTCAGTAAGTTACTGATGGTGTGCAGATATAATAAAGGGCTTAATACCTATGAATTAGGTGCTCCAGTGCCCAAATTCAAAGTGCTTGGAGTAAATTGCAATCATATATTCAAGCATCCAAGCTCCTCGTTCAGGCAACGGGAAGCATTAAGTGCCTGAGACAGGGTTTGAACCAGGCCCTGTGCAACAGGAATCTCCTCTGAGTTAGTGATGGGGGATGTTGAGTATTGAGTTATGTCTGAACTTTTTGGAGTTTAAATGCCTAGCCTCAAAAAAGAGGTTGTGAGCCTGTATCAAGAACTCCAACCCAATTTTGGGTGTCTGCAAACACACATAATTTTAGAAGCCTTGCCTTCTGTCTGGTTCCCACTTTCTGCATAACAGCTGAGCAGATGGAGCAGTTACCCAGAGATGGGAGCAAGCCCAGGGCATCAGCTTTGTCATCCTGGAAAACCGCACTGGTTACTGCCTGTTTCACCAGGGCAGGCACCTCCCACCCCTTCTGCAGCTGTGGGATACCACGGAGCAATGAGATCTGCCATGAGGTGTTTGGAGAGCAGATAGATGCAAGTCTAGGGTGGTAACACAGAGGTGGGCAGCTTCCCCAAAACAAGAAAATTCTTGTTCCGTAGAAAGTCACAGGGTTTTAGCTAGTGAATGTAAACCAACATGCAACACACCAAGTTTTCAGGGAACAGGACGGCTGGTTGGAGGCACCTGCCTCTCCCAATGCACTGCACTGAAGATTCTGTGCCTTATCCTGAGCTCCCTTTAGAGGCAAGGGACTAAGGATTCATTTTTAAATGGCCACAAGCTTACTTAGACTGAGGTCTGAGGCCTTGCCTGTGCAGATGTTTGGAGTGGCCCTTTTTTTACACCTCCTTCATGTTCATGTTGTGTTGTCATATGTAAGGTAGAGCCCCACTTCTGCATTCAAGTGGCAAGGGAGGGATGTGCAGAAGAGGAAAGGCAAGGCAGATTGGTGAAAAAAGGCTCAGGATTGCCTCTACTTGGCCCCTTGTGCTTCATTTATGTGTCTGAAGCAATGTTTTCTGGGGAAGAAGCAGGACTGAAGGGAAATTTCAGGAGGTCAGCCTCATAGTGCACCTAGCAGATCAGCACAATTTCAGTGTGAGAATGGATGAGAGATTCAAGTGCCAAGTGGAGAGGTTTATAGACTAAACAACGAGGCATCATTTTGCCTTCAGTGATTATTGAAAGCATATGCTATTTGACCTTAACAATGCAATCCTAATGCTGTTTTCATCAGCCTCATGGAGAATTTTGCTTAGAGACCTCCTGGAGAGTGCTGGGTTAGGCTAATGTCTAATTGAGTTACCTGAGTCTAATTCTGTTGTTGTAATTGCCTGGGGGAAGTAGAAGGAGCTGGTTATCACTTAAGATTTTAATGTTATTAATTTAAGAGAGTTTGAAGGGCATATGTAGTCTAAGGAATCTATTTAATTGATAGGAAAACAAAGTAAATATCCTCCTGCCTCAAATTCTAGCTCTATTCTCTCTCCAGGGAATTCAGTTTTCTATTTTTACTTTTGAAAGGTCAGGTCTGTGCAGCCTGCGGGAGGGCTGGCATAGTCATGTCACAGGAAGCTGAAATCCAATCTGCAGCTCTGACTTTCCACAATGAGGGGCTGGGTGATGAATGGGGAGACACCCTCTTCTGCAGAACAGCTGTAATTCATGTAACAGCTTGGTGTGACCTGAGTGTTTAGATGTCTCAAAATCTAATTGCTGTCTTCCAGTACAGAGAGTAACAGAAGAAGAAAACATCTTAGCAGAAGGAAACAGTAAGGACTGATAGATTGCTTTTAGCTTCACAGTGTTTTGTTGAGAAGAGATAAACCCCTTCTAGACATCATAAGGGAAATGTTATGTAAAATTTTTGCTATGCAACCCCATCCAGTTCATTTTTGTGAACTTCAGCTCACAACTGACCTGAACTACAGAGTGCTACCTTGTTACAAGGAGGACTACTGAAATGTGTCAAGCCTCCCTTTGCAGATGAAGATTACAAAGTCTTCATGACTGAATGGTTGCTTCAGATGTTTGTGGTCCTGCAAAAAAAACCCAACAAAGCAACAACACAATTAAATATTAAGCAAATTCCTATTATTATTTTTTCCTATTTTTTTTTAATAAGAGAGAGGATGGAAACTGTTACCTGTGAAGCTGTTTAAGCTGCAGCCAAAACATAATCCTGTGGTGCAGTTTAGATTTGTGTTTGTCATCCCTATGAACAGCTCCTGCATAGGCAGTGCATTCACTGAGCCTAGTAAGTCTTATGCTACTGAAGTGACTTTTGGGATGCTGAGGCTTGTTTTAGTAAGGTAGCAGTGACTTTGTAAGGAGCAAAATTGCAATTTATAATAGAAGCTGCAAAGTTCAATTTCCCAGAGTCTGACCTAGGGCAGGTCTGTCTGTGTGATCTGGAGGAACTCCACTTGTATGACCTGGAGGGCATACACCATTGTCTACCTGTCTTGAAGAATGAGGCACTGGTATCAAAGCACAGCTCTGTGTGGGGTCTTAAGGGGCTCTTTGAAGCCACAACAGAGAGAAGGTGAAGTGCTGCAGCTCCCTCCCTCCTTCTGAAGAAAAGCCAGCACAGCACAGGTCTCTAGAAGTTACATGTATAAAAGTAAAGAAACTAAATAGGGTTTTATGGAATACACTCTTGGAGAGCTCCTGTTTCTGTTGAGGTACCTTATTTGTCACTGAAACATTAACTGTAAAGCCCCACTCTGCTTTTGATAACACTTCTCTGGTCTGCAAGTGGAGAGACCTGGTGTTGCCTTCTCTACCACTGCAGTCACTTCTACAAGCAGAAAGTGATACCTCCATGATGTTCATGTAAATGAATACACAATATGAAAAGAAGCCAACAAAAAATAATTTAACTGTACAATGACTTAAGATTGACTGATGCTTTAGCTACCCCATTTGTTAAGAAACTCGTGCAGCCTATTTTCATAATGGTTTGATGGTTTATCTGCAGGGATAGCAACTAAGTTATCTAGTAGGAGTAATTGCCAAAATGAAGAATAACTGAATATTGAAAGTTATTGATGAAACCTAGTACCGAATTCCTGTCTTCACATGGGTAAATTTATTGTCTGATTTATATCAGTGCAATCAAGCTATAAAAAAAGCCCAACAAAGCAACATGACAAATCTATTGAAATAGTTCATGTTTAATACTGACTACTGGAAGCAAACTACTTACTAATGAGGTTCAGGATGTCAATTATTGTTGAAATGAATCCTTGAATAATTTTCTGTAATGTGTTGAAGAAAATCACAATCTGTTTGCAACATATTCAGAGCATAAAGAGACTAAATTAATTTCACATGTTGTATTTCTTTCCAAAAAGCTCCTGGCTCTAATAAGCATTTCTTACTGGTCTTTTTTTTTTTTCCCTGGTAAAGGAAGATGTACCTAAAATAGAAATTAAATAAGTAACTGCAGTGAATATTCTTCTAAGTACTTCAATAATGATATGGCTTCTTTCCCATGAGAAATAGGTACCAAAATGTTAACATTAAGGACTTCTGTTCTCTGGTCTATACTTACTCTAATGTATATTCAAAGATAAATGTTTGAATATACTTTAGAATACTATTTTACGTCTTACTTCTTAGTCTAATGTATATTCAAAGATAAATCAGCCACGATAATCCTGTTACAAATTATCATTTTCTCTGTATTTTCAGTTTGATCCTTACTGATAGCAATTTATTGCCTAGCAGTTAAATTATTAGAACTTGTTTTCAGAACTGTGAAGGAAAAAAGCCTATTCTGTTTTCTCTCTAGTCATGTTTCAGCTTTGCAAGTTCAAAAGAACCCTCTGGGTTATATTTATGCGTGCAGACTTTATGCTGGATGAGAAAACGTTTGCTTGTGTTATGGTGGTGCAGTCTTTATAAAGGTCTGAAGAATAACTCCTGGCTTGACTTGCAATCAAACTTGTGAAATTATCCTTTCAGTTAACAGCTAAGACACCAAAATGCCTTTGGGAATTCCAGTAAGTACCCACTGAGCATTCAGAGTTTACTTAGAATGCTGTGAAATGTATATACCAAAATAGAAATAATATTAATATGCTTTCATAGCTTTGTACATAGCTGATGAATTGGGATACTGTATTTCAGACTAGCACTGCTAAAGTTAATAGTGATGGAGCAAAGACATACATTAATGAAACTCTTATGTACTCTGATGGTGGCAGGTAAGACTTGAAATCAGTGTCTACGTAGAAGTCACCTTCATTTAGTGTCTGTGTTTCTTGAACATGCAGGAGTTGCCTTGTAGAAGATACGCAACAGGCAGGGCACACAAGTGTGGGCATGACTAAATCTTCCAGTTAAAAAATAAAATTGCAATTTTTTTGTTTATCTTTGATTTGGGGGAACTCATATCAGTTGTTTCTCTCATGGCATGAGCTCCCGTGTCTCCAAGCTAGGTGGCCGGGGGGAAAGGAATCTTGAGGCATGAGCCTGCCTCAGTCACAGCTTTGAGCTATTGTCTTCATCTGCCCTTGCTCAAGCTGTAGGTGCCACCTGTGCCACCTGAGAGGGCCATTTGATTTGTTCTAGCTTTCCTCTATTTAACAAAAAAACAGCTGGGTTAATGCAGAAACCTATTTAAACTGCTGATACCTTTTTTATCCTTCACTATTGAAGACTGAATGTGAAGTTACCCCACTCTAATTATTTGGTAATGTTTTGTTTGTTTTCTTCCAGCATTTCCAGCTGTGCACTGAAAGCAAAACCTACATATAATTTTCTCTAGCTTTTTTAATTTGTCATTTGCTCTTATAGATTATTCAGTAAACTCAAATTGCTTTTTGTTTAATTGGGTCTTATCTGCATTCTGCTCTGGCCAATTTTCAGCCTATAACCTAAATTGCTTTGTGCCCTAATAAGAGTGACTGGTTCACAAAGGGTAGTATAACATTTATTTTATACCTCAGATTCCACTGAGCTTGTGTAGAAAATTAATTCAAGAATTAACATATTTTACATCTGATTCTAGCAGACACCAGTTTGCCAGATTATCTTGCTAGCTAAAAGTAACCGGGAGAAGACTGTTCAGGAGGCTTTCCCTTCAAACATTTAAAATTATTTTGCCGTCACCCATCTAACAGTAAACTTTTCTGAAATCAGATTTTGGAACTTTTAATACTTTTCTCAAGTGTGAGCTGAATTTTCCTGGTTTACAGTCTGGGTTGGTTTTGTTGGCATAGAAATCTGAGCTTGCTGGAGTTTAATGGCTCTGTTTTCTCACTAATTAATAAACAACTGTTGCCATACCTCTTCAGCTCAGACCTCTCCCACTCTTGGATCTGTGTTGTTGGTTTTTAATGCACTTAAGTAACCTCATATATTTTATTGAAACTCAATGCTATATCGTGGGTAATAGGCACTTTGAATACTCCAATGCAGTCATAATGAATCTACTGATCCTTTTTCTAAAAAGGACATATCCTTGTTTCTAACTTCTCCCAGCTCAGAAGAAAAAGTACAGTGAAACTCAAAAGGGATGCATCAAAGGGATACATTTTGGTACATGAATATAGCTGGTTCTCTTTAACTTATATAAAAATTATCCAGAGATAATTTTTGTGTGACACATGAGAGAGAAGGTAAAAGCACAGTAAAATTGTGGTTTATTTATTTTCAGATAATCATCCCAGAAATCTTGGGAAAGAGTTTGGAGTTTGTTGTTTTTTTTTTTTTTGGGGGGGGGTGGGTTTTTGGTTACTTCATCAATGAAAGTTAACAATTATGTATTTATGGGAAGAGAGGGATTGTGAGGTGAGTTGTAACTTGTTGGCTCTGGAGAGGTGGCTTAGCTGTTCTGTTTGGCTACCTCCAGCTCGACTGGGCTATCTCCATATGGACTCTGTGTGTCAGGGGCTGCTTTAGATGGGCACTGGGCTCCAGAACCCTCTGGTACCTACCAGCTGAAGCATGGAGCAGATGAAGCCATGCTGGCACCTCCCTGGCAAGGAGAAAGAGCTGCTTCCCAGAGCCACTCCTGTTCTGTGTGTGAGGAACGCCCTGCAGCAGCGTCCTTCTGCCTTCCACGTCCAGCTGTGCTGCAGCTGTGGAACAGCAGCTGGCTCTGCACTCAGCATGCTCAGAATGTGAAAGGGATTTGGGGGGTCAGACTGAGATTTTCTCTCCTTTCCTGCTGAGCAGCCATTCTGCTCTAACAGGGAACACAGTCAGTGTTGTATGTGGTTTCTTCCTCCTTACAGATCCCATTAGCTGGGCTGAAATGGGCCTTCACTGAGTCTTACAGTCAACAGAAACCTGGATGTGAAATCTGTCTCTTTTTTGCCAGCCATGATTACATGGTAATCATCAGCTATCTTTCCTTACATTATCTTCCCTTGCTTACTTGTAGGTGACATGCTCTCTTTTCTCACTTGTGTTTCAGCTGTTAAACTGTCAGAAAAGGCTAGTGGTTTCATAGTGTTGAAGCTGCATTTGGGGTTTTAGGTTTTATAGATTTCATTTTTATTGTGGTTTTTTTCCTTACCTGTTAAAAATTGTAACTTTTTTCCTATTTCAATCACAGTATAAAAATTAATAGGTGGCAGCATGGCTGCATTTTTCCCCAACCTGGTTAGGAAACATGAAAAAAATGAAAATTTTCCAATAGTTTCTTCTTCATGAAAACTAATCTCCAGTAGAAGAGTAAGAAATATGCATATAACTTACTTATCAGTATTATCAGCACTGTATTAACTAAGAATATATGCATCTTTAAATTGATGAAAACAATGTACTTAAGAAAAGTTTTTTTTCCTGTTTATATATTTCTACAATAACAAAACAAAAAAGCAGAAAATAAAAAGTAAAAATCTTGTGTAGCCCAGAAATAGGATTTTAAAAAATCCCCAATTTTATAGGTTGCTAGATAACAAACACATATCCATTTTTCTTTGGTTACACACTATCTCTATGTAGATTTGTTATAATGTTTTTAAAACAACACTATGTTATCAAACAACCCTAAAACTGAGGCTATATAGGCTTTGTTATTATTACCAACCACTTTAATAGAATATAAATGTCATATATAATGTTATCACCATACACAAAGCCAACCATCCTATAAACCATTGTAACACATCAGGGTATTACTTCTGTACATTTTATAGGAATTTTCATATGCAAGCTTAAATTAAAATAACTTGTCTTTCTATAAGTAGTATGTCAAAATGGGTGAGAAACTGAACTGCAACTTTAAGAGCAGAATTTCAGATGTTATTTTAAATTTCTGCCACTTTTCTGAGAAAAAGTACTTCATGTAAATGTTCCCTTCCAACTTCCCCCAAACTGTTTTTCCATATTTCATTTTAGCTTGAGAGGAAAATCTAATTTTTAAATTTATTTTTTCATTATTGTGGATTTTGTGCAAATATGGGTTCTTTTTCCATAATATAGGAAATTTGCTCTAGTGTAAGATGGAAAATAATACAAGCTTTTTTTGTGCTGATGTCTTCTTTATATTTTGATGCAAGTATGAGACAGATATATTGTAATTTTAATGCCCTCAACTGGCAGAAGCATTGATTAGATAATGAGGAACAATAGGCCATATTTCTCCTCCCAGTTCAAACTAGATATAAAACTTGTTATACCATACTGAAAATGTGGTCCTCCCTTTGAGGGAGGAGAGTTTAGATCTGGTGTTGCATTGGCTGATGTGTGACCTTGATGTTGCAAGAAGTTTTGGGACCTATGGGAAGAAGGCGGTTTTACCCCAGTCTGCGTTGGAGCTGTGGAGAGGATTTTTTTTCCTAGCCTGTACTTCTAAATTCTCTTTTCAGACAGTCATACTAAGGAGCTAAAGCTGGTGTCATTATGCAGAATCTTCTTGTTGAGAATAATATATCATGGCAATGCATTAGAAGATGAAGCTATTTGAATAGTTTAGGTTTCAGCTATTTCTCACCATTCAGAGATTACTTTGACCAGACCTGTGTTTCTGCTCAACATAGCAGAAACCTATGTTGAGCCTCCCTAACTTGGGGCTTCTCCTGTTTCTACTTTCCAGCTTTAGCTGTTACAGCACCTTGTTTCATTCCTCTGACAAGAAACAGGGTGGCATGTAACTATCTGGTATTTCAGTCCCAGCCTCGACCATGCTGAGCTCAGAGGAGCTGTCCAGATGCAAGAAGTGACTCGAGGCTGGTGCCTGCTGTGCTCTCCCCTGCTGTCCCAGCACCGAGCGCCTACCTGCACCTGGCTGGGGTTTTGAGGGCTCCTGTGGGTTTGCAGCTTTTGCAGAGTGCTTGTGTCTCTTTTGCTACTTTGCTTGTCCAGATTCCCTCCACTAGTGTTGGCCCTGTGGTCTTTAAGGAAGGCTGTTTCTGGGATATTTATTTTATTGCTGATCATTAATGGTAAAATAATTTCCTTCTAATCGGGGATATAAACTGGTAAGTTTGACTAATTATTACATCTTACTCAATGCTGTCTACTTTTCAAGTGTGCAGCTAGATTTGTGTTTTGTTCTGTTGACGAAATCAGGTTTAAAAAAAAAAACAAACAAAATGCGAGTAAAGTAAGAGCTTTAGTCATTTACTGTGATATTTTTCATTACAAATAAGCAGAACACTTTCCCCCACACCACCTTTTAGCAAATTTCAGCTGTCACCCATCTTTCTCGAGCATATAATGCTTGCTTCATAAAAAATCAGTCTGGTTTTTAGTATTGAAGCAATGAAAAAATATCTTCCCTATTTAACAGCTGTCCTTTGGATGTTAATTTTTTTGTGCACTGAATGAATAGGCACTCCCTCACTGCTTTTCACATCATTCTCTGTTTCTGATTGAATTGCTTTTGTCTACTGAACTTCATAGGGATTGAAAAAAATTTAAATATCAATTGCATCTTAAGTATATATAAAATATTTCAATAAAAGCAAAAAATTGTATGGAAATAAATACAAGATACAAGATTTATGAAAGGAAATTGTTTCAAAGAATCTATTTTTCTTTTGAAGATTACAGTGCAGTTTTAGCTAATTTTGCTCAGACATCTTATTTTCTATATCCTTTTTTTTAAATACAGCAACTCTGGTTCTGTGCAATTCTCCTGTTATTCCTGTGAATCCCAAGCCTACAGGCTGTATTTGGCTTTCATCCATTTTCTGGCATTCCTGAACTTCTTCGGTGCAAGTTCTCATATAAAAGGTTCTGCTTTGGCCCCCAGGGACTGCAACATGATATTGGATGTGGAGGAAGTGGAGACCTGATATGGCCTATTCTCTGATCTGCTGGAACTTCTATTGACTTCTCATCTTTCTCCTGCCTGACAAACTACTGGGGATAGAGAGGAACCACTGAAGCAGAGATAAGAAAACAGGGATTTATAGTGTTCCAAACTCTAACATGCAGAGCTACAGGGGTACACCCTTTATTAAAGGCAGTGATTGTACTAAATAAAGCAAACAAACAAACCAACCCGCACCTTCAGGAAAATAAAAGGAAAGGCTAAATAATTGATCAAGGAGGAAACCTATTGAAACTGACTGTGTGGTCATTGTACATTGCTGCAAACAGCAGATATCTTGGAAAACAGCTCCAGGATTGCTTGCTTGTCTTGCTAGAAGCCTTGTGTTCATAAACATTGTTGTAGCAGGTGAACTCCAATAAAATTGTTGTGTTCAACTCATTTTTTACCCTGTTATATCTTGCTTTGCAAATAAATTAAACAGGAAATAGCTGGGATTTTAAGAAGTGCACATCTTTCTGCAAGCAACTAGACCAGAAAATCTTTGTAGTAATTGACCTGCTGACACTAATTCAAATACCCAGTGGTTCTTATGTCTTCTACCATACTTCACCAAAAACCTGAACACAACAATCTTCAAGAGCAGATACAGGAATGACTCATTTTCCCAGGACATTGGTTTTGGGTAAGCTAGGGGGGCAGGGAGGTGAGAGACAGGAAAGATGCCTGTATTGGGATTGCAGGGCCAAGTTTCAGTAGCTGGGGTCTACAGGGGTGGCTTCTATGAGAATCTGCCAGAAGCTTCCTGTGTGCTGGATAGAGCCAATGCCAGCTGGCTCCAAGAAAGACCCATCATTAGCCAAGGCCAGGCCCATCAGCGATGGTGGTAGTGCCTCTGGGATAACATATTTAAAGAGGCAAAAAGCCTATCCAAACAGCAACTGCACCAGAGCAGATTCCCCTGCTGCCTGTGAGGAAGACCCTGGTTAGTCTGGCTGTCCCCCTGCAGCCCATGGAGGTCTGGGATGGCTCAGAGAACCACCTGCAGCCTGTAGAACACCTCACATTGGAGTAGACGAATGCCCAAGGGAGGCTTATGAGTCCATGGGAAGCCCATGCTGGAGTAGGCTCCTGGCAGGATTTGTGATTTGTGGGGGACCCAAGCTGAAGCATTCTGCTCCTGAAGGACTGCACCCCACTGAAGGACCAGTGCTGGAGAAGTTTGCAACTGCAGTTTGGTACTGCAGCCCATGAGAAGGACTCAAAGTGGAGAAGTACGTGGAGAACTGTCTCCCATGGGAGGGATCCCACCCTGGAGCAGGGAAAGAGTGTGAGAAGTCCTCCCTCTGAAGAGGAGGGAGCAGCAGAGACCATCTATGATGAACTGACCACAACACCCATGCTCTGTCACCCTGTGCTGCTGTAGAAGAGGATGGAGAAAAAATTGTGAGTGAAATTAAACTTAGGAAGAAAGAAGGGATGTGGGGGAGATGTTAAAGATTTGGTTTTATTTCTCATTATCCTGCTCTGATTTGATTGTCCATAAATTAAGCTGATTTCCCCAAGTCAAGTGATTTTGCCCATGAAAGTAGTGGATGAGTGATTTCTCCTTCTTATCTCAATATATGAGTCTTTCATTCTATTTCCTCTCCCCTGTCCAGCTGAGGGGGAGAGAGATACCTGGTGTCCAGCCAGGGTCAACCCACTACCACAGTAATGTACTTGAGTAGAAAAAAATTTTCAAGTTTGTTTTCTTTATGGAGTTTTGGGGAAATATGTTTCATATTTGGGAGATGTTAGTACATTTGTTTTACCTTTCTAAAGGGAAAAACCATTCTGGAACATTTTAGGATAGCATGTGTGAAAGACTGAAATGTTATGGCAGCTGCTGTACATTGCTTATGTACCTGCTTTTATGACTTTTTGCAAACCTGAAAAAAATGTTCTTTAAATAATTTCTTCAGGCTTAAACCCAGCTCTATTTTCCTCCATGGCCAACTTTTCTTCCTAAGGAAATTCAATTGAAACATATTCATTGTCACCTTCACTGCCATGGTTGATGGTTAAAATGTCCACTGGTGTTCATTTCCCAGAGGATGCCTGGACACCTCCAAAAGCACATGAAAGCACAGGAAAGTGTGCTAGCTAGCTCTAGCTCTTGTCAGGGCCTTGCTACCCTGGATTTGGTGAGCACTGGACCTCTCCCTGGGCACAAACCCCTGTCCTGCTGCTGCTGCTGCCCAAACCAAGGGTAACCCTGGGGAGAAGTGTGTGGTATGATTCAGAGTGTCTCTCTCAGACCTTCTTGGCAAGACCCATGGCTGCAAATTGTAGGCTCTGGGCACTGGTTTGGAAGGACCTGCAAGGCATCACAGCTGCTGCTAGGGTTGCCATATATCAGGGAAAAGGTAAGATTTCCTCTACTACAGGTTTTAATCCCATGCACTTTATGAAAAGCATATGGGACATAGCTTTCCTTGTGCTTGCTTTTGCATATAAGGCATCTGAAAAAGGAGTTTTTATACATCTGGAGCTGGCTGGCCCTATACTACCCATACAAATTTTTTTTGTGCCTGTGATTGACCTGTGTGCTGGCTCTTCCAGTAATGGCTCTTCTAGCTTTTTATGGTAAATCACACAACCAATAGGGACTTCCCCAGATGGGATATTAATATCAATGTTGCAAGACAGCAGCTGTTTATTTGCTATAAATTTACTGCTCCAAGAGATTGGAGAAGGGCAGACACTGGTTTCCCAGCTTGAAGCCATTCACCACAGCTTTCTGTAGTTCTGAGAATCTCAAAATCCAGTTAGTGTCCAGGGTGAGTCTGGATATTTTGGAGCCACCTGGTCTTGACAAAAGACCAAAAAATCCTGGGTGAGATTTTCCAAATTCCTCTTACTTGATGTCAGACATGACACAAAGTGAATATTTTAATCACACAGAGTAATTGAAGTAATTGGAAGAAGGGACAGAGGTGATGTGGAAGAGCCAGCAGGTTTTGCAGTGACTCAACCGTATTAGTAATTCATTTGTCTTTACTATATGTAATCTTATTCTCTTTATTTCTGTATTTTTATTCCAGTTTCATATTTGTGATTACTTCAGCTCCGCACAACCAGCCTTTGACCTGTTCAACCGGCATTAGCCACATCTGGGAATACAATCAGTTTAATGATGTTTAAGGAGTTCCTATAAGGGAACCAGCAGACAACATGTTTTGCTCACAAAGCCTTCTTCTCCCTGGGATGAGCAGAGCAGTTCTCTTTGGCTCACATGGACATGCAGGGGCAGAAGATCCTCAGTGTGTTGGTAGCCATTCCCACCCCCAGCTCCCCACATCATATGAAAGTGTGACAAGTGAGACATTTGAGAGGTACCAGAAAGGTGAGGTGACTGGAATTCAATTGTGAGACATAATTAAAAAAAAAAACAAAAAACAAAAAACCCCCAAAAAACTATATCTCAAAGGGAGCTATTAATTCTGGTGCTCATAAATGGTTTATTTTTATTTTCCTGTATAAAACATAACTTGCTTCATTTTTCATTGTCTTTTCCAGCTCCATGTGAAATCCACAGCCAGTAATTGTTCCTCATTCCCTTCTGTCAAACAGGTGGCATACTGAACAAGTAAGGTTTCTGTTTATAATAAGCTACCATGTCTAAAAGAAGAGAAAAAGGCTTAATTTTAAAATCTGGAAAATCAAAGGACAGTCTGATGTCTCATAGAAACCAGGCCTTACTTTATAATAAAGTAAAAGACTTCTCTTTTTTAAGACAATGAAATAAATTTTACCACTCACCACTTCTGATTTTCAGCATTTGCAATTGCTGGGGGAGGTAATCTACTTTCTGTTGTCTCAACCTGAGATAATCAATGGTATATCATTATCTAAGAGGGTTTTCCTTGCTATTAGAAATCCTGTCCTCAAAGAATACAACCGCCTCTCAGTGAAGCCAGTCTCAGTAGTGCCCCAGTTCCGACTGCCTGCACTGTGTGCCACTCCAAAACCAATTATAAAAGCTGTTACCAGGAGACAGATAGTGAAAAAACCCCTGCACAAGTACTGGTGATTCTCTGCACCTCAGCTCACTTTGTAGAGCTGGCTGATTCAAAACCAGCCCACACATAATCTGAAAAAGCAATTTTTACTTGTTGTTGACTTAAAGTCTTAGGCAGCTGAGCACAGCAGTAACAATTTAAATTAAATTATAATGTATGATATATAGGAGATAATATTGCTGATTAGTGAACAGATTAGTCCAAAATATGGTTTTCAACTCAGCTATGAACATTTGGAGACATGCCTTTCTCTCAAATTGAGCATGAAAAGGGGAAAAATTACTAAACTTGAATTAACCTTGTATGAATGGCAGATGACATGCAAGTGAAACATGTTGCAATAAATAAATATACAATTTGGGGTCTATAATTTTCCATTGCATTAATTTGTCTGAATATATTTAGAGCACTAATTTAGACTGGAAATTAAAGCTGTTTATGGCAACTGCTGCATGTTGATGGAAGTATCATTTCATGTGCTATATTTTAAAAACATATCATTGACTTTTTAATACTGCTTCAAAGTTAAATGCACAAAATTACTTTAGCAAAATGTTTTGCCATACAACTGAAACATAAAAGATGAGAAATTAAAGGTCTTACATATTTCTGCAAAAGTTTAATTTTTCCAAGAGTAATTTAACTGACCTGGAATTACTTTTATAGAAAGACACTGTCAGATGTAATAAAAAATCTTAGGTAAATCTTGCTTTGTCACTATTTTCAGTTTGAAATTCTACATTTATTAATATATGCACAAATTTATTTTTGGCATTTTAATTTTTCAAAGCCTAATTAAACCATCCTATGGTTATAGAATAAGAGCAGAGTCTCAGGAAACTCTGTGAGAGCTCTGATTTAATGTTTCATTCCTGGGAGAACATACTGAAATCGCAGATTTTCCTTTGTAGTGCCTGTGGACTGCTTCTGGGTGAGAGAATTCTTGGCCTGTGCACCTATATGTGGGCAGCCTTTGTTCTATCATTTCATTGCCCATTTCATCATGAGTGATCCCAGCACTTTTGCAAAATCATTGCCTCTTGGAGAGGACAGTGTTAATTTTGATTTTATCCACATCAAGGATGGATAGCACATAAGTAAGTCAAATTTTGCCAGTGTCTTGGGTTTCCAGAGAATCAGTGGAAACGAATGATCACTTCCTACCAGGATACCTGCCTCAAGAACTGTACCCAGCCTCAGGAAAAGACAGACATGTTTTGCCTCCTCCTAGAGATAAGTAGTAGTGAGGAAGGAGAGGACAGGCAGATAACAGATACTTGTTCCTGCAGTTCTTGGTGGTGGAAACCAATAAACTCCAAACATTACCCACAGTGACAAGGGGAAGCTGGGATTGTCTTCAAAGAGAAAAGCAAGAGGGTGGGTATTTGAGGAGAGGGAAGGAAACAGCACAAGCATTAGGGGAAGAAAGCAAATAATGGTAGTAATAAAACCCTCAAAATGAAATGTCAATAGTTGTAAAATTGAATCCTGTTCCTAAAGTAACAGGTAAGGCTTTGGCACAGTTAAAATTTTCACTTCACTGGGAGAGCAGAATGGAATAAAAGAAGTAAATTTCATTAAATACAGAGAGAAGTTTTATCCTGTATTTTCAATTGTTGGCTCTGAAGTGGTGCTCAGAAGAAAATGAAAACCTGAATAACTATATGAAAGCTTGTTGAATACACAGCTCCACTTTCTAATTGAAAATCATCATGGCAAAGCCTCTGGCTGGCAGACAACTCTTGGAAAAGTAGCCACTGAATCTGAGTGCCACTGTTCTTGATTGCCTCTTCTGATATGCTTTACAATGTGCAATAAAAATAATTACATAACTGGGCAGGACTGATGACTAGCAATTACTGGCATGCAGATCCACAAGCTGCAGTTGTATGACCATTACACTGTTTGCAAAGACAATGTTTGAAATTGTTTTCCATTATATACAGGTACTGCAGTACATTAAAAGAGAGAAATGCAGAGTTTGCTGCAAGCAATTAACAAATATGCAGTTTAGCAGAGATATTATTCTTCATCCTGAAGATCTGCTCAATTTTTTTTTAGTGGTAAGCTATCTTATATTTCCCCTCTCTTTTTACACTGAAAAGCACTTAAAATTACTTGAACCTGTTTAAAAAGTAGTTTGATTATAGCAAGAAGGAGAACTTAGACAAGTTCTTTGAAAATGCTTAGAAATGAATCATCACTTTCAAGCAGATTAGACTCTCATATTCTGCCTCCTACACTTATACAAATAAAAAATATTATACAATTCCTTCCACAAACTGCATTTTAAAAACATTTGGAGCTCTCATGAGCTATGATATTCCAGTTGAAAGGCTGTTGCAAAAGTTCAGTTTTGTTTAGATATTCTTTCTAATCCTCAGATCTGTGTTGAGATCTTCCTTCTAATTTCTAGGATGTAAATACTTAATAATTATTACTTAATAAGTAATAATTAATACTTGTTTTTGTGTCATTTTGTTTTGTGACTTGGTAGTTCTGTTCCCTTCCTGCAGTTAATAACTGAGTTACATCCTTTCTAGTCCTTTGTTTTAATAACCAAACGAATTTTTCTCTGATATGACAACCTGGGCTTCCCTGGTCATTCAGGCAGTTTCCTCTGCATCTACCTGGCTTAAAAGTAGTGGTGCTGAGGACCCAGTGCCAACACATTTAGGAGATTTCCATTTTGGACTTCACTTAGTCTCTTTCTGTGAGCTGAATGCCAGTTAGCAGTCAGGGCACTTTCAATGTGCCTTTTGAGTCTATCTTCCAGCTTAGTTTCTCCTCCGGGAGTCAGGTCTTTGTGCTCTTTGACCACTCTGTGGTGTGAAGCAAGGCACAGTCAGCAATGATCCCCTTAAAAAACACCCACCTTGTCCAGACCAAAATGCTGTTGTAGACAATCCCTGATAGTCTTACTGGACTTTCTTGAAGAACTGAGATTTAGTACTGTGTTCTTTTCCAAAACTCTTCAGTCTGTGTACTGAGTCACGTATGATAATTGTTTGTTGCCCTCCACAGCTATCCATTATAATGAGCAATTGGGTTTTTTAATGGAGAAGAGAATGCAGACGTTGCCATAGGAGATTTAAAAGTATGCCACTTCTTACTAGCCCAAATGTCTTGATATTCTATTTTTCTCATTGGAAAAATCAATTAATAGAAAATAAATTTTTAATAGGAAACTATTTTAAAATGCAAGTATTAAGAAGGAGTGATCATTTAGACACTTCACATAAATGGGCTTCTCAGTTTTTGTTTTAACAGATTCTTTGCTCTTTTTTGTTTTGGTTTATTTTGTTTGGCTATTCCAAAATGGCATGATTTTACTTGGATCTAAATGTGTTGAAAGGCACATTAACCAAGAGAGGGGAAAAAAAGGAGCTATATATAGTTTTACTGTCCCTTTAGGGAGTCATTGCTTGAGCTTCATTAATAAGCATTTTAGCACAATCTAATTTACTCATATGGCTGGCCCCAGGTGTTTGGAAAGGCAACCACAGGAAAATCAGATCATACTAAAATTAGAGGCAAGAAATATTGAATGCCTTCTCTTTTAGGTCCTTGAAAAGCATGTATTAATTATAAGAGGATGAATTTATGAAAACTAATACTATGAACAGCTCCAATAGCAATTATATTTGAAAAATTATCTTTACCGACAAGTGTATTGTGGTCAAAGTGCAGAGAAAATGTTCTATTAAAGAACATATGTATATATTTCCCCCTCCAAACATTAAATTTTTGGTGCAGTGTCCCTGTGACATCCTTCTGATATAAATTTAATCTCTGAAAATTACAATGAAAACCCTTATTTTGTGTATGCTGTTTTTTTGAATGGTTTCAAATGGGGCAATAGAGTTTGATGGATTTGACAATTTTTTCTAAGAATACTTCATTGCTGGGTTACAAAATGCCAAGGTCAGCAACACTGGTGAGGGAAAATTGAGGAGATGTGGGGAAAAAAGGTTAAAAAATTATCTCTGTGTGGTCTGATTAAAAGCTTCATGCTTTCATGATGTCAGTAGGAAGCTTTGGCAAGCAAGTGTTCCCAGCTGGTCTCTGAGCTGCTAACGGGATGTAGTGGGTCAATAAAGGGGCTTTATATATTAATTTCCTAAGTGTCATCTTGATTTGCAGCAGAAAGTGTAAGCAAAACAATGTCAAACACATCAGCCCTGAAGGTGCCTTTGGAGCAACACTCGTCGGTCTGCCCTTGCCCGGGTGCTCTGAACTCTTCAGCTGGGGAGGTGCTTGCCTGGGGAAGAGACTATTTCAGAATCAGTCTTTAGGGGTTGAACAGCATGAATTACAGTGGTACCAGGCTACTGAGGAATGCATATGTTATGAAAACACTTAGTCATCTCTAGTGAGATTGTGATCTGAAATATCTGACCTTCCTATGATTCAAAAATAGGGAGACTCCAGCACAAAGGACAGTCACCACATGTGTAGTAGCACACGGGCCTCTATGACCTGTGCTTGGAGAAGCAGTGCCGAGTAACAGAGCTGCTCCACCCTGCCATTCCCACCCAGGAGACAGTCTACAAGGCTTCAGAGGAGGTCAGTTCTCTCCAGGCTTCATGTATCTCACCACGGGGTATTCTGAAGAGTTTTATTCCTCTAGACGGGAGTTTGGTAAGAGATCCTGTTATTTCAGCTTGCACACATATTTGCTAATTTGAAAAGGAGTGCAGTTAGTTCTGTTTCAAGCAGGGTGTGATTTCAGGACATACCCCACTGAAATGTACTCATATGTACATCTTTGGATGTTTGTTGTGCATACTGTTCATTACACCTCAGTGGAGCACTATGGACAAATGCTACTTTGATGTGATAAGCAGGGTGACTTAAAGGTGAATACTAGAGTTCACTATTAAGAAGGAACTTAAAATGTACTTACAGAAAGGAATAGAGTCTCCACAGAGGGTGTCATTTAAGAATAGTCCATCTAAAGAACATTCCCCTAAAGCAAAACATCAAAGAGAGGATAAGAAATATGGTTTTGGCTGCAAATCCGGAAAGAAATCAAAGTCATATGAATTTCATTAAATCACCAAGGAGTTTAAGAAGTAGATTCAAAATACACATGAAAAATATTGCAGTAAATGAAAAATAAAGTATCCAGTGACCAGAGAAAAGTAGAGAAAAGAAGGTGATGAAAAAATGATTATTCAGAAGTAGCCTAGGGAAAAAAGTTATCCTAGTAGATGGGAAAACATACCTATGGGAAGCAGTTTTTGGTTCTATCTGACCACAAACTCAAACAAAGTCTGTTCCCAGAACCAATCTATATATATATATATATATATATATGATCCTTCAACCTTGGCAAACTAATAGCACCTTATAAAAAAAAAAAAAAGTTGAATCCATTTCCTGTCTATATACATCGTTCCTCCTAGACTAAGGCAATGAGCTCATTTACAGGAATGAGAACATTGGCTTTAATAGTTTAACTACCTGTTGGCAAAAGTACATGCTTTTGCAATATGTCAACAAACCACCCTTCTCCAAGTGTCTCAGTAACATTGCTGCATAAGTAGGAATGACCACAAATCTTAATGAGATGGAGACTTGGTCTGCCCTGGCACTCCAGCATCCACCCACACACAACTGCAACACATGGCTGCGTGTGCAGGATAAACTGTGACTTGTGGAGTTAAAAACCCAGCCATGAAGAGGACACACAGAAGGAAATGTAGCATCCTGGTGCCAGAATGTGCCATGGTCAGAGACCAGGCTCTTGGCAAAAGGAATTGAATGAGGCCAGGGCCTTGCTAAGCACCCTTCCACAATGCCAGCAAACCTACAGTGAAGCTTCCCCCTCGGCCGGCTGCTGTCCCTTCTCTACGGCTGGACTGAAGCTTGTGGCTAGGGAAAAAGCAAGGCTGGGGAAAAAGAAGGAATGTAGGGGTAAAGAGAGATTGGACTGGGACTAGAAGTAATGGCTGGGGTATAATGTGACAATTAGTGCTTCAATCCCAGGAAGAAAGAAAATACTTGAGCAATGCTAGTTATGTCTATTCCACAAGACTTTTTGATTAATAAAGTCACAGAAGAACAAGGGTATCCTTCAAATGAGATTCTGTGTACCTTCATTATATACGGTGCCACTGATATATGTATTTTTGTACAAAAAATTACATCCACTAACAAGATCCACTTTTACCCAAGAGTGTGTTGACAGGTAATGGCTCAAGGAGTTGCAGAGGAAAATACCTGGATATATCAGACCAGGAATCTATACTTACTTTGATAAATGGCTAAGTGTATGTAATCCTGAACACTGTAGTTTTACCTAAGGATGCACCATCAATGCTGTACTTAAAAACAGGTATATTCAAGGAGATCCTGGTACATACAGTAGGCAATTATGGTTTCTGTTCATTCAGACAGTTGAACTCATGAAGAATCTAAAAGAGGAGCCGCCTCTGGAGCACTCGGGATAAGTGCTGGACTAGTTAATGAAGAAGCAGAGCAAGAAGAAAAAGCAGAACAGATAGACTGTGGATACCTAGTCTTTGATATGGAAAGGAGTTCTGAATTATACCATATTTAAGCCTGAGTTGTACACATTTACCACTTGGGTAAAAAATTATCCATCTAGAATTAACTGTAGGTTTTTGTGTATATAATTGCATGATTTTGTTGCAGACTTAGGAAAAGAAAATTTTTTGGGTTCTTGGCTTTACTGGCCCTGAGGAACCCATGCAAATTTACATCCATAAGTAAACTATGCAATTACTATTAGCTAGTTGTGCTTCACTGAAGTCTAAAATTCTCTCCTTGTCACATTCCAATACACTGTGAATGGATATGACTGTGCTCAGCTGTAAACATTGTGTCTAAATTATCTTTTCAAAAAGCATCTTTTCCCTTGCCTTATCCTGGAGATGTTCTCAAGGTTACTCTGAAAGTTTCTCAGGCACCTAAATAAAGGCATCTACTTCATTGGACATATGTAAAATGTATTCCCTGAAGAATATCTATTGCAATCCAGAGTTAAGGTGACTTTTCACCTCAGTTCACCCCTCAGACATGCTCTGAAAATCCTATCACCTAGATAGAAAAATAGCATTAGAAGTAGGAGCTGAGGGTCATCAAATCCTCTGCTAGCACCAGGCTGGATGAGTTTGTATCTGTATCCAACCTGTAGCTCATGAATTCTGGTAATGGAGAATTTACTGTTTCCCCTGGTGAGCCATTCTAGTGCATAATTACCTTGCTGCAAGAAAATGTGTCTTTTTATCTAGCCCAACTATCTGTTTGATTAAAGGCTACTGTTTCTTATCTTACCACCACAGATACTGATAACAGATCCTAACCATTTAGCAGCAGTCAGTCTTTGAGATACTCATATTTCTGATCATGAGCTCCACCAACAATCCCTCTTCTACAACCTTCTTTCTAAATTCTGGATTTTAGCCATTGCATCATTCTCGTTGTTACAGTGTTTTCTCTGTTTGGTTCTTCTCATTCCCGGCTTCGATGCCATCAACTCCACACTGTGGAGCAGTTCAGTTTTGGGCTCCCCAGCACTGAATGCTTGAGACAAAATCCAGAGACTTTGCAGAAAATATTGTTATTTAATTCATTATCAACATGGTCATACTTATAGATGACATTTGGAAACACTTACCCAGGGACAGGAAATTCTGATTTCTACCTATTCCTGTGTCTGTAGCTGTTTGGATCCACACTGTCCCTCTGCCAGGACAGTGCTCTTTTTTTCAGCTGGTTTAGCTAGCTCTGCCTTCAGCTGTAGTTGAATCACTCTGCAGCTAGAAAATCATCCACTTGGACAAAGAAAAAAAGGTTCAGGATGGAAAACTGCAACCAAATGATTATGACATTGGTAT
This sequence comes from Anomalospiza imberbis, assembly GCF_031753505.1. NCBI lineage: Eukaryota > Metazoa > Chordata > Aves > Passeriformes > Viduidae > Anomalospiza > Anomalospiza imberbis. Next base: position 25,934,707 of record NC_089685.1, on the reverse strand, counting down.
GGGACTGGGCTCTGGGAATAGTCTCTGGTGCTGATCTTTATTTTTATTGTTGGCAGTCCTCAACTTACTCCAAGAAGTTCTAATACCGGGTGAACTGAATAGGACAAAACACATTGCAAGGGTTTACTCTATTTTGTAAGACAGGGACTGATGCGTTCAGGTTCCATTTGCACCATTATTCTCATTCCACATCACTGGAGGAGGCATGCTTCTGATTCATGGGAGCTGCAATAGGTATGATTCATTTATAATAAATAAAATTCCAGCATATAAAGCCCATACATAGATACTCACAGAATAAAGACTAGAGTTTATTATAATGAATTCACTAAGATCATGTAACTGGAACTACCTTTCTTTAGAATAACAACTGCCTTGGAATAAGAAATCATTGAATAAAAATTTCCACTTTAGGCAATGGAAAATTATGTCACACATATTGTGAGCATACATATTGGCGGGGACACATGTGTGTCTGAAAGAGAGGACTGAGTTATAACCTGAAATAAAATGTTAAAAATAGTAGGAGCCTGTTTAGCAGAGGTAACATAAAGAGACCTCCTTAGCCTCCCAGTAATGCATACTATAGTTTAAAAGCAGCCTGCTCTATTTTGAGCATCAGTACATCATCATCCTGTATTACAGTGCTTCGTATCTCATTCTCCCTTCATTTCTCAGACATACCACTTACCATTCTGCCTTTTGGGTCAGTCGTGCTGCTTTTGCACATCATCCTTTTGTACTCAGCTGATTTATTCTTAATGAGAGGAGGAATTACATATTTGGTGTGGGTATGGAATGTGACTTACCTACACAGTGCCCTTGCAAAAACCCCTGTTAATAATCTCTGTAATGTAACCAATAAACACATTTGATTTGACATCAGGATAAACAGAAGTATTTTCATCTTCTTTTCAGCTGTGAGTTTGAGAGTGATCACTTTTTCTTTAAAATCTGTGATTTCGCGTAATATTTTAGCCATTTGGCATTGCTTGATGAGGTCAGATGGGCACAAGAAAGAACAAGTCACAAGTGAAAAGAAGTTGTAATTCAATGTTAACAAATTATTTTAGCCATCATTTGAGTGACAATTATGTAGGATGACTTTAGTACCAAATCAGTTTTGTTGGCCAGCCAGGCTATGTTGAGTCTTCTGTCATCAGATTGCTACCATGTTTCTAGGATTTCTTATACAGAGAGACAGCCAGGCTCCACTGCCCCATTGCTGTGCAGCAGGTAGGGAGGATGGTCTGCGAGGGCAGCAGCAGGTGGACAGTGCTGTTTCCAGTGATGGGGAAGGAAAAACCTTTGAAGTGGAAGTAAACTAATAGGCACTTGAGGTTCTTTTATATAACTGAGTGCTCTAAAGTTCCCCACTGAAGAAACAAATACAGGTTTAATTTTCCTAGAATGACAGTAACTGGGAATGGCAAGTACCTGTCTTTGCCTTTGTGATGAGGCTCTTGCCCTTAGCAGCCTGGCCTGAGAAAAAAAACAGGACCTTTTTTTCCCAGGTGTATATATAGTGGTGGGCTACGTGAAACGGAAGTATGTAAACCAGAAATCTTATTTGTATTTGCAAATTATTTATTGAAATTAGCATTATTATACAATCTTTTCAGTATTATGCATATTTAATGGTAGTTTCTTTATTAGGTTGAGGAGGTAGTTCTTATAGGAATTAAGAAAAAAATATAGTTCTTAAAACTCAAGCAAAAAACTTTAATGGGATTTCCACTGCCTGAATGAGTTGAGAATCCACCAGCATGTGTCTTCAACCACGTGAAACATCAGAGAGAAAACCAAGGGAAGATGCCGTCCTGCAGCTTGGATGAGAGGTTTGCCACCAGAGGGAGTCGTGGGAACACAGTAAAAGGGGTTGCTTTGGTACAGGAGAGGTCAGTAGACATTTCAGCCATGAGGATGAATGATCAAAATTTTATCTTCGGACACAGCTAATTTTTTATTAATTCATCATGCAGTAAAAATCAGCTTGAAATTTTGGCTTTTGGCTACACGTGCAAAATTTTCTTGCTAAAAATGCAAGATTGAATGTTTTGCATTCAATCTTCATAATTTGTGCGAAATATGCACTTGCTCAATAAAACAAAATTGCTAATTAAGCAATTTCATGCTTGAAAACACAACTCCAGAACTAAAAATCAAAACATGCTTTTAATATCAGGTACAATTTAACCGACTTAGTATAAGAATTGTGGTAATCTGAAATTTTTCTGGTACCACCTTTGCTGGTGATAAAGCAGATTACATCCGATTGCTGTAATGGTTCTAGATTACTGATAGCTCAGACTGAGCTACCGAGCATCATGAAGCAAATAGTCTGGCTCTGGAGATAAGTAGAGGGTGGAAGAAATGCAGCATTGTTATTCAAGAACTATTCTTTTAGCTAGATTCAAAGTTTAAAGAGGTACAGAATCTATTCAAAATAATACTGGAGTGCTTCATACTGCCAATATGGTTTGAAAGTGCTTACAAGAGGCAAGAAGAGAAGCTGATATAATCTGATGCATAGCAAAAGAAAAGAAGTCTTCAGAGAAGTTTATCCATTCAGTTCCTTCTTTGGTCTAATGTGCTGTGCTTCAGCTCCTGCTGCTTCTGATAAGTGCTTTTGTATGGAAATGTATGTACACCGCTCCCTGAAGTGACAAATCTAATAAAATTTTAGGAACCCATTCATCTCTCACTTAAACTCAGGTTCCCATTGCCGCACATGGTTAAGTGCTGTGTATCAGAAATTGAAGTAACAGCAGACTGGAAAAGAACTCAATAAAAGAGAAACAGCAGTTTCAAGTCCTGAGGGTGCCCACAGATCCCCCACAGTGCTTTGTGGCAGGTACTGGGTGGAATTAGGTTATCTTAGATATATGTAATAAATAATGTGTATAAAGGCCTCTGCCTCCCTTTTACTAACCCACTCACTGCTGCTCCTCTAGCACTTAAACAATTTTTCTGCAGCTCTGCCAAACCAAAGTTCATTTTAAGGCTAGAGCATGTCACAGGAGAGGTGCTGATGAGTCTTTAAAGTATTCATCTCTTTCACTGAGGGTGAATTCTTTGTAACCTTAAGATTTCCTGTCTTTTGGGAATTGTGACATTTTCATTCAGACAGACCAAACATCCTTATGGTCTTTGCAATTTTCATCATCCTTTTCCCTTCAGCTTACAAGAAATTCAATGTCTAGAACTTGTAAAGACTGAAATAAACCACAAAGACTTTGCTTTCTGTCTTGCTTTTCATATCTATCAGAATGGAGTTTTTCTGTTAGGAACCAAGTAACTCTTGAAAATATGGCACATATAGAATACCACCTGTTCATAAATACAGATATAACAATTGAGGAAAATATATTTGCAAATTTTTTATTTTTACAATTTTCATACTTGCGAGAAAATTGACAAATAATTAAAGATCTATTCATTAAAATTATAAAAATATTAAAATTGAATTTATAATTTGTCTCAACTATGTTATTGTTATTATTTGAGACTATTGATACAATCCTCATTCATTTTTCTGGGGAAGCAACATGGAATTTTTTGTTAGGAACCATGGAGGGAATTTCATCACACTTTGCAGGAGTAGTAGGGATCCTAGTTTGCTGTTTATTTTATAACTCAAGCAAACTTTGTAGGCGTTGCTCTTCTTGCACTTTGTACTGGAAAATAGCAGAATCTGCAAAGATCCGTGATCCCCCTGTACATTCTTCACTATCCTGCTTTTTGTTCTTGGCTCCATCAAACTGTCATGGGATCTATACATCACAGCTCCTGTGCTTGGTGTTTTTGAGGGCTTTTGTAGGAAATATGTAATGAAGCTTGTGTCTTCCAGAGCTCTAGATATACTTGTGGAGAGAAGGAAAATAACTTGACTTTTTGGAAAAAATCAGTTAAAATTAGTTCGGCATACTCAACAGTGCTTATGTTCCTGCATAAGCAATATTAGATACAGTTATTGTCCTAACCTGCAGCTTTGGAAATTAAGAGGTAAGTTCACACCATTTAAAATTGTACACATGCAAACTTCTGCCCTATTTCAGTTTTACAGGTTCAAAATATACGACAAAACTTGCACCTGTGCAAGTATTTCAAGGATTATTTTACTTTAAAATGGATCCTAATTATTTTTGGTTCAGCATCTTCTAACTATAGTTTTATTAATTTTTAAGTGTTAGTAAAACATATTTCACCATTTTTAACAGAAAATTTATTTAAATGTATTAAATTTATTTAAATATAAGTGAAGAAAAATTGCTCATCTTTATGAGACAAAATTCTCAGTTCAACTATAATTTTGAATCGCTGTAGATTTGAATGCTAAAGTGTCCATTTTAATGTAATATTTTTCATATCAATATTTTCTAATGTTCTTGTATAAAACAGTAGGTGTTCCAATATTAAGGAATCATATCACTTCTGCATAAATATCATTCTGATTTTACATTTTTATCCCTGTTTGGAGTAAAACGCTATGAAATGTAGTATTTTCCACTGATCTACACATTCTGTTTTCTTACAGGTTTTATTTCACTGATTGAAAAATGCCACTAAAAGCACTTCAAACCTGATAATGTTCCATATCATGAGCAGGAAGTTCATAATGACATGCTTGGTGCTTTTAAGCTTGAAGATAGTGAAACAGATTCTGTACAATGCTTAGATCTGTAAGTACTTTTTAAAAACATGACTAGAGCAAATCCTTTATCTTTAGTAATATTTTAGTCAACAGAATAATCTCAGCAATTAAAATGTTGCTTCCAAAGCTCATTATTTTCCCAGGTCAAATAGGAAATATACAGATTAGAGGGGGTTTTGTGTGTTTCCTTCTAATTTAGTAAGGAAAACAATGTAGAAGAAGGGCCATTTTCAGAGCTGATTAGAGAAACATCAGCTGTCAGGGAATACACAGCTCTTTTAAGAAAAGAAGAAAATTAAGTAGCCTTTGAGCAGCACTACAATGTGACATTTTTACAAGGAACTCATTTAGAAAAAAGTAAAGAGCAGATACTCAGAAAAGACTCAAAAGAGTGCAGCTATTACACGTTCCTATCATCTGGAAAAGGTGATGACTTCTTATTCTTATCCACTAGAAAGTATTCCTCAGCAGAACCAAATCCCAGCAAAAAAGATACTGTTTTAGGGGCCTGTCTTCTTAATTTTCAGTAGCATTTGTCATTTGTCATTCTTAAGGCGTTGCTTCTAATCTCCTTGGAAAATTAACCAAGGTGTTAACAGCTGAGAAAAAATACACAGTCACAGATCCACTCATGAACAGCTCTTGGATAGTAAAGAGCAGTTCCCACAGGCAATGAGGTGAATATGTTCAACATTTTTTTGCAAGAAAATCCTCTGCAGTGTTTCAAAAGTACTTCTACTTTCTCTGTCTACAAAAGACTGCCTGAAAAAAATCTCCATAAAGATGCTTTTAAGACATTCACTTTTGGCGTTTCCTATGGGAGTTGGATTTTGTGCAGCTGCGAACATCCAGAGGAGCCACTCTCCGTTCTGGGAGACATCCATGGAGAGTTGATGACTTCCTCAGGACCCTAAACTGCTGCATTGGAGTGCTGCTGTCACCCCTGAGAGAAGCTTTTTTGGATCCCACCTCTTATGAGAAGGAGCAAAGAGAAGTGTGGTGTTATATTTTAGTTGAATGGTATGCTCTGTCTCACTCCTGGAAAATGTATGGTTTATTCCAAGCCTGTGATCCTCCCCTGCAGTATCCTGTGTGTGTAATCCCATTGCCCAATCTGTTCCGCGCCCACTTTGAATCTCCCTGTTCAGTGTGCCGGGGGGACGGTTCTCTCTCTCTCTTCACCAGCTCTCCTGGCTGGTGCTCTCTCAGCCCCTCTCTCCCCCTCCCCTTTCCCCCTCACTCCCCTTTTCCCCCCTCTCTCTCAGAAACCATGCTGCCTCCCGGGGGTAGGACCCCAATAAACCTCATCTAATGAGCACCCTCAGAAGCCGTGCGGAGTCTCCTTGCCTGCCTGCTGCTACCGGCGAACTCACAGCCTGGGGGGGCCCCTGGGGACACCCCCGGAGGGTTCCCCCTCCCGAAAAGCGCCGCTACAGAGAAGGACAGGCTGGACCTGCAGAGGCATTCTGTGTAATCCCCAGCCTGGTGGGGGAGCAGAAGAAGGGCTTGTGTACCTGGTACAATTGATATCTCTCACAAGCACTGCCTGTTGTAAATAACCTGCCCTTATTCTGACTGAAGACATGTGGACATATAATACATATATAGCAGCTGCATAGGATGTTTCAAAATAGTATGCCCATTTTTACCATTGTTGAAAGGCAGACCAGCTTATTTGGATTCATTTCTTCTGTATGAAACCATGCATTTGATTTTCATTCAGGATGCTCTAAAGAGAAATCATACAGGAATTCATCTAAAAACTAGGCAAATGTGAGAACAATTAAGTTCATTTTATGCAGTTATTTCCTGAATGTAGAAAAACGCAGATCACCTCCCGCTGTTTTTGGATTACTTTATTCAGCTGATGTATAAAGCCATTGTGGAAAGCCGCAGTCTGCTGAAGTGAGTCTAGGCAGTCTCAGCTTTGTAAATTTATCTTGCATGTGTATTTGCAAAGATTGCAAGACAAAGTTTTACAAACCTGTATCTTGATGGCTTAAGGAAGAAAAAAGCTCATATGTCTATTTACCAAATTGAAGTGGAAACATCTTCTCTGCATCACTTCAGGGCTTTATATGAGGGAAATTACAATCCCTACTTGGAATGAAAAACCTTTCTCTGTTTAGGTACCACTAGATTTACTAAGTGCTACATTTCTTCTCTCTGTTTTGTTTATTTCTCCTGATGCTCTGGAGAAGGGGAGCATGGAAACAGATAATATGAACTGGTATATGAAGGAAGAAAAGGAAAAAGTCATTCTCTTCCTCCTGCAGAGTTCCCCATTGCCCAGCCACATTCCTCAACTGGATGCAGAGAATATTTTAGCCTGATGAAGACATTCTGCTGGTAGAATATAGAGGTTAAGACTGATATAGTCTTTTAAATCAAATACTTAGTCCTTTTAATTTCCTAAGAAAATGTTACTTTTCAGATTGTGTGTGTTTCAGAGCAAGCCAAACAAGATTGCTCTTTGATCTACAAAGACAGAAGCTAAGCTATGAATAAGCTTCTCATGTCCTCTCAGATATCCACCAAATGCTGTGCCCTTTGAGGATCACCAAGCAAAGACACAGTAGATTTGGCAAACTGATGTAGATTCTAACTCCCATGCATGATGCTCCTCCATTGTTATTGCTTGGAGAGTGGATGGGTGTTTGGGATTACCTTCCCCCTCCAGAACAATTTTTCCAGGAATGAAGCAACTTGGTGTATGACAAAATTTTGTCTTGGCATAAGGCTAGCTGGAAGCCTATGCTTCGTACACATTTTGTGAATGAAGAGGAACACAAAGCTGTATTTGCAAAGTCAGATGTCAACAAAAGGACCCCCAAATAGAAATTCTACAAATGACCTATTTTTCATAATCATCAGGAACCTACACCTCTGAATGCTTCTAGTTTATAATTTTGCAAACAATCAGTGGGAAAAGCCCTTGACCTGTGTCTTAATTAGACCACTTGTATTTAGGTGAACTTTAACAGGAGTTCAGTGTGAGTAATTCTTTTGCAAAGTTCTAAGCTTGACAAGGTGGCATTTAGTCAGGAGCATCATGAGCTCTAACACTGTTTAAAATCTCAAGTTTCACATTTCTTTTGTTGGAAGCTGCCTTGGGTAGACTGCATTGGAGGGTAAGGTGTTAGCATGGTTAGCACAGACCCAGGAGAACAAAGTTCAATATTCAGCTCCACTATAATCTTCCTTACGACAGATCATTGTTTCTGCTTCAGTTCATTGTTTTTATTACTTTTGAAATAGAGCTGAATAACTTTCTAGTTTTCTTTTCAGACCATGAGTTGTTCTGCTCAGTCTGGGAGTCACTAAATGGAACAGAATGGCCTGAAAATATGGGAGGTCAGGGTGAGAAGATTTTATATCCCTGGGAAATAGGGATGACACTACTCCCTTACTTAGAGCTGTAAGGTCTACTGAGATATCAGTAACTTGGCCCATAAAGTACAATATCTAAAAATAAAGTGTGCAGTTAAAAATCTGATGCAGCAACAACAATGGCAACAAAGTTTTTAAAATTAAAATCTCTAGTATTTGCTAGGAAAGGTGGCAAGTTTCAATTTTTCCAATTTTTGGAAATCCTCTATCAATGGTAATTTGACTACTTGATTAGGTAAACCCACAAACAAATTGTGAGGAATTGAATAAGAAGGTTGGTCCACATTTAATTGTAAGAAAACTCATATTTTTAATACACATGTGGACTAAATATGAATTCCCCACCATAACCAGGTAACTAAGAAAACAGCCATTGAAGCTGCAAAAAATCCAAAGACTTTTTGATCTTGGTGAATCAATGACAAATCATCTATTATCTCAGTGTGCCTGAATTTCACTTACAAAGTGAATGGAAGTGTAGCAGACAAGAAAAGAGTATTGGGTTTTCATTTATTTGTATCAGTCACCATAAAAAATGGACTAAGAGCCCAAGGTTACAGCTTGTGAGGGGTTTTTTTTTTTGGAAGGATATAAAACATTTCAAAGCTTTTAGCACATAAACATTCCCAGGGTTACTAGGTCAGATGAATCTGACAATCCATTTCACACATTTTTCTCTTACCTGAGCTAAGTGATGACAGAGTTAAAAAAATATTAAAATTTATGTCTAAAATATGATTACTCAAGAAAGGGAACTTATTTACAAAGGCCTGAGAAAGGATAGCAAAATTGAGTTTATTATGATACAATTCAAAACAAATTGATTTATTTGTAATAGAATGAGAATGGGTGATTGGAGATCCCAGTCTAATGTTGTTCAAGGACAAATGCTTAACATGAAGATGCTTGTCTTTCATCAGTTGAAGAGAAATGTGTTCTTTAGTTTTGAGATGTAGGAAAATATATAATATATCCCTAGGGCAGCCTGTAAGAACTGCCTCTGCTATGTTAGTAGCAGTGGAGCAGATGAAGGTGCACAAGTTAGCTTGCTTCCCTCTCCTCTTCCCTTGGCCACTACAATTGTTCAAACTGCTGTTAGAAGAGTTTTTGATCATGCAAAATGGATAGCATCTCTTTCTCCATGTAATTGAAAAAGAATGACTTGGCAGAGCACCAAAAAGGTTAGACCTATTCAAGGATGAGCCCTCAGCTTTATAGCTGATGTCAGATATTCTTTGAGATGAAACTTTCACATTTTTGAAAAAAATCCATCCATCCATCCATCCATCCATCCATCCATCCATCCATCCATCCGTCTCCTCCTTTAACAGTAAGGCTGAGATTTCCTGCAGAAAAACAGTGGACCACAAATGAATCTTTAATATGACATCTTTGCAGAGTGAAATGGAGGCCTAAAGGCATTGTGAGACATAATCTTTGCTTGTTCAACATTTTAATGACTTGACATGCAAATGTGAGTTTAATACAAACAGAAGATCTGTCACAAGTTTTAACTGTTTAATGTTTGAGAATTAATTAATTTGTGAATTAATGTGCAGTTTTGACTTGTCCTGTAATGGACACTGTCATGGACACTGTAATGGAAAAACATGGACACTGTAATGTCACTGGAAAAACTGTTTGACACTGTAATGGAAAAACATTCATAATAATAAATTATAACAGAAACCAAATTCTGGGACTACTTTTGACTTTTCGATAATTTGAACATGACTGAAGTTTGCTGTCTTACCTTACACCATCAACAACATAACTCTCCCAGGAACTGTCACAGAGGAAAATTAAATTAAAATCCTTCATTAACACCTCTTTCATCTTATGGAGGATGGAATGAAAACCTATTCTATTCTCTTTTTTGGGACTTTGATTATTTCTGAGAAGATGTTGCACTCCATATTCATCTGCATATTCATCCTTCTGAGCTATCTCTCACAAGCTGATTTCCAGCGTTGCAATGTTTCAGTATTTCTGGTTGTGGCCTAGGAACCAATCAACAATGATCTGAAACAATTAGGAAAATCAAACCAAACAGAACATGCAACATGGTTTGGTTGCACAAATTTGACTTGAATATGAGATACTTACTTGAAGCTGAAGAAAATTGCTAGAAAAAGATTCATAGGTGTGACTGTCCAGAAAATAGATTAACAGTTATATAGAAACATGTGGAGAAGGTACGCAAACTCCTGAGTCAAAGGACACGGTTACCTTACTTTTCTCAATATTCTATCCAAGTTAAGAGACAGCAATTAAAACATTCCATAGGTACATGATCCACATATAATGATAAAGTTCTACTGAATTTAATTTGAAGCATTCTTCCAGACTTTGTTCTAACCCAGTGTATGGAATTTTGAACGATTTATCATAGTCCATTACATTCCAAAAGGTTTTAGAATCACTTCAGTTGGTGGTATTGATTGTGAATGGTCCTCTTGGTCTCTAATTATACAGTGCTCCAGGGCATGACAACCCTTCTCACCAACAAAACCCAGCTCCACTGTGATAACGGGACAGTCTTTTTGAAAAACCCTGTTTTCATTAATGTTTGCTCCAGAACAGTATCCACATGCTGTCCTTAGTCATGACTGAATTTCATTTAGAGTGAAAGGATGAAACTTAATATGGTGCAAAGACAAACAGTAAAATTTATCTTATTTGACAAAAATGTAATTTTACTTACAACTTTCATCATAATAGACTTGCAATCGGAATTGAGCTTACCAGCTTATCTCCAGGCTTTTGCAGAGTCCTACCAAGCACAGGTATTATGGCCCTACACAGTTATTTCTTCAGCAGGTAGCAAGGTATAAGACAAAATAATGTGATAGATGTAATTTTTCTTTAAAGTTATATAAAAAGGTACACAAATCTATCTCTTTTTAGGTAAAAACTCATACATATGTTTTAATTTGAACTTGTGTTTTCATCATTTTGAATTCAATAGAATTTATCACATTGATGCTTCCCTGGGCTGGAGCTGTAAAGAAATGTGTGAGGGAAGATGTAAGTCAATATATGGGAATATACTGCTATCAGAATTTCAGTTGAATTTTCATGATAAAATATTACAAGACAAATAAAATAGACATCTGTAATATCTCTTGCCTAGCCTTCATAACCTATATTATGCATAGTTTATTCTTTTTCTGTGTAAATACAAATAATTTAATATTGTTAACAGCAGCAGTAATGTGTGCACACAGAACTTTTCAAAAGAGTCTCAGGAACATGAATTAAAGAATTATAGCCTTGGTAATATCATGAAACATGGCCTTTACCTTTTTTTGAAAATATAACTTCATACTGTCATGTCTTGAGGAGCTGGGTAAGTTGTTGGCATTAACATCCTGACAAAACACTTTTCTGTAGAAACTTAACTTACCTTGAAAATGAAAAAAAAAAAAAAAAAAGCAGGATTTTCGTGAGATTTTACCAGCTGTATCCTACCCTATAATACAAGTTTTGCATTTGAAAATTTTAGTGAACCTTGAAAAAACTAATTATATGCTTATTCATAGTGTTACTGTAGTTGCAATTTCAATGCTAATATTTTTTACTATGGTCTGTAAGGCAGCTTGCCTTTCAGCAACCTGGGAAATTTTGTAGATCTCAGGTATCACTTTCTAGGAGTTTTATTGAGTAAAATAAATGTTCCAACATTTAAGAGAAATGAATGGTTAAAATCAACATATTTCAAAATGGTTATTTTATTTCAGCACTAGGCAGATACAAAGCAGGGACACAAATAGATGGGATCTAGTGTCTGGGACCTCCAAGTATATTGAGGTCATGCTTTCCATTTTATACGTGACAGAAAACACATGGATGTTGGGCTGGAAATGTGGAGGGACATTCAAGGAGCAAAGCAGCATCCATGTGTCCACACTGAGAAACCAGAACATCACACACTCAGAATCTGTGTGTTTTTTTAAACGTTGATTCATTTTCAAAAGTGTGTTTTCCTTGTCTATACAGAGCATACTGTAAGATGATTCTATTTCTAGACAAACAGATGCCAGTAACTTAATATATTCTTCTTAGGTTTCACATCTTATGCTGTGTTTGTGAAAGTTGTGCCCAGTTCCCCATGATGTTTTTGCTACTGGTGTAGATATAAAAATAACATATGTGAGGGTGATATTCATTTTACATTACCTTGTCATTGGTTGAAATCACATTAATCATGTCTTTTGGGTGTTCAAATAAATGTATGTACCTTCTTAGGAGCATTGTTATAATTTAATATCAACATTCTTTTAATAGAGGCCTCAGTTTTAATGAAAGAAATGTAAGATATCACTTGTGTGTGAGTCTGAGGTGGATTTTTGGAAAAGACTAGCTTCTACTATTTTTCTCAGATAAGGATGACAGAATAAAATAATATAAAACTAAATTGGTCTAGAGAAAGACAGAAAAGTCTACTGTGAAAAAAATCACTGATGAGTTACAAATCTTGGCCCCTGAGAGCATTGTCTGCATTTCCTACCTTTACAGGGAACTGTCCATTCAAGGAGGAACAGAGGCTGAGATGCTCTGTGATATTGGCAGGGCTCCTACATAACCTGGATAAAATACAGCTTTTGCCCCACAGAGAAAGTCTGCAGAGAGTAGTGACAGTGCCACTGCCTGACTTTGCTGGGAGAATTAATCCCCCACCAAGGAGACTGGCTGGCATGGGGATGTGATTTTCATATAAGCACTGATCTCATGAGTAAACTGCTGTTATGTTAAATAAACCTTAACAAAAATCTCCCTTGTGTCATTCTCCTACATGACACAGTGTATATGGATAAAATCTATTTAACAAAGGTATCTCTCTGTAGCCCATCTCTTTGCTGTGTTGCTATAAGCTTCTAATTTGAGGATTCCTAAGTTAACAGCATTTTTTCACTTAAAGAGAAAGTGGTCATTTAGTGTCTTGAAAATGTCTCACACTAAGTTTCTTTCCCTTCAGTTAAGAGATACTTTTTGACATCTTTAATTCACTGATCTAATCATTTCTGACAGCATCAGTGTGCTTTAGCCATGGCATGCTGGAATGCTACTATTTCTAAAAATGTAAGGGAAAATGGCCATCATTTTTTTATAGTTGGAAAAACAGGAATATATATTTATTTTAAAGGCATTTTAGAAGAGTTGAGAAAATGCTGGTTGTCCTTCAGCAACTTCTGTTGTGAGAAAGTCAGGTGTTATTTCACAGAATCATGGAACTGTAGAATTGTTTAGGTTGGAACAGACCTTTAAGACCATGGAGTTTAACTGCTAACCCAGCACTGCCACGTCCACCACTAAAGCCTGTTCCTGGGTGCCACATTTGCATGTCTTTTAGATACCTCTAGGGATGGTCACTCAACCACTTCCCTGGGCAACTTATTCCAGTGTTTGACCACCCTTTCAGGAAAGAAATTGTTCTTAATATGCAATCTAAACCTCTCCTGGCACAACTTGAGGCCGTTTCCTTCTGTCCTGTTACTTGTTAGTTGGAAGAAGAGGCCAAGCCCCACCTTGCAAAAACTTCCTTTCAGGTAGTTGTAGGGAGCAATAAGGTCCTCCCCGAGCCTCCTCCTCTCCAGGCTGAACACCCCCAGTTCCCTTAGCTGCCCCTCACACAACTTGTGTTCCAGACCCTTCACCAGCTCCTTGTCCTTTCTTGCAGTGATGGGCCCAGGACTGGACACAGCACTTGAGGTGCAGCCTCAACAGTGCTGGGTACAGGGTGACGGTCACTGCCCTGGCCCTGCTGGCCACACTATTGCTGATACAGGCCAGGACTGGGCACATGCTGGCTCCTGCTCAGCTGGCTGTCAATCAGGAGCCCCAGGTCCTTTTCCACTGAGCAAATTCCAGCCGCTCTGCTGCCAGCCTGAAGCACTGCCTGGGGTTGTTGTGACCCGAGGGCAGGACCCAGCATTTCTCCTTGTTGAACCTCATACAGCTGGCCTTGGCCAATTGTTCCAGCCTGTCCAGATCCCTCTGCAGACCCTTCCTACCCTCCAGCAGATCAACACTCCTGCCCAACTTGGACTTCCCCAGTTATCTAGAGCTGCTGCTAAAGTGGTTTGGTGAGTTTGGTCTGCCAGGTCCCTCAGCATCCTTAGGTGGATCTCATCCAGCTCCGTGCATTTGTTTGTTTCTAAGTGGTACAGCAGGTCACAGACCATTTCCCCTTGGATCACGGGGGCTTCACTGTGCTCTGTTCCTGCCTTCCAGCTCAGAGGGGTGGATACTTTAATGGTCTTACCGTTAAAAACTGAAGCAAGGAGAGCATTAAGTAGCTCATCCTTTGTCACTATGTTTCCCCCCAAATCCAGTAAAGGCTGGAGATTCTCCTTGGCCCTCCTTTTGTTGCTGATGTACTTAATGAAATATTTCTGTCACTTGCTGAGAACTGCTATCTTAATGATACAGACCTGTGCTTTGTGGCAGAGTCTTGAACTCCAAAAAGGTTAGGCTGAAAACACTCGAGTCAGTTTTGGAATTTGGGAAACTTGACTGTCTCAAAATTATGGCAAATTCTGCCATTAAAAAAATACCATAGCAAAGAGCTTTCAGGCTGCTCTCTTTCTTTTATTTAATGCAATATTAATCTATCCTTAAAAATGCTTTTCAAAGTCTTGCATGAGGGCAAGGGTTTTTTTCCCAATGTCAATATCTTGTCTCATTAGGAGCCCTCCAGCCAGACATTTTTTGTTGTTTTAGACAGAATATTTTGTCACTATTTGGGGCTCATTTAATTAACTCATGCTTTTAATGAGCAAAGATATCTAATAAGCAAACATGGTTAATGAAACCTAGTCTGACAACATTCTTATTAAGGAAATAAAAATCTGTGCATCAAAGAAAATTCATTAATTCATTAGGAACTGGTAATCATCATGGTTTCTTGGTCCTAAGATCTCTATGTACTTATGATCTACCAATATGAAATCAGAAATCCAATATTTCCTTGCTTTGCATCACAGTGCACAACCCCTCGTATAAATGCTGAGTAAACATCAAATTTACACTTTTGTTTACTTGCTGCACTACCCTAGACATCAGAAAAACTTTTAGTTGAATACAGGATTCCTATAAAATACATTACAGAGGATCACCTTCCTCTTTGGAAACCACTGCATTTTGGTGCAGTGATATAATTTTTTTTCCATATTATTCATCTCATCCAACACACTCCCCCATCCCACTCTCTGTAAAATATCTTTCAAATCAAATCACAGCTCCCAGAAATGTATTTGCAAAGTCTCCTAAAATATTTCTTCCAGAAATGAAAACTGTATCTTACCAAATTTCATAGGCATAGCACTGCTTGTAATTGTACAAGTCTAAATAATTAAATTAGTTCTTGAAAGAAAATTGTAGCCTATTTATTGTGGTAATATAAAATTTTGAGTGTAAAAAGGTACCTCTTACTACAGACTGATCACAAAAAATATTAGAAATTAAACTGCTTTACTCCTGAGCTCTGTGACAATGTTGAAGGGGAAATTGTTACATTAATGCCTATGATGACATTATAGCACTCTCCATGCTGTAGTTCATTAGTAGGGTCTGCAGGCTATCTAAAGCAAAGGTCTGTAATTTAGCAGCTCGTAAAGGGTTTTATGAACACACAGGAGAAGACCTGTGCCCAGACCCTTTCTCTCTGCAGCAGCCTCTGAACAGAGCTGCTGTCATTCCCTCTCTCCAACAGTCATCATGTGTCTGATCCTCCTAATCTCCACTTAGTATTTTTTGAAGGTTAGTCAAGGATGTGGATTAGAAGTATTATTGGTTATTTTCTAAGATTTTTAAAATTTAATCTAACTTTACTAAAAAAATAATGATTTCTATTATTATTTTTTCCAGCTTTCCAAACCCCAGATATTTCTTTTGTATCATTCCAGGTAAACTAGAATCCATCACTGTGCCTTTCCAGCTGAAAGTGCCTTGTACTTTCAGAAACCAGCTCTTTCTCACAGGTTCAGTAGTCAGAACCACAGTAAAACTAGTAAATATATAAATATAAATAATTTCTCCTTTATTTTGTTTTTTCTCTGTAAACAAAACAATTCCAGTGGATTTAAGACACATGATCTTGTTTATTTATGTTTTGTTAGTTTCTAATTTAAATTATGAAGCTCTGTTGTCACAACTATAGTTGGGTTATTTTTGTTTTAGTTTTAATTAGTTCTTGCCTTTAGAATGACCTTGAATTGGATTAAGTCTTATTGATCAGTAAGTTGGCATTCATCCTTTGAATTTTTTCTTAAAAGAGCAGTAAAACACTTTTTAAATTTAAACCTCCAATAAAGATTTTAGCAACAGATCATATACTCTTCTTGCATCTCCTTTTAAATGTTCATCTCAATTTTTATTAATAATATCAGATCTCAAAATCACTTAATTTGTATGATAGTTTTGGAGCTGTAGAAACTGAAGAATGGGATGGTGAAATGACTTTCTCAAAATCAGCCAGGAGACCAGTGTGAGGGCTAAGAACTCTGATTTCCATATCCTAGTGCATGGGTAAGACTAGCTCTCTATTGCAACTTCTTTTTGAGTTGCACTGCAAATTCATTCTGTACTATGGGATTAGTTTGCCTTTATTTTATCAATTTGTTTTAGTGCTGTCTTGAACACATGGCTTCAATACAGTCTATTCTATTAGAGCAAGAAGGCGCTTCTATATTCTCTCTGACAAGCAGCAATGTAAAAAATTCAGCTTCTCAGCAGCACCTGTAGGCTTCTTTGTTTCTTTAAAGCTCTTCAATAATTTAGCCTAAAGCATGACCCATCATATGGATACAGCCTGCCTAACAGTTTTCATAGCCCACAGCCTGTTCCTGCTGCCTCTTTTCCAAGTACCCACAAGGCATGAGCAAGGAGTGGGATGGTGATTGAAATCACGGTTTCGCCAGCCTGATGTGTTCCCTGCTTACTTCGTTCCTTCCCTCCACAGCCCCTTCATCAACACATGACTGATGTGCTTCTATCATGTGGCAAAAATGACAGCATCTCTCATTAAATTAGGGGTCTGTTTCTGGTCCTGGGAATGCACTGGCTAATGTGTTTAAATGCTGCTTGTGTTCTATGGTGTCGGAAATCTTTTTTTCTACACTGATTGACTCTTTAATGTCCTTCTTTGATATTGGTTCCTATTGATGTCATCTGGTAGAGTGTCTCTTTTACCTCTTGCATATAGGAGACACTATTTTGTGCTCCATTGTTGGCAAAGTGCCTCACATGAGGAATGCATCTTACTGGATTTGCAAGCTACATCCAATATGAAAATGTTTGTTTGGCTGACTTAAAAGAGAATAATAAATAAAAGTATTAAGTCAGATATCTCATTTAGATTAATATTTCTGTCCAGCTCAGAGCACATTGCTTGTCTTTGTGTTCTTCCAACTAAGCCCTACTTCCTGCAAAAGCAATTCCCTACCTGTATTATGCTTTGACTCTGCTGGTCTGTTTACTCAGTGCCTCACCTAGGCACACTGTTGAAGTTTAAAACTTAACGAAATTTTTTTTCTTTCAATGTGTTTATTTCAGTAGAAAGCATGAAAATGAATGTTTTTATTGGATGGCTTACTTTAAAAGATGTTTTATTTTAAAATAAACTGTGATTAATTTTTCAGATTGTGCTTATCCCCTTCTTCAGTCTTCTTGTTTCTTGGAAAGATTCTCTTTCCTTTAGTTCCATTTATATCTTCACTTGAAAGCTACTGCAACAGAGGGGAATTGTGTACTGAACCAGGAAACTTCATTTTTGCAAATCAATTCTGTAAAAAAGAATGGGTTCAAATGTGCACTGAAGTGCTTTCCTGAATTTAATTTCACTGAGAATTTGGTTTCAAGAAATGGTAATATCTTTCCTTTATATGCAATATTTTGTTGTAATATATTATAGCTGTTCCAATTCCATCAATAAAGTCAAATAATCATTTTAAGGTTGAAACAGAATTGAGATTCAGTATATCTAGACCTTTTTCTTCTAATAAGTTTTTTTCTCTGGGACTTTGCCATAAATCACTTGTCAAATATGCTTGTATCCAGCACCACAGGCAACTATTTGACATGAACAAGAAACACTTTAGGAAACAGCAGACTTTTTTTCTCCTGGCCTCATTTTACCTACATCAATATTCCAGTATTTCTGGAATAGTAATATGTTTAATTTGCAACTCTCTGGGGAGAACTTTTGGAGCCTCCAGAAAATATAATAGAAATCAACTAAAAATGTAGAATTATTATTTTTCAGAATAATCATCCTTGTTTATAAAGTTGTGTCAAATTTAGAAGATTTGAAGTAACAAATATTCCAGAAAAATTGCGTGCAAAAAAGCATACTTTAGAACTTAGAAGAACATCAAGACATAGTATTTATAACATCAGTGTTTTCAAAGAAAAATATAGTTTATTTACTCATTGGAAATAGAATTATTCCTTGATGGAAATAAATACTACATTAATGCTTTGGATATGGAATAATGTCAAAGATCTTTTTATGGGGAGTTACTCCCCTAGCACTCGAAATCTGTAGAAAACTTGCAGGCTGCATTGAAATCTGACTTACTGACTAATTCTTACCAACTGTGAAAAACCATATTTTTTCTCTTTTTCTAAAACATAATAAAAATATGCAATATCTGATAAGAAGAGATCCTGAGTTTGAAAACAGACTGAAATACTGTGATGAGGGAACATTTAGGATCAGATGTCTAAGGTGTGATTAGCTGTTAAATAAATGTGAGGAAAACAAGAAAAACATTTGTAACAATTGACACCATTTGAGAAACACACATATCATGGCACGGAAAGCTAATGAATCCGTGTCTATTATCCTCAGATGTTTATCACAGTTCTATAAATAAATAACTTTCAAGTAAAACCTTTACTTGGCCTTTTGTCTGAGGTCTGTACTGAGGTCTGGACAGGGTGGGATTTATCAGGAGGCTGAACACCAAAGTCTGAACTTCCCACTGCTTTTGGGACTGCCTCAGTATAGCCAATAAGAAGTATAATTTTGTCAGCATCACCATCACTGGGTAAAATAGTTTTTGCAGAAGACATGACAACTCTTCCCTTGACAATCTTTGACCATAACAATAGAGTTCTGGTTCACAGAATCACAGAACCACAGAAGGGCTGATGTTCAAAGGGACCTCTGGAGTTCACTTTAAGTCCAACCTCCCTCCACAAGCGGGGCCACGTAGAGTATGTTGCTCACTACTGTGTCCAGATGGTCTTTGAATATGAACATCCCTTAGTCTCCCTGCACAACCTCTGCTGAGCTTCAGTCACCATCACACAAGTCTGCAGCTCCTGTGTTTCAGTTTGTGCCCATTGACTCTCATTCTGTCACTGGATGCTACTAAACAGAGTCTGGCTCTGTTTTTGCATCCTCCTTTCACCTATATATATACATTGATAAGATCCCCTGGAGCCATCCTTTCCCTAGGCTTAACATTCCTAGCACTACCAGCCTTTTCTCATGGGACAGATACTGCAGTTCCCTAATCATGCTCACAGCCCTTCATTGGACTCTTTCCAGCATGTCCATGTGTCTCTTATACTGAAGAGACCAGAACTGGACTCAGTACTTCAGTTGTGGCCCTTCCTGTGCTGAGTATGTCCCTCAACCTGCTGGCAACATTCCTCCTAATGCAGCACAGGATATATGATTAGTCTTTGCCACAGTGACTATTGTTGACCCATGGTTGATGTGGTCTCCACCAGAACACCCAAATCCTTTTCTACTTTCCACCCTATCAGTCCCCAGCAAGTACTGGTGCTGGGCTTGTTCTACTCCAGATACAAGACTTTGCACTTCCCCTTGTTGAACTTCAGGATGTCCCTGTTAGCCCATTTCTCCAGTCAAGATCCCTCTGGTGTATCAGCCACTCCCATCAGTTTTGTCTAACCAGCAAACCTGCTGAGGTTATGCTCTGCTCTGCCATCCCGATCATATTGAACAGAATTGTGCACAGTATCACCCCCTTAGATACACTGCTAGCTGCTGGCCTCCACAATGACTGTAGCACAGAAATCCATCTGACTGATTCTTCATCCAGCCCATGGGAGACAGCTCTATTGAAGTCCAGGTGAAAAATATCACCTGCTCTCCCCTTATCTACCAAGACAATCTATTTCATAGAAGGACATAATGTTATTCAAGCTTTACCTCCCATTTGTGAATCTATCTTTGGCTTTGCCTATGTGCTCTCTTTTGCAGTTCTTCATGCACTGTTATGACAGGGAATTTTAATAATCCCTTTATTCTAAAAATGCCTATGGCCAGTAGCTCAGGCACTTTCCTAAGAAGAGAGCTGCTGTAGCCTGAAGAAAATGAAAGAATTAGTAAACAAATTTGATAGTTACTATTAACATTGCTGTATTGGACAGATTTTAAGGAATTAATAAACAATTAGAAAGGCATTATGCTACCATCCATATATATAAATACATTATATAATTTTTAATCCAATAAGCTCTTTTTACATACATTTTTTACTAATTCTATATAAGTCAAATTTCCAGAAGCTCTGAGAAGGTATTTGGTACACTTGGTACTCTGAATGAAGAATATGTACAAAGATATCTTGAGTCACAAGCAGGTCATTTAAAGTATTCTTTCAACTTTTCATTTAATAATATGCATTGAGCATCAGCTGAAAACCCCTGTTTCTAAATAAAACTGATGTTTGAAGTACTTGCAGTCAATTTGCCTGCTTAATCTATTCCATCTTCAAGCCAAACCCGTCACTGGAATCTTCGAAGTGAGTTAATGTGATGGTTTACATTAGTTTCAGAAAGGACAGCATGATATTTTTAGGACTGTGAATTAAGCTTATGGGGTGCCAGTCTTTTGGATTTAATTTGGACATACTGTGCTATCTTCCATAAAAGTCCTACAAGCTAAAATTCTTTTGTCATAGGATCTGCTGTCTTTTCCCCAGCAACAAAATCTCATTATGAATGACTGATAACTGTATGATGTGTAGTATAATATATTACCAGAATTAGCATATTAGTGTTAAGTACTGTGAGATATAATGAATATGCACAAGTTTGTCCAGGTCAGTGTCAGACCAATAGTGATCCCTGCTTCAGGTAACTCTCACCATAAACTCTGCTAGGTTAAATCCAGGGTTTACAGTTGTTTTGCATAAAACAACGATAACTTGAGGGTGGGTAAAAAAAAAGAAAAGTGGATATTGTGTTATTTTTCAGCTCCAGTGGCATAGCCTATATGATTGATGAACAAACCAATAATTTCTAATGTTTTGCTGGAGAAAAATGTGAGCTCTATATAGGCCAAACAGGATTATCTTCTTAATGACAGCAATTTGCATTATTTTAATAGGATTTATTCTGCATGACTTGTAGTGGAGAATGAAAGAAACATCCTGGCTCGTTCAACAAGATGTTCCCTTAATGAGTTCGTGGGGTTATATGTAATACTGGCATAGTATAGGCACTGCTGGGAAACAAGGCTGAATTCAATGGCAGAAGCTAGAAGAATCATGGAGGAATTGTTTCAGTCCTTTTGAACATAAGCAAACATTTTGTTTGTGAAAAGAAATCCTCATACAATTTTTTGCTTTAGACAAGGCAAGGAGAAACAAAGGCTACAAAATGTGTTCTCTTGTGAGGAGCAGAATTCAGCATCTATGGGGTACACAGAGGGCTGGTTCTGCCCCAAAGGCAGAGTCTGGCTGACAGCCTCCTATTGCTGCTGTTGCCTTCTTCACAGAGACAGAAAATAGGGTTGGGGAACAGAAGACACAAAACTTTTACTGTAACTGATTAAGTTAATGATACCTTAGACTAGCCTTCTGCATACTAAATAAGGTTGCAGTATTTCAGAGCTTTCTGGTTAGAAGGGTGTAGTGGAAATGCACATTACCAGGAAAAATCTTGGCTCAAGAGTGATGCCCAACTGCCTGTCTGCCCAGAAGCTGCTTTGTCAACCCATGCGGTGAAGGTGAGGTGGGGATGCAAAAAAATCTCCACTATTAATATAAAAAGCAATACAATAAAGAAAATATGCAGCTTAATGATAACAGTATTTCAGATGTCATTTCATGCTTGCTGCATACCCACACATAGGCTGTCTTTGCATAACTTAGGCCAATATCTTTAAGTTGTGCCAAAAAGCACATGCTACTTAGGAGCTTTGTGCTGGGGATGAGTAGGCTGCATAGTAAAACAGCTAACCAGATAGCCTTAACTACAAAACCTTGCTAATTTGTGAACTATCATGCTCTTTTACATTTTTCTGATGTTTTATGTGTTTTATGTTTAATGCATTTTTAAAGATAAAGATCGAGACCAACATTTAACACAGTATCATATGGTGCAATGTTATTACTAGCTAAAATAAATTGAAATTATGTGATTGAAGAAACTATTCTGGAGAACTAAAGCTGAAGGCATTCTGGTATAAGCTCCTCCAGCTGTCTCTATAATCTGATCACAAAATATTGCAAATACTGAGCTGTGTTAATTTGAACAGAAATATGATCTTCATTACACTTACTTTTCAGCATTTAAATAACTGACAACTATTTGTTTTGAATGGATATATCTAATTGAAAGAAACATCAGTATGAAATATAAACCTTTAAAACTAACTCTATGTCTTAAATTACTGTAACACATGACTGGCAGCTGGCTGACTCTGAAATCCCCAGAGAAAGTTTTCCTTCTGAAACAATCTTAACAACTGTATCACTGAAGTGTAGCAGCAACTAAGAAGGACATTTTCATAGATTATCTCCTGTTGTTTGATAACCAGGCAAAGTGTTCATGCCTTGATTGGGACCTACTGAAGAACTACGGGACAATTAAATATTCAGAGATGTCACATAAATATTCCGTACTCCCTGACCATCATACAGTTTTATTCACTGTAAAGAAAAAAAGCTTCAGGGAACAGTCTTGAGTTACTTTCACAAAAGCAAGGAGAAAATACTATGAAAGGGTAAGCTCCTGAATGGAACTAACCTGTCAGGTGTTTTGGATATGGCCCAGAGTATCATAGATTATGATGGCGCCAGCTATTTTGCACAAAGAAACAAATTTTTCAAAATTGCTGAAAGAAATAATGGTGACACTTCCTTTTATTGTTGAATAATAAGGAAAAATACAACTTTTAGAATGCAAGAGGGAAAATGATTGCTTGGACGAGTGAAAATGCCCCTTTCTTGATTAAAACAGAAGTTCTGTTGATAAAAGAGCCCATTAGGACTGTCTTAATTCATCAAGAGAGGGCAGGGCAAAATTACGACTGAGAATAGGAACACTGTTGTAGGAATGTGGATGGTTTGTCTGATTGAATTCTGAATTCAGTGCAGCTCTTCAAATAAGCTGAAAAATTCCACCTTCCCATCAGTTTCAGCTTTTAATCTAAAAACATTACTTTTTTCCCCCATGTATTATTTACCTCAATAATAACTGTTTTAGTGCTTCTCAAAAGAGTCCATATTGGAGTTATTTCAAAATGCTCTGAATTACTAAAATGTATATCTGTACTTCTATTTGGCTAAAAAGAAAGCAGCCACGTCAGCCAAATTATACCAACCAAATTTGAGTATTGAAGAGGGTGAAATTCATGACACCAAGAAATGATGCTCCTGTATGGTAGATATTATAGTAAAGGAGCCTGAGAAGACTAAACCCATGAATCACACATTCATGTTGAAGAGCATGAACCACCTCTTAGAATGAATAAGACTCTATGAGTTGGCCTGAAAGCTAAAAATATTACCTGTATCTCAACCTTTAGCTAGAGGTCATTTTGGGCTGATCTGGTGAGTTTTTGTGGAAAAAATGTCTCGTACGTCTCCTAATGTACTCAGAATAGCATAGACAATCCTGTAATTCCACTGGCATAGAGGCTTAACTGGCATGAAGTAAGGACCTGCATCGCAAAATACAATTGCATATTAGTAGCAAAATCCTTTGTGTGGAGTCAGCAGAAACAACTATGAAAATCTGAGTTTGCAACAGAATTGTGAAAAGACTGAATTAGCTGTTACCTCTCGAAAATATTAATGTCAGGCTCTCAGTCTTCAGTTTGTTTGTTTCCTGTTTCCTTCAAGAACTATTTTAGGTAATGCAGTTCTCTGCTGTTTGCTTTTGCTAAAACAGAGGTCCGAAGAATTATGAGAAAACTCAGAATTGCACATGATCAGCCAAATTACCTAAATGGTGGGGTTTGGGTCTGCTGCTCCTCCTGGATGCCATTTATACTTGCATGATCTCCCCATTACCACTGCTGCATGTGTGCCTACTTGCATCACACTTGCATCAGGAATCCTCTCTAATCACACATTTTATGTTTGTAGACAGGTGATAAAATATATTTTGGTTTGACAGGAATTCATCCTTGAGATTATGGTCCAGATCATATTTGTTACTCCATGAAATTGCTTTCCTTGGTTAAACTGCAGGCAGCCACGTAAGACTGTACCAGAGCCACTGACAGTAACACACAACATGCTCAGTGCATGTGCATCCTCTGTGGGCTGGGTTGCTTTTTTCAAGGCTGAACAGGGCACTTACACACTCTCTCCTTGGGCAGGATGAGGCAGCTGTGTAATCAAGTATCATTAAGTAGCAGTAGTGATGTCTTATAACACAGAACAGGAGGTGCAATCATGAAATGTGGGAGCTAGTTTGGTTTTAGCTGCAAATGCAAGCAGGGACTGCACATAGCTCAAAAAGAAGAATCCACGAGAAAAGTATGATAAAGTCTAGTGCCATTTAGTGTGACAGTGACGTAAAAAATGTAGGACAGAAGACATCTGTGATGTCTCTTTGTGCCTATACCACTAAGGATACCTTTCAAAAGCTTGCCAATAAACACATATTCACATTTTTCAGAATTGTAAGGATGCCTGTAAAATAATTATCTGTTTCATCGTATCTGTGAAAATGGTTCATTTTTAATGGTAATATTTTAAATAATTAATCCCTTTCAGAGCAGGGAATAAGCAAAGGCATTTTCCATTTGGTTATTCATCCTCTTTATTTGGAGTTGCCACATAGGAATTCAAATTAAATTAATCTAAAGTGACTGGTTTTTTTTTAATATAGAACAATATAAAGTACACATATAAAATTATTCTCCTTATGGCTTACGAACACATAATCCATATCAGAATGATGCTAATTCTATATTTCTGCAGCTATCTTACATCTTTCCCTTCAGTTGTTAGCCTGAGAAAAAATTAATTTGTTTTCCCAGTATGATTTCAAATTAAATATTAAGTAGTTGATTTATCAGAGAACTTTATGTGTTGTTTCCAAACAGTCTCCTTTTGCTTGAAACAAATTTAATGCAGGAACAGAAAAATGTATATTAGTCATCAAAAGCTTTTTATAGATGAGTTTAAAGTGCTATCAACTAAAGGATTCTAAAGGATGCAGACTAAGTTTCAGACCAATTGTGCAGAACAGAATTAGTGGAGGATGTATTAAATAAGCAGAGGTAACTGAAAATGAGGAAAGGTAAAAAATTTGCATTTGGTTTACGATAGAAATCCAACATAAACATTTATCTTTACTAACTTGGGGTGATCCAAAACCAACTTTTGATATTGAGGCCAAAAATTAAAAAATGACTGCTTAGTTTAAGGGAGTGAGGTTCTGAATATGTCAGATTTTTAAACTTGGAAATAATCCTGACTGCAAATGTTACTATATCAGTGCAAATGTTACTATATCAGTCTCCTAGTGTGTGAAGAGGGAAAGCTGATTTTGTTGTGGGTTGTTTTTTCGTGGTTTTTTTGGTGGATGAGACATGAAATCTGTGTCTGGGCTGAAAGTGGATATCCTTTGCACTGGAACTCAAGGTCTCTCTCCCTTAATCCTTCGCCTCAAGGGATCTGACAGGCTGCTCAGTAGTTTCCTTATAGCCTCTGAATTCAGATCTATGCCTTTGGCACAAGATAGACGAGAAATTTCTGAGGCTTAGCACCCATTAATAGCCTTCTAATGGTGGAGCTAGCCTCATGGTTTCCTTTCAACCAAGCACTGTCTTCTGTAAAACCAGTCTAACAGTCACCATGCCTGCTCAGGGAGAAGGAGCCTCAAGTTTTAGGCTCTCTTCAGCCTCAGTGATACTAGTCCCCACACAGACCAAAGGCAGAGCTGGAGAAAATTCCTCATTTTTCCTGCTCTTTATCAATTTCATATTCAACCAGGACTGGATGGAAAGCAGCACATTCTCTCCCTCTCAGCCATCTGTGACAGGTACTGCCAAGGCCAGGAATCTGAATTAGGATTTCTCTTGCTGCAGTTGTAATACTGTGTTTAGCACTGAAATAAACTGTTGCCACTCTGCATTCAGCTTGACCTAAACCTGCATAATAGAGAAGGCCTGGGAAGGACATGGACAGCTTGTCTGCGAGTCTTAACTGGGAAAGGATGTGAGACATACCCGTTTTTTTAGTCTAAGCAGCATAATTGTAGTTTGAATATTGTGTTTGCAAAATATTGCATCGCTGTTTTGGTTTTTTTATCATCAGAAACATGAAAATGAAAGTGTTGATAGATCTTCTATTGCCTAAGGACCCAGGCATAGCTTTGAGGGCTGCACCATTAGGATGAAGTGCTTCAGTTCCACTGACATCCAATGTCATGTGTTCATATGCTTTGTTGGTCTGCACTAGCTCCTCCATGAGTGCCATAAGACACCTGGGCAAGTTTTGTGGTCATGGGTTCATCAGCAACTGGAACCTAGCTCTACATCCTAGACTAATATTCAGCAAAATTCAGATCCCTTTGCTTAAATTCTGTGTCAGCAGTTGCTTGTTAAGACATCAGGGTTCCCAGACTTTGTCTACTGTTTTTGTACTGAGCAAAAAGCTACACTACCTGTACAGTACTGCTGTGAATTTATAGCTTGCAGAGCTCTTTGAAATCTTTTGGGGTAAAAAAATCTTCCGTAAATGTGGGTATTTTATCAGTGTGCAAGAGATAAAATATATTTAAGTACAAAGTAAATACCTCCAGGGTGCTAAGCAAAGGTTAACTATCACTGCCAGTCAAGCTGAGACAGTGACAAATGACCTGAAAGAAGGACATGCTCTAAGGGCAAGAGAAGATGCTCTAAGGTTGCATGAAGTATTGAAAACAGACTCTTGAGCCCTTTTGTTTTATAGGGTCTTTCTTATGCATGGGAGTGATACCACTGAGAGGGTGATATGCTCGTTCCTCCCTCAGAATCCTCATGGCCAAAGCATCAAAACCCATTAAAGATCTCATAGGACTATGGGGAGTGTTTGCCAGTAAAGATAAAGTTGAGAACTCAAAGAGTTTTGTAGGATGTGAATTATAAATTGTCCTTTGTGGGTTTTCCATCTAATGTCTTTATTCAAAAATGTATTGAATGTAAGCAAATTAGATAGGGATCCAGCATTTAGCATAGTGACGCTTTCTTGTGGAGGACAAATCTCTCTCATCAACTAAAGGCTTTGCCAGAATTGCTATTATATTTAATGAACCAGAAAATAATATACAGCCAGGTTAATATTCTTCAAAAAATTCTATTATAGGCTACAGCAAGGGGAAAGGACACTGTATCAGTGACATGTGGTGGGAGGTCAATTACTGTGCAAAATCATTTCACCAGCTTATATTTAGTGCTCAAAACTTCATCTGGCTTGCACTAATTGGAAGGCAGCCTGCATGCGAAATGCCCTCGGAAATGCAGGGATGCTTGCAGCGGGTTACTGCATTGCAAATGTTATCTTTTGCATTTTTGCCATTTCCAAACTAACAAACGCTGATGGCTTTGCCCTTTTACTTAGAATAATGTGCTGAAAAACCCCAACAATGCCCTTGCTAGGGACTAAGTTATTTTAATGGAGAAATTTAATTAGGATTACCCCCCATTCCTCACTTTTGCAAGCTGGTGCGCATCTGACTTCATGCTGAGATATTATAGAAAAATACACTTTCCCTGAAAAGGAGAGTTTGACTAGACATGTGAAATATTAAATGTTTTAGAACATTTTGTACTAATAAGGTTAGAAAATAATTCTGCTGATACAAATTATTAAAGTAGGATATGATAAATATATGGTTCAGATAAGTACCAAGATCTAAGATGATTATCTAATCTGACCTTCTCTGTTTTTTTTGTTCACCTGGCATTGCACAGCAGTGATAGCAATGAGGGGCCAAGTCATAGGATCCTTTAAGTTAGACTGTCTTTACAATCTTTTGTTATTGCGGAACCACTCAGCCCCAACAGGACTCCAGTATTAAAACAATACTTTTCTAACCCTCTCTATGAACACATGAACCCGGTAAGGGACTTTGTTAGAGTTGCTGTTTGATCAGCCCTTCTGCTGACCTATACCAGACTGATCTTTCAGCTAAACGAATCCCTTTTTTCCTAGATGGGATTAAGCAATAGCCTCAAATAAAAAAGTTTCTCCAGTCTTTCAAGCTTAATAGTCTTTGCACAAATTTGTTTTAAGTGCTTCTCTCTGGTTTTCTAAATCTTGATAAATTTTTCACACTTCCTCAGCCAGAAATTGGTCACAGTATTCTGGTAGCAGCCACATCCATACTGAATATGAAAGTGAGATGGTCTCTTTACTCTTTTTCCACATGGCTTTGTTTAAATACTGAAGGATTTCATTTAGTCCCTTCAGCCACAATTGTGCTCTGAGAACTGGTGTCTGCTGATTACCTGGGCAGTAAGTCATCATTAGAGTGATTATTCATTAGTACAAAGCTCCTGATCTTTAAGTATGAGCCAATAAACTGAACAGAAATGCATACTGTTTGCTTGTGCCTGTTCAAAAACAATCAAAATTCTATCAGTGATATGTCAGCCTCATTGTTTACTGCTCCCTCATGGTTTACTGCTCCCTCTATTCCTGCACACTTTCTGCATCATGATTTGTTTTTCTTCCACGTCACTGATAAAAATTGAACTCATCTGAGACCAAGAATGAACCCTTGAAGGGTGTGGTGATTTTTTCTATTTGATGAAATTTCAGACTCTACAGTGTCACACTGTCAGTGCAGTTTCAATAGCTTTAATCAGGTATTTTTGTATCCTGTTTCTTAAGCACAAGGTTGTACAAGTCTAGGTCAAGTGATGTACCTAAGTGCAAGTATGTCACACCTGCGATTTGTAATTTTGTGGAGCATGGGTCAATTAATTTTTTTTAAATTTGAATTAATCATTCATTAATCCTATCATGAATCTCATCATTGGGACTAATTATTGTCTAGGCTTTTCTATCTGTTCCTTATCTACCCTGATATTGATACCAGGCTAATCAGTTGCAACTTAAGACAACACTTAGAATTATTCACCCAGCATAAACTCTTTTTAGACTGTGGGCCAAGATTATTAGCAATTATTTTAGAGACTGTCAGGTAGGCTACAATCCAGTGCAGACATCTCTTAGCAAGGAGTTGTAATCACTAAGATACTATAATTTAGAAATTCTTTAATGCTTGGTCTCCCTTTGGTTTTCAGCCTTCCCCAGGAGAGGATTTTGTGGATCTTGATAGATCTTCATAGAACAGGGCAGAAAGTCAGCAGAGTGTTTCTGGCCCTGCTTATCAATGAGCTCTCACTTTGCTCAGTTTCTAGGCATTCCTGGTTGCCCTCTGTGTAGGCCTGTTATTTTGATATACTCCCTAATGATATGTTGACACTCCTCTGAATCAACAAGTATGAAACAGTTGCCTCATCTTTAGCCATTCCAATGCCTAAATTATGGTAGTTTTGATGGTCATTTTGGCTATGTCAAGAGTAAAGAGTCATTGACTTTGCTGGCAGTGTGCCCAGATGATACTCCACATCCTCAATTGTATATTGATTTCACTACTATCATAGAATGATATAATATGGTGAGTTGAGAGGTACCCATCAGAATCATTCAGTCTAACTCCTAATATCAGAGGACCTATGGCAAATACTTAGCCTATAATGGGTAAACATCCAAATAATTTTTTTCTTCTTTCTTTTTTTTTAAAAGTAATGCCATTCTATTTCTAAAGAAAAGCTGTAAATTGTTCTAAATTTAATAGATTTATTATTAATCTTTCACCTCATGTATCCCTAAAGTGTTAGATGCCCATATTTTCTAGCAAAATGAAAGTTTAATTTATTAACTATACTTAAAATTGTACTTAATTTTGGTGTGTTGAGGATCTCAAGATTAAATTCAGTAAGGCCAATTCAATTAGATATACTGCAGACCTCCATGAAGATGCCAGCTTCTGGAGAACATAGTTATTAATCACTATGAGCCACATCATGTCCTTTGAGTTAGCTAAATGCACACATAGAGCTGGACTTAAATGGATGTTCTCGAGGACAAGACCTTCAACTCCTTTAGTGATTAAACAGTGATAACAGTGCTATTGGTGAGAAATTAGTTAAGACAAATTTGACTATCCAAGCCTGGAAAGGAATATTGTAAAGACTTTGTGTCTGCAGGTATTCAGCTAGAAAAAAATCCTAAAGATCTCAAGTGATAATGCTACCATCCACCAAAATGTGGCTGGATGATAGAGATAATTGCATAAACATTGGGAAGAAAAGAAGTAACTCCTGCAGTGATTTCTCATCTTTGGCAATCCTATCTGAAAGGACTCTAAGAAATAATTTTAACTGTTCCTCAGTGTATTTGTACAGTGAATATATAATACACAGTGAGAATGTGTATAATACACAGTGAGAAAGTGAAGAAATCTTCACCTTGCAAAGAGAAGAGCTCCCATGTAGAGTTTTTAGATCAATTTTTAAAGAAAGAGTAAAATAAGTAAACTTTGGAATGCTGTATAGATTAGATTTAGATTATCAAACAAAACACTGAAATAAAACCAAGAAACTTAGGTCTCTGATCTATTTTTACTTTAGGACATAGATGAAGGGCCGTATCTTCTTCATAAATTATCTTTCAAAAGCAGCCTTAATCCATGGTCCTAAAATCAGATCCTATCACTTACCCAACCAGGACATGTGCTGGAAACATTGTATTCCAATTTTATTCCAGCTTGTATTCTGTGAAGAAAAGGTATTTGAATTACAGCTGCTGTTTTATAAATTTTACAAAATAAAATATTGGGGAAATTCAGTTTGTTAAGGGAAAAGCAGCTTCTAAGAATGATCTTGCTACACATATATGCAGATCAGCCAAGCTGACCTATGCTATCCATTTGGATCGGAAATGAAATTAAAACATGCTATTAAACTTGGCCATCTGCACTAAGCATGCCAAGGGAACCTGCCAATTACTATTAGCTCTATCATATACTGCAGTGTTGGCATCAGTATTTCATAACTAGCCTGAGAGTAAAATGTATAATAATTTCTTTTTCTTCCTACTTGCACAGCAGTCAACTGCCCAGGATACTTACAAGAATTTGAATCTTGTAGTGCCAAGCTAAATTTTTTTCCCCGATCAATGAAGAGAGGACAGTAGATCTTCTGTGTTATTATTTGTTTTGGATCTCCTTTCCCATATATGTATCAGTCCTGCAAACATTTATGCAGATAAACAATTTTTATATTTTCCATAACCTAAATTCAATTTATGAAATATTTTCAGAATTTCCCACTATTTCTAGATGCTTGCTTAGCTGCTGCTTATTATTAGCAAGATAGAAAAAAAATGTTATGGAAACTTTTCCCCTTTCTTCATAGTACATTTTGGCTTCATTTAATGCCCCCAAAACCATAGAGAAGCTTTCACAGGCTTAGATATATACTGGCTCAAACCATGAGGGAATAATTCAGGAGTTCTGTTTCTATGATCAGACATTCACTCACGGGAGGATCACTGCTTCCCTTTTGCTGCCATTTTTGTTTGTTTTGATCCATTCCCCTTAGTCTGCTGGTATTCAAATAACCTCTCTTTCATCTACAGCAATACAAGTTATTTATTCTCAAGTCATCATTTCAGTTCTTTTCAAAACTGGCAGCTACTATCCTGATAACACTGAATTGCACTAAGAGTTCTTCTCAGGAGGAAGAGCCCCAGCACCAGCACTGGCTGAGGGCTGACTGGCTGGAAAGCTACTTTGCAGAAAGGGCCCTTGGGATCCTTGTGGACCCCAAATTGAACATGGGCCAGCAATAAGCTCCTGCAGAAAACAGCATCCAGAACTGCTCTAGGAGAATCCTTGCCAGCAGGATAAAGGAAGTGATCCTTCCTGTCTACCCAGAACTGGAGAGATACATCTGGCATGCTGGGTCCAGCATTGGACTCCTCATTACAAGAGACACAAACATACTGCAGACAGTTCAGCAAAGAGCCACAAAGACAATTAAAGGTTTGGAACACCTGACATATAGGGAGAGGCTGAGAGAGATGGAACTGCTTAAGGGGGGATCTTATCAATGTGTATAAATGCCTCAGGCATGGGGGAGTAAAGAAGTCAGAGTCAGACTCTTCACTGTGTCAGGATGAAGATCAATAGGCATAAACTGAAAATCAGGAAATACAACTTAAAAATAAGAAGAAATGTTCTTGTTGTAAGGGTTGTCAAAGCAAGGAACAATTTGCCCAAGCAGGTTGTGGAACCTCCATCCTTGGAAACACTCAAAACCTGACTGAACGTGGCTCTGAGCAGCCTTCTATAACTGACCCTTTGTGGAGCAGGGGCTTGCACTATATAATCTCCAGAGGTTGCTTCTAACCTCATATTTTTAATCATTTACTTTAATAGAAAAATACTTTGTGGGGAAGGTATTGGAATGATTCTTATTGAATCCAATTCCATGCATGCATATTACTGAGAATAATATTTGCCATCAGAAATAGCAATGATGGGTTGTTACTGGTTGTTACTGTATTTACAAGACTCAGCCTTTCATAAACTCAAGAAATTCACTTCTAACAAGTCCATACTTTGAATTAAGTGTTGTGGGCTGTTCTTTAACATGGCTTAGTACAACACAACATTCTATATACACTTCACTGCTTAGACAGGTTTGATGGAAGGTGGGAATCAATAATTTAGGTTCTTTTAAAAATATGCATAAGTACATCACAGAGAATATAAAAAGTTCAAAAAAGGTGATATTATTATTTAATGCCTTGTTGATGAGGTTTATTTTGGTAAGCTTTTGACAGCACAAGGTAACATATCATCCTTGCGTTGACACAAACACTATCAAAATATGAAAGGATGTACAGCAGAAAAAAGAACTGCATCAAAAATAGATTTTTGAGAGAGCAAATGATTTTTTCCTTCCCAATATTTAGATTTTTTTGTTGTTGTTAGAATTCTGCCAAATGCCTTTAAGCAAAATTTAAAAGAATTTTTGTTGCAGTAGGTCACTCTTTCCAGGTCTGTTTAAAATTCTCAATTTCTTTCTGCCTTCCATTCAACACTTGAAAATATTTCCTGGCATTTGATATGGGGATGAATTTCTTTGTTTTTCCATTGTTTTTGCAGTATACCTGCTTTCATTATGCACTACACTGTGTACACTGTGCTATACATTTTTACATTGGCCTTTTCCTATTTTTCCCCTCTATTTTTTCTTTGTTTGGACTCTCTCTCTGAGAGCTCCAGAGGGCAGTGTTGTGCTGAAAGCATTGATTCTCTTGGCTCTGCCTGGGTATTTTTTGGGAACCAGGAGGCTGAATGTTATTTACTGAATGTTATTTACAGACTTGTTTGAATGGCTTAAGTCTTAATTCACAATTGCCTTGGATATACACACTTTATGGTTGGGATCCTTGCAACAAACAAATTAGCTGATCTTCATGGTTTTTCAAATGCTGTTAGATGAAATCAATTAAAAAACTAGAGGTAAAAATATCAGTAATCTTAAATAATGCTATGCCAGATCCACCATGAAAGTTCAATAGGCTGGAATATTAATTTCCCTCCTTGTATCACGTTGCAAGGAAAGGAGGAGGGAAATCATCCCCATGAGGGTGCAAGGCAATGCTGTTTCCCTTCTCCCTCAGGAGTTCTGCAAAAGAGCAGTTTTCAGTTCCAGTTAAGGACTCTCAGGAGCACGCTGTGAGAAAGCCTGCAGGGAAAGCATCAAACTACACACCTCCTTCAAGTTTTGTCTCTCTCATACCTTCTCTCCTACTTTTCCTGCCTCAATGAGTTGTACACCAGAATTGCTACAGATCTGGAAAAAGCTAGGATCACCAGATCCAATTGCCACTGCCCTCCAGACTTCTTGAAATTTTTTTCTCATTTTTTCTCATTTTTCAGGCATGTTTCACATGGACATTTCATATGCATCTTAACTGATTGTGTGATGCACGGAATGGCTACTACCAAAGGGTTACATTCCAGCAGCCTTTCAAACTACCACACTCTCCCACTCAGATCCACATGTCTATCTGTCCATGCATTTCTTCGACTCCTTGCCCCTAAACCCCCATGTTTCTTGTCATCTGTCCACATCACTTCTCTTTACTGACCACCCACACTGCCCCCAGGTACTCTGCCTTCTGACACTCTAATTCCTGTCATCTGTATGTCCTCCTCTTTCAGATTAAAGTCCAATGTCCACTACCTTTCTCCTGCTGCAGTTCTTCCCTTTGACCTCCTTGCAGTGACCATGGTTTATTCTTTGGTCCTCAGAGAAAACTCTGCTCAGGGTGCTACTTGGGTTTCTGGCATAAGCAATGACAACAAAGCTAGGAATGTTCTAACTCATCAACCAGTTGCCTAAGGACATCCTATGCCACTACAGCTCTCAAGTGTAGAACCACTTGTTTACCCCCTCAGACTGTAGAAATCACCTTGTGAGCTGTGTGTGGCTCACAGCCATAGCTTGAACTGTTTGGATGCAAGCCTGCATTCAGGAGGACACTTCCAAGCGCTGGCACGCCACCTTTTTTAAGCATGCCCTTCAAGCAGTAGCAATTGAACAGGCATAACCCCCGCAGCACGGCTTGAACCCACCAGACATCCCAGAATACCAGTCTGGATCCTTCGCAGATTATATGTATGGGAAGGTACTATGGGATGGCCGTTGAGAGCTGAAATGAGGACCTGTGACAAGAGACATAGAACATTTTGCACTTTAGGTTGCTCTTGAGCCTCCACATTACTGAACATTGAAGACAGACTAAAGTGTGGGTGCTGCAAATCTTTACAAATTTAAGTGGTCCTGGCAGGGTAAATCACTGGCGGTAAATCACTGGGGCATGAACTCTGTCTTTCTGCAGTGAGACACTTGGCAGGAAACATGGGGGCATCATGCACAGAGAGCTCAGGACATGAATTAGTTTTTTGTTTATTTTTTGTTGAATAGGGACAAATATGATTCAGTTCTTCAGTTGCTGTCCTCCAGAACACATTGTCTTAAGGCTGTATCAAATGGAAAAGGAGGAAGGATAAAATAAAGAGTTGGGCAATACTTGGGCAGATCAAGCGCTGACAGGACAGTTGCCATAGAAATACTTCAACCCTGTATCTCCAGCAGCAAAATGTTACAAGTCTGCTTTTATATTTTTTGTGTTGGATGCTGGCAGAAGTCTCTGCTCTATGATACTATTAAATTCTATTTGGATTTTAAGCATCTACTAGGAGGTGTCACTTGCACCACACAGGTGACATGGGTGCCCCGTGGGTATCTACAATAGCCTCATTGACATGAACAACTATTGACAAGGTGCTTGGAACTGCTCACAAGTGAAGTAGGTTTTCAACATCCTCATGAGACTGAGAAATATATCACTCTTTAAAACTGCTCATACAGCACAAGCAGGCTTTGCTATTAGCTCTGTCGATATCTCGGGATTTGTGACTTGAAGACAGTGATGCTCCGTGCTGACAAAAGGGAGTGGAAAAGAAAATGTTGCCATCTGTTTGTATAGAAGTTTAAATTCATGCACCAGATCTCCTGCACTGTGAAAGATGAGTCTTCTCTTTTTCTTACAGTCTTGAGAGTTGAGGCAGTGTT
Organism: Anomalospiza imberbis; assembly: GCF_031753505.1. Lineage (NCBI taxonomy): Eukaryota > Metazoa > Chordata > Aves > Passeriformes > Viduidae > Anomalospiza > Anomalospiza imberbis. Next base: position 25,898,732 of record NC_089685.1, on the reverse strand, counting down.
CATATAGGGAGACCTGAATATAGACTGAAAGGGTGTTCACCATCAAGCCTACCAGCCTCTGATTCAGATGCCTACATTGAAAGCCCCCAGAAATCACAGAACCTCTCTCCAAAAATATCAATCAAACCATCATCCTATTTGCTGAAGCTGCACTGACACTCAAGGGAAGCTGGGTTGCTCATGTGAACCCTCAAGGGACACACCGAATCTCCACAGTGCTACTCTTTCCACAGGGTCATTATGGGTCACCCAGGTTTGGCAGGTTTGAGTTCTAACATTATATTGGTATGATAAAATTTCAAATATAAAGGTTTTAAAATTACATTGCTAAAATTCACCTGAATGATGACATTTCTACCTGGCAGAGGTAAATAAAAAAAACCTCAGGTATCAATACCTGTTTGTGTTTATAATAATTTGTGGTAACCCAGATATAGAATTGCCTAGACAACTGTGACTTAATCATGTGCAACTGCCAGCTTGCATTTTTGCAGGCACATCTACCCTGACAAAGGTTTTTAATATTTAAAATCATGCAGATTATCTATTCAGCCCTCAGAAAACTCATTGTGACTAATTCAGTATCTCAGTTTCAGGCACTTCAACTTCTGACACCTTTCTTCAGGCTACAGAGAGATTATTAATTGTACTAAAAATCATGTGCAAATATTTTTAAAATATTATTTAGCACTCAGTTAATTTTTTATATGAGAATGTTATCATCTATCAATGTTGTCATGAGTCTCTAGATCTCAGAAGAGTTTTTTACCCTGCTTTTAAAACACAATTTTATTCTAAGAGTCTCTGTTTATGTACATTTATCCGTCATGTGTACTCAGAAATGCTTATATCATATCTGAGGTCAGGAATTCAGCTGCATTTAAATTATATGCCAAATGGATGGGCAATGCATACATTTCAGTTCTTTGACAACTTAATGAACATATCTCTTGGCAAGATGAGGTTATCTGAACGTCCCAAATCATCTGTCACATTTGTCTCCAAACATTTGGGCTGTAGTCTACAGTCAGCAATGAAAGCTGACCCCCACACTGCCTCAATGATCTTTAACTGAAACAATTATTTGCTTTCTAGCGCAGCATCTTACAATGGTTTTGTCAAGTAAAGGGGGTAAATCCTGATTTATAATGAGTTTCAGAAATCTAGAAATTTTACATAACTAAATCTCTCACCCTTCAAGTAAATTATTTTGTTAGCCATTTAACTTAACTGGCAAACTATGCAGAAAAAAAGTTTTTAGCACACATTTTCAAGCTGATGTTTAATCTGGCTACCTCATTTCAAAAGACTACCTGCAAGTACTGTTGGCTCTAATCTTAGAGTGGTCTGGAAACAGAAATTTAATGAATATTTTCCGTTTCTCAGGAAGGAAAAGTCTGAGACATGTAAGTTGAAATTTCCTACAGAAGTCCAAAAGTTGGCAAAACATGTCAAATAGAACATTTCTGATCAATTTTACCACCTATGCACCAACAACATTAAAAGGATCTACACTTAAGGGTGCTACATTCCCCTGGGAATTGATTCACTAGTGTCTTAAATTGGAAGCCCCAAATGTCCTTGAGTTTCGTAAAAGTAGTGGATAGCAGAAAAGTTGGTTTATAGGAATCACCCAAGGTCACTTATGCACTGATTTTAGTGGCAAAGCTGCAATGATAACCTGTAAGTTACTGGCTTTCATCCTAATAGTCACTTCACCAAACCAAGACACCACCTTTATGGGAAACAATGATAATAAATCACAGCAGAGCTCTCAAATTGCACCAAAACTGCACTTTCACTGCTCTGAAAAGCTATAATTCAGTCTGAAAGTTAACAAAATTGCTGGGCCAACATGCTCTAAATATATAATGTCACAAAGAACATAGTTTTTCTTAGTAGAGTAATATTGCAAAAAGAGCAAGAGAAAGAATATGGAAAGAGAGCAGAAAACCCTGTTAAAATGTTAAAAATGAAAGAATAGTAAGTAATGGAAACTATTTAGTCATTCTTCAAGCTCCTACTGAACTCAGATGTAATACTAGCAGCAAGACTTTGAACACTGAGAACACTGAGACTCAGAACCTTGAGAGGAAAGTTCATAGTTGGGAATTGGTGGGGACCCTTTTAAGGCCATCTAGTCCAACACTTCAGCTATGGGGGAACAGTTGTCCAGACCTCACAAGTGTTGGAATCCCTTGGTATCCCTTCCCTTCCTTTTGGCATGGGTTAGCACAACATCATTGATAAGCAGAACCTCTAATAGACAACCTGTTCTTGTCTGGTGACCCTCACTGCTGGCTCTTGTCATCCTCCTGGCAAGACAGCTGCTCAGTGCTTCTTTGTAGCTCCCCATCCCTGACTGATATCATTCCCATTTCTTGTTGTTGTCATCCTCTCCATTTTTCCCAGAGTCCTCCATCTTCTGGAATGTCAATCTACATCTTCCCATATTACTCCAGGGACATTCATCCAAATTTGTTCTTTCTGTCAGCTATTGTCACCTCCCATCACACTTTCCAGTAAGTAGTTCTGACTCTCAACACATCCTTTATGGTTTATCACCTTCTACTGTCCTCTCTCTGCTCACCTAACCATTCTGACATCATGCAGTCTATTCCTTAATTTCTAAAGAAAAAGAATGGGGATGGTGGTCTGTATCCCCTTATTTTGGTAACCATTCTGCCATTTTATTCCACCTCCCCCTTTTAAGCTCACAGACTGCAATCACTACCTGGAGTCAATGTTCTTGGCTTTCACCAACTGTTTTCATTGAACCTTACTTTCAACATGATCTCTAATTACCTCTTCCTAACTAATGCTGTGAATCAGTAGTCATTTGCAGCTTCTTCCTCAGCTTCATTCTGAATGTGACTTCATTCTGCTCTTCTTGGCCTATCATCTTTTTCTCTTTATCAAGAGATTCCAATCTGCTCATGTTGGCAGACTACCTCAGACAATTACCACTGACAATTACATTTTCTGGGAGCAGCCTTTGTACTTTCTCTACTTTCTCCCAAGCTGCTCTTCTCTTCTGAGAATCCACCCCCTTGTTATTTTTCAATTCTCTTGAAACTTTACTTTTCAATCATCTTTCTTGCTCTCAAAAAAAAAAAAAAAAAAAAAAAAAAAAAAGGAAAGAAAAAGAAAAAAAAAAGAGCGGGAATATGCTGGGATTGCCTTGCTCATTATATTTACCAACACTGCCTCAAAACAAACTTAACAGCACTGCCTCATAATTTCTTCAAATCCCACTTGTCTATATCCTTCTTGTGTTATCTTTTAATTATTTACTTTTATACAGAGACTGCTTTTTCACAGAACCTCAGATAAAGGGGTAATTTCCTATAAAGAGGCCATCAAGCACCGTGGTTATTTAAGTACAAATTACAACAGGACTTTAGATTTCAGTGCTGTAAGAGCATAGTATGAAGACCTTGGTATAAAGAAAACAGAATTACAAAGCTTAAGAATGTGAATTAGGCCTTAAAAACTAATTTCTCAGACATGCTGGCCATACATGAATGTAATAAATACATCAATTGTGTGGCATACATCCATTGTCTTTAGAAATAGAGGTGTATACATAGAATCCTATCTTCACTGTTGGCTATAGACATTTTATTACTAATTTCAGTAGGGTCAAGGACTTTCCATCTGAATCTCATCACACATATATTTTCAATATTTGCAAAGGAGAAGACAGGCAGAATATATATAACAATAACATTTTTTAGTTATAGTCAGTGACTAGAAATTATCTTTACAGCTTGGTTTCTAATTCTGTATGGGGTTTGAATGCTAAGTTTGACAATACCCAGGTTCCAAAGCAAATATTTAAAGGATCACATGCATGACTTAAGAAAACATTGGTTTTTTTGTGGTAGCTAGTTTTACATGGTCTCTTCTGAAATTTAAGTGAATAAATTATTCATCAGCCAGCACTTGTCCTTAGATGGCATAACTCAGATGTTAAAACCACCCAAAACATCCACATTTGCCAAACCTGTCTTGCATGAAATGGAATGAAGGTATTTACATAAGGAAAATGCCAAAGCTGAAAATTAACCCTTTCAGGGCTTTAGTATAATCAAATATTGCAATAATTATTATCATATCAAATAAATATTTAACTGAAAAGAAAGATCATAATATTCCCACTGAAAATGTGTTTGCCAGTAAGACTGGTGGCCTTCCTGGTTTGGGGGGAACAATTGCCTTTTTGTGATACTGCCTTTCAGTTAATATGCCAAGAAGAAAATTCAACACGAAGCGTTAATACAAAACATATGAATTTGATTTGCTTTCTCTAATACAAAAGGATACAGAAAATCTCAGCTTTTGTGACAATATGTCTCATGGAGAAAGGACATTTCTATAGAATGCCTCCACAAACAATGGTGTCTGTCTTGCTTCTGGTGTACAGGGGAAAGAGAGACTGAATGCTGACAGAAGGGCACTGTGTGAGACCCTTGTATGCATGTATGCTAACTATGCCAAGGAACAGGAGTGTCTGACAGATGTGGTAAAACTGTGAGGGGCTTCCACACCTATCTGCACTCTTACAAGAAGTCCTCACTCCAAGGCTGGGCTGAAAAGGACTTGCTCAACACACACAATTCCTTTACATACATTTCTTTCCACCTTTTACGAACAGGAACTACTCACAGAAAACACTGGAAGAAAAGTTTCAAAAATGTGACTGTGACCAAACGATCCATCTGGAGCAGATCTCTAGGCTCAGGAGCTTAGTGCATGTTACTGCCATGCGAGGTGGTTGGTGGAGGAACCAGGCTATAATGTACACTGCTTCCAGTCCACCCCTTATCTAAAATAGGTGGGCATAAGAACTCAGCTGCAGCATTACACCCCACCTACTGCAGATCCCTTACCACTACTTAGGAACTTAGACAGAGGTTTACAAATTAGGCCAAAAACTTTATTTACAACATGGGAAGTTATTACTAAATGTCCCTCACCTTCCTTGCATCTGATTTTAAACTCACTTATCGTACTCAAGTGTGATATTTCGTGCCCTTCCAGGGCTTAAGCTATCCCTACTTGGCATCAACTATACCACATTATTTTGGAGAGTCTGAGAAATATATCTATGTGCCTGTAGACTCCCTCTCGAAACCCATTGAAAGATTGCTTTTGCATATACACTATGACAGAGATTACATTTACAGTCCTGCTGTGTCATGCTCGCACAGAGAACTAGTCTAGTACAAAACATAAACATTGATATAAATTACCAAGATCTTGCAGTCTTTATTGAGATGAGTTTCCACAAAAGAGACAGAAAATTTTCGTAGAGTAGGGATTGTAGGAATCAAGCCAAACTTACAAAGATTAGGTTTTGAATGGCAAGATACTTTCTCTTTTTGTTTTTTTTACTTTATGCCCATCTTGCTACAGCTATGACTGAATATGTTAATCAAAATTCTATAGAACTGTACTCATTTGTGTGTGCATTTACTTTTCATTTACATAATTATCTTACAAAAGGAGCATTTCTCCTTTGTGCTAGATGTCTTACGATGTAATTTAAAGCAACAGTTACCAAAATATCCTATTCCAGCAGTCCCACCACTATTGATTCTGTAGCCCAGTCATTACCATAAATTATTACACAGGACCTAAATATACATTTCCAGTATCAGGATGTCCAAACAGTCCTTCAGTCAAAGAAATTAAATGTTCCCTGTGATGTGTCCTAAGAATCTGCATTTAGCACAAACAGGAGAAACATCCAAAACTTAAAAGGCCTTCACAGAAAAATCAGGAAACACAATTATGGAATGTCTTAATTTATAAAATAGGATTTGAGTGTTTGAAACACAAGAGATGCTTATGGAAACAAGCGAGAACAAACAGTGATACATATCAGCATAATCAGTGCAAAGCTACAAATACATTTTACTATTAGATATGTATTTTAAAGAATATACAGACTTGATTAGGCATGACATCATATGTTCAACTGGCTATGGGTGGGATGGAATAGAGCAACTGAGATGGAATGCATTTTCAAAACAAACAAACAAACAAAACCCAAACAAAGTCAAGAATGAAACAGGTCTTCTCAGTCATCTCTGAGGGTCCAAGAGGGCATGAAATCACAAGCAGCTTACAATAAGCATTTATGTCTAGGCCTCTGTTTATTCTGTGACTTCTGTTTTGAGGAGATAAGCAACTATCACTTTTCTGTAGCCTATGAATATTGTCTAGGAATTTCTGATGTCTGCTAATGCTGAATGTCTCCCATCAGTACTCAGAGAACATGCAACCAAAGTCCTGCTAAAACTCAACATAGAGTGGGTTGCAGGCCTGTGGTGGGCCAGTTCCACAGAAGATGGTCTCACTATCGGACACCAAACAGCAGAATTTTAAACGGCTCCTAAACAGGGATGAATACGTTTTTGCATCCTTCCACCTCCTGCCTAGAGTAGCCATTGAATATCTGTGCTACCCTTTTATACTATCTCAAGAACCTGATTCACCAAGATTATTATAGGGCAAAACTTCCTAGTTTTAGCAATTTCTTCAATTTGCATAAGGCTGTGAGCATGCCTGAACTTGAGGGTTACAGAATGAAAATAAATACACATCTTTAACCGGACTGCTCTTTAACAAAGGTGAAGTAGAATTCTTGGGAAGCAACAGAGAATAGTTTTGAATAATCTCTGGAGACAGTAATATGCCTACCATTTGGAGAAGTTCTGTACCTAATGCAGAGTTTGAAGTTGATATCAGATGAATTCTGGTTTTATATCTCTTGTGCTTATTACATACAAAGCATAGTACAAAACCTGTGATACAAAGAAGTCTCTCATTGGGCTGCAAAAGCCAACTCACTGTCTAAAGACATTGTACTTTAACTACATAAAGCAGTAAGTATAGAAAATTTAAATAATTATTTTGCTATCTGCATTTTATAAAACATATAGATGACTGTAATTACTTCATTTCAAATATCTGAAGATAGTTGTTACTTATTTCCTTTCTAGATTACTAAAAAAATCTAGCTTATTTATTGTGACACTCCTTTGAACATCATATAGTTATATAATTACACAGTTCAGCTGAACAAAAACACCACCGAAACTGCTTACTGTTTATAATGAGTAACTTTTAAAGTTCCTCTTCTTTTTCCACAATGGCTAGTTAAAGATTTTATCCATTTCAACAGATAGCTTCATCATACTTTTTTTTTTAAAGAAAAATATGAACTATTTTCAGCCTACTCACACAATGTCATGGTATAATGTCCAACTCTTTGATTTGTTGCATATGCGTTGCAAAATGTCATCTTGTCCTGTTTCTAATGGCCATGGCCAGAGTACACTTATGATCATGGCTGATTTAAGTCACTGATTTCTTCGCACTCAAAATCACTGAAGTATATAAAAGCAGAGAAGTTCTATTGAATTTTAATTTTGAAAAACAATAGCTCAGACTGAGCCTTCTCTTTTCTCTGAAAAGTCAATCAGATTAGTAGTGTGCACTCACAGAACTCTCAATGAATATAAACTAGAAGGAAGTTGCCTATGTGCTATGCAGAATTGTACAGGCAACACTCAGTTGTATGTGGGTGTGTAACCCAGGTTGCAGATTAGCAGTGCTATGCTAAAACAAAGCAGAAAAAAAAGGAAAACCACCCACCATTCTTCTTTGGATTTCTGATCTCACTTTTACGTGAGTTTAACTCCGTTCCTTAATAAATGCAAAATCCATAGGAAGTTCTTATCTACTGTGGACATGCTTTGTATTACCTGTGGGTTAGTCTATTCCATTGCTAGTTTCAATAATTAAGAACTGACTGGGCAACTGCGCAACTATGGAAGAGCCCAGCAGCCTACAGGTTTATTTAACATCTGCTAAAAAACAATTACTTGCCAAAATACCTCCCTAACTCACCTCAAAAATCATCAGAGTTCCCTTTAATATTATTTTTTTAAACCCATTAGTGATAAAAACCTGCTGTATTACTGGATTCCTATTAATGTAAATAAAATGTTGAGATGCTTGAAAGTAAAAGCAAAAGCAAAAAAAGTGAACAAACACAAGGCACTTAAAAGCAGACAGACAGAGTGGACTCCTCTGCCCTCAAGGCCTTGAGACTGACAAAAAGCCATTTTATAATAAGACTTTGTACTTGTACCAAAAACCTTGACTTAATTGGCTAACTACACTTTATTCTTTTAGAGGGTAATTAACACCAATTATGCTTTTAAAATACAATGTGCTCTTGGGCAATGCAACAAAAGCAGTGGTTTCCTTGTGAATAATTTGTGAGAGGGAAAGTTGTTTCCTGCTGCCCCCTCCCCATTCTCATTTTTGTTTGCATAATATAAACAGCATCTACTTCATGAGCAAAGCCAAAAGAGAGATACCCAACATGCTAGCCAAGTGCCCTGAGATCCATGAACTCCAAAGGCAGCTGGAAGGAACTGGCAGTCCCTCTCCATCCTCAGGAAGGGAACCCAGACACTGACAAACCCTGGGAAGCTGCGGCAGTTTATCTGCTGGGAAGGAGGAATGGCTGAGACACTTCACAAGGAGCAGGAGAATGACAATACTCAGTGTATGAAACATTTGCTCTTGTAGAAGGATTCATGAAGAGGCTGATGAAGGGCCAGTGGGGCAACAGAGGGCGGGAAAGGAACAGGGGTAGACAGCCTTTTCTTCAGGAAATCTGTTCTTTTTTTTCCTCTCTCATCAGAAAATTGAAACTATTGACTTAACATTACCCATGAACATTAAAGATCAATGCAGATATAAAATAGCATGATATTCTTTGCTATTCTGAAAAGAAAGGACTAATCTACCAGCCCTGTATTCTACCTTTGGCAACAGCTTAACTCCTGTACTAATATGAAAGCAAAAGGCTCTTCATACAGTGACACAACAGTGTACTGAATTGGAATGAGCCTTCTTACTCCTTTGAATTTATACCTTAATACATTAGTTTTGATATGCTGACTAGGACCAAAATGACATTGATGGCAAAAAGTGCAAGCACTGCTTTAATTCATGTATACATTCAGTTCTTTGAGGAATCTCTCTAAACTACTTGACATCCTGTATCAGAGTGCTCCACCGAGTAATAGCATTGCATAAAATGTTACTTTATATGTTGGCTTTTAATTTCACTGACCATCACCTTGTCCTTTTAACACTGGAGAAAAATAAAACTAAATACTTCTGTCACAAGATTTCTTACTGGCACAATTCTTAAAAATCCACTTAATAAAAATACCTGCCCCTTTTCGGGTAGCAATACAGTATTGTCATATAGCCAAAGGAATTATATTCATATCAAAAGAAAAACATTTATCAAAATATTTGCTTTCAGGCTTGTTTACTGTTTATTATTTTAATTTACATCAGTTGCTCCTTGCAAAACTTCCAGGGAAATGATTAAAATTTTTTTTTCTTTCCCACTGCATAGTAAATACAGCCTTCTTAGTATTTCAGAAGTATAGTATTATAGAAATGCTAGGGCCTACTTCTGCTCCAAATGAAGTTAATGGGAAAACACCAACTGACTTTATTAAGAGTTAGGTCAGGCCCCAGATTTGCAGCTTTTGAAATTTCATAGTTGAAAATTTTCTGGCTAATCCTCAGAACTGACTACTTCTACAACTATATACTATTTACAGCTTTATTTATATGTACTTCTTTATTACAATATGTAATATCAATGTTCCTTGTAAAGGTTACTATTTTAAAGAAATTAGACTGAAGTTATTGCCAATCAACCTTTTAATAAACTTAAGTGGGATGACTTTCAGAATTTTTCTCAACATATGATTCCGTTTCTATTCACTCCTCCTGTCTTTGACAATTGCTTAACTACCTTAATTTCAAAGCCTTTTTCAGTGTAATAAAAGTGTCCTTTTGGTAGAAGTTTATTGGTCCCATTTCAAATTATGTTCTGAAACATTTCTATACTGATGAGGACTCATTATTTTGGCAATTTTTCTGTTTCAACACAGTATATAAAGCCATGCCTCTCAACCAATCAACCTCAGTATAAAAGTGTGAGGTCAAACAGATTGCTCAGCAAATCTTTGATCAAGTTGTCTGATCACATATAGACACAACTGTCTGAATTGTTGCATATGTTATATAATGTTATCATACAAATTTAAGCATTTGCATTATTGACTGCTGGTCGTGTATGCATATGTTAACTTGCTGGTCATAAAACTACAAAGGACAAGATATACCAATACTGAATTCAGACCTCTAGTCTTGTCTCTCCCAAAATTAAGAAAAATCTGTGTTCTTTATGACTGATCAACTCATGATTTTGTGCTTGAGTTATACACATTTTCTAAAATTAAACTGTGAAGTTAATGTCAAATACTGTGTTGTAACTTTAAATATAACTGACATATTAGAACAGATAGATGGGTAATTATGATAAACTACACAATAGTGCTACTGCAGATAATATCATTTATCAATCCTGTGGTCCCCATCATTCATGCATTTACAGTTTGGGAATACAGTGACTGCAAAGGATAATAATTCATAATGGCTACATTCTCAGTATTTCATGCTAGCTCACTAGTCAAAATAAAAAAGGTTAATTGTATAACTGGAAAAATGTAAAATTTTATTCCAAGAAAATTAACAAGCTACACAGGTAAATTTTGGCAAATGCAACTTTATATTGAAATCCACACATCTGTATCTTAAAGAAGGAAAGACTCACAGACTCTAATGTATTTCTAAAATACTAAGAAATCATATTATATGCTTTCACAAGTTAAAACTTAAATAATTTAAAACAACCAATACACCAAAATGTGCAGAAAATATAAACAAGACTGTGCCTTCAGTAGAATAAATGCTTCACAAATTGTGCAAGATATCATACTAAGGCTGCGGTCTCCCCATGACAGCTGTCTTAAAATATAAACATACATCAACTGCCTGTGTTTCTCAGAACAAACTAGAAAGGGCGGCACACCTAGAAAAAATCATATCATCCCAGTGATGTGCATATTGATTTTGGGAACCATTGGAGTAAAAAGGAAAAAAGAGGACTAAGTGATCTTTCATGCACTCCCAAATGACTGACCAGAGTTATTGATTCAATTTTCCTTGCTTATTTGCTTCAATGCTAAACAAAATGGAAGATACTAGATAACCCTTTAAGGCAACATGTGTTTATTCTGTATAATTATAACTGTTCAATTATGACTGGATATTACCATTAACGTTGCCTAACAGACTGATATCTAGCTTTTTAAAAAATATAAATAAGAGTCTATTAAACTTTATACCAAATCAGCAAAAAACACAGAATACAGTTAAATGTTAGTAATATCACTGTTAAGGAAAATGGTAATTAGAAAGAGTAATATATTTGGAGAAAAAAAATTAAAGTCAAAATCTGAACAAAATTACTGCTTTGGAATGCTCCCCAAAACTTACTCACAAGGCAAACAGATTTGTAAGTGTGATAATCCGATAATGCATGGCACATCTTTAATCAGTTACAGTACTTGAGTCCCCAGTTTTCAGTCTTTGCAAAATAATAATTGTATGAAATGTTTTAAAGGTCTTGAGATGTCTAAAATTAGTTTTATCAACACATTAACCTCATATCAACTTAATTTATTAAGATGTCCAATGCTAATCTTTTTGATGTTCTTATTTTATGTAGTGATATACACAGCATTTAGCACTGATACTTAGCACCTGCTACTTTCATAATCTAGATTTCAACCACATAAAGGAATTCAGGGCAGTAGTTCAGTCCTTTGTTCTTAATTACAAACCTTCAGCAGCGGTCAGCAGGAACATGTTTAGGTTTAAAACAGGATTAGAGGTGAGCTATTGCAGAGACTGCAGAATGTTGCCCAAATCCTTACAGCTGCTGACGTCCCATTCTTGATTTTCTCCTCAAGACATGGCTACAGGCCACAATTGCTTAGCAGAGAATGGTAGTGTTTCACAAGGCTAAAGATTTACAGATGCTCCCTCATATAACACAGTAAGGTTCCCTTGGTAACCTGGATTTTCTGCAGTAAAGAAGGGTTGTGCTGAAACAGCGCCTCAGCTCCCTGTTGGAGAAAATGCAGACAAAAGGATTGATTCCAGCTTGGGCAAAACTCATCCAGACAGCGGCCGTTAGAAATCCCCCAGGTACTACAGGCCCTCTTGCAAAAACTCTCCAGTAACAGGCTACCAAATAGGGACCCCACAAGGTCAGAAAGAGGAATGTCATGATGTAGAACATTCTGCTGATTCTCTTCTCCATTTTGAATTCATCTAAAACCAGTAGCCTCCTCCTGCCTGTGGTGTTCGCGTTTTGCCTGATTCCCAGCAAGGTTGGAGGTGTGGGACCCCTTCCGAATCCAGCCAGCCAATTAGCAGCTGCTTGACCACTCGCTCCAGGACCATGAAAAGTCCAGTTCTGGCTCACTGCTGCAACAAACTGGACTGGCTTCATTTTCCTGCGATCGTGGACAAAAAATATCAGCTTGAGGTAGACAAGCTGTGTGGCTAGGAGGATAAGGGCAAGAAGAAGCATAAATCCCAATGAATCATTAGCCCTGAAGGAACGATGCTGGAAAGTGCATTGGTCTTCCTCCCTAATGAATGAGTAGGTGCCCACATCTAAAACTGGGGGGAAAGCCATGGCTACAGAGAGAGTCCACACCATACAGATAACAGCCAAACAAGTCCAGAAGGTCAGTCTTTTCGTATAAAAACGGTGGTGGGCAATAGCTAAGTATCTCGTGACGCTTATGCAGAATAACATGAAAGCAGTGTGAAAGCAGGACAAAACCCCCAAAAAGGCAATCACTTTGCAAGTAAGAGTCCCATACGTCCACGTAGAGCCATTTTTTACCGAGGTGAAAACAAAAGGGAAACAAATCGCAGATCTGAGGATATCTGAGCAGCAAAGATCCAACAGGAAGTAGTAAGGAGCTCTATGCAAGGTCTTATCTTTGACTAGCAAAATGGAGATCAGAAGGTTACCCACCACACTGACTCCTATTATGAAACCCAGTGAAGTCAGTTTCAGAAAAGCTGTTAAAGGAGAGAGATTTTGCAAAATGTTGTCAGCTGCATGGCTGTAGTTCGCCATAGATGGATGGATGATATGTATATTGCCTCAGTCAAGTCTCATGATCTATATTTAAGAACAAGGAAAAAATAGATCCATACATCTTACTGAAAATGTAATCCACAAACAGAACTGATCTTGTGTCTAGTCATACAGTACATCCTCTTCTTTCTGATTTGTCATGCCATCAAAATATCTGAAAAAAAATTGAGCTATCAGTTCTTAAGTTAACACAAAATGATGTCAGAAAGTGCTAGCAAAGATGTTAATTTATGGAGAACCAAATGAAGTTGTAAATTTGAATACTATTGTTGGGTTTTAGAAAACATGAGGCTTTTATTTTTTACCAACTATTTAGTATAATTGACTGTTGGCAGATTTGGCTTGTTACAGTTTCATGACTGACCAGTGCCCCTTATATTTGGTAGCACATATAATTTCACAGTTAAAGCCTCAGAGATTTTATGAATCAAAAGATTCCCAGTTTGCAAGCCCAAGAGTTAATCACTGACATAGTTTTTAAAGAATCCCCAGAGACTGCTGATATTTTGACATTACCTACATTTATTTTATGGCTACAGTATTTGTCAATGTTTTAAGAGGCAACTGCTGTGTTGATATGGATCACACCCAAAGAAACCCTGCAGAATTTATGTTTTTTAACCCAAGTCACCAAAGCACATTAATCACACAGTGTTAGTTTATGCATTTTGTAAGAGAAGCACTACCCACTATCCCCCTCCCTTCCTGCTATAAACAATAATTTTATCATTTAGGCTTTTAGAGAAACAGGTATCTAGACAGTCGATAGCAGTATGCTTTAGGGTGTCGTCCCCCCGGGCCTCCCCCCCTTCCCCCGTGCTTTAATGCAAATCATTAAAGCCTCGACATAATTCATAGTAAGCAACGGCCAGTGTAAATACTGAGCAAAAACAGGCAGCACAGCCAAGATATAATGCCCACCCTTTCGGGAGGGCTAGTTTTGGTAATGCTTAAATAAGCATATGAATTGTTGGGGTTTTTTTTAAATTGTTTTTCTTTTCTTTTTTTTGTTAATTAGGGCTCCGTGATTCCCATTAATCCTCCCAGTGGATCGTACCGGAATACATTTCATGCAAGAAAATAAAATAAAGAGCTGTCTGTTGCTGCTTTTTTTTTTTTTTTTTTTTGGTGTTGTTTTGTTTTTCTTTTTTCTCCCTCCAGAGCCAGGGACAGGAGCCACAGCAGGCATGATCAGGCTCCTTCGTTATTCACACGAAGTGTTTCCTATGCCACCTCGGGTGTACAAAGGATATTCCCACTGAATCCCAGCAAAATCCTTCCATTCTTACCGTCCACAAAAGAGCCTGATTGCTGCTGTGTAAACAGAGGCTGATCAGATCATGGCATCGTTTTAAAACCATGAAATCAGGCTCCCCCTCCCCCCTCCCGCCAGCCCCGCCGCTCCCCCTCCTCCGTGGAGCTGTCCCCGCGGCGGCCGGCCCTGCCTCCGCACACACAGCCCGCACGCTCACACGCACCGGCACTGCTGGCACACTCACACCGCCGCTGACACACGCACTCACGGCCACAGCCGCTCCCCCACGCCCGGCCATGCAGGGCTGGACTGCGCCGCGCTGCGAGGCAGCCCGGGTGCCGCTGCCTGGCATCAGCCGCATCTGCCGGAGCCGTGCGAGAGCCCCCCGCGGCGGGGAGCTGGGGAGAGCGGAAGAGGCATTGTCTGTGAGGGCTTCCATCATGCCACTTCTTTGGAAATAAGCCCCGCACCCCTGAGCGGGAGAGCCCTCTCAGCACACACCTGCAGCGGCGGCAGCCCTCGGCGCCCCCAGCCCTTCTCCTCCTACCTGTTGGTGCCAAAGATCCCCACATGCCAGAGCTGCTCCTTCCCGCCGACCGGGGGCTGCTTTACCCTGGCGGTCTTTTCTATTCTCCTCTATCGTCATTCATTCTTCTTTCTCTCAATCTTTTCCTTTTTTTTTTTTTATTTCCTTTTTTTTTTTTTTTTTTTTTTTTTTTTTTTGCCTCGGTACCTTGGCTGAGGATCCAGTCAGTGGCTCGGGCGGCGCATGCTCGCCGCGCCTCCCCCCTGCGCGCCGAGCCCCGTCCTCCCCTGTCGCAGCGCCACAATCTCTCCCTGTAACGCAGCGGCGGCGGCCGCCTCAATGAGGGCACGGCAGGCTCGGCAGCAGCAGCTGCTGCTGTCTCAGAGAGGGCACAGCAACCTCCGCGGCAGCAGCAGCGTCCTCAGTGGTGCGCAGGCAGCCCCGGCGGCAGCAGCCTCCTCAGTGAGGGGAAGGCAGCATCCTCAGTGACGGGAAGGCAGCCTCCTTGGCAGCACGTTCCCATCGCGATGTATAGCCGAGCTGGATCTATTGGCGAGCCTGGGCAAGCCAGTGAGGAAAGGGAGGGGAAGGAATTAGGTCCTGCGTTCCTTGTTTATGCCTCTGGGCTCCCCCTCCCGCCCCATTCTCTTACGACGGGGGTCTGGAAGCGCCCGCCGCGCTGCGCGTCGCAGCCTGTCAGGAGAGGGACCGGGCGGTTTCTTCAGCTGCCGCCGCTTGATCCTCCCGCTCGTAACTCGTTTTCCTTCCTCCCGATTCCCACCCGGTGAATTCCTTCTTCTTGACCCTCGAGCCAGGGAGGGCTCCTTAAGGAGTGCCGTTGTTCGCGGAGGGCGCATTCGCCGCGGGGCCGTGAGGACACCGCACCTTTCCCCCCGGCAGCCCGTGGAGCAGCTTCCCGACGCGCAGCCCGAAGCCGGCGCAGAGCTGTCAGCGCGCTCGCTGCATGGCGGCAGGGATGAATCTGGTGTCAGCCTGTTCCGTCCGCGGCAGGGCCCGCGTTCCCCCTCGGCGCGCAGGGCGGCAGCGGCGGCCGCCGCGGAGGAGCGCCGCCCGAGCCGGCGGCCGGCGGGGATCGATCCCGAGCCGTCCCGATGATGTCATGCGGGCCGGTGGGCCGGGGCGGCGGCGCCGGGAGGCGGCGGGCTGTAGCCTGGGCCGCCGCAGGGGCCTCCCGCCGGCCCCCGCACCCGCTGGCACTGACTGACCCTCGCTGGTGCCACCGTGGCAAAACCAGGAGGAAGCGGGAAGGATTGGAATCCCTCCGCCCTCCCGCCTCTTCGATTTGTGTGGAAGTTTACCCGGGAGAAGTGGGAACATGAAAGCTATGCCCCAAGAGTAATTCGCTTTGGCTGCAAGGCATTTGAGGAACAGCTTGTTTTGGGTCGAGAGATTTGGATCCTGAGGAACTTCTTCGCTGAGAGCTTCCATTCAAGCCAGCATAAATCCTTCTGTGGGACAGATTTATAGGGTTGATTCATAATGTGTGTCACATCTGTGAGACCGTTAGTAGACTACACACATTTTTTAAGGCTGTTGTCAGGTTTGGGTTCTTTTTTTTTGACACTCACTAAAAGGCATTGGAATTGGTTGCCAAACCACAAAATTAGCTTCAGTAGCAGCCTGACCAAGCCTAGAGGTCTGCCGCCACTGGAAAATACATGTGTCTAAAACCAACATCACACTATTTCAACCATGTGACTTGTTTCACATAAAATTTATTCTTAGGCAGAAAACTGACACAAAACTCAGGTACCACACAATATTTTATTCTTTTCTGCAAACATAATTAGGAGGACATGATTGTACTCATCTTTGGGTCGGAAGGGGTTAGCTCCACTTTTAAAAATTGGGTGGTTGTTAAAGTTACTACTTCAAGTTGCACTTCTCATGTCACAATCACCTGAGCTGTGCAGACCCCCCTCCTCTCTTTGTTGTTAAATATATGTATCCACAGTGACATGAACAATGACCTTTGAAGTCATTCTTAAAATGTGAAGAGTAAGGCAGTAGCTTTAATGGTCTCTCTAATACAGCACAGAGTTCTCCAAATGCCATGCATGGAAATGAAATATTTGCAATGCAAGATCTGGAAGATTTATAATGCTGAATGACTATAGTTATGGTCATAATCAGGGCCTATTCTTACACTCTGGTATGTGTAAGAATGATGATTTTTTATTAGGAGTAAACAATACAATACAATTATCCTTGTCCAAGATAGATTCAGTGTCGCAGGTTTTAACTTTTTTTTGTCTTGGCTTTCTTTTAGAGATGTTAGAAAATTATATTGCTATATAATATTTTAAAATTTGCTCTCCTTTTAGACCTGTAACAAACCACTTAGAAGTAATCTGTGAACTTCAGAACTCATTCAGTGTTCAACCACCAGCTCAGCATAAATCCATTTGTCATCACAGGTGTAACCTGAGAACAAGTGTGTTAATTTTGTTCAACAAAATTTAGACATCTAGATTGAAGTGCCACATAACAAAGTTAGGTTCCTATAAGAGAAATCACTGAGAAAGAGGTGCTTTAGGGAGCAGATTATCTCATTCGGAGTCACAAATCTAAAGTCCATCATATGGCTTGAACTCCATTCTGTTTATTGTAAGGGTAGAGTCAGTCAAGAGAAACTTTTGTTGCAAAGCAAGACAGTGGAGTGACACGATGCTGTGTTAAACTGTTGCATAGGTAGCAGGTCACGTCCTCCATGTAGGGGAAAAAAATCCAAGAGTCATGGGGCTGAGAATCTGGAAGGTGAAGGCAAATGTCAGACAAAGATGGCTCCAGAAAGCAAGAACAATTGGAAGGCAGGGAGAAGAGATATATAAGGACAGGTGATGAGGTCTGTGCTAACTAGCTCTTCAAATCAGCTGGACTAGAGATATGAAAGGTTCAGAAAAAAAAAGTGTGAGGCAGCCCAAGATGCATAGTGAGTGGATTAGGGGTAGCCAAGAAGAATTTATTGGGGTTTTGGCACAAGTAAGTATCCTGAATTTTGAATAAATTGTCCACCACATGATATAAGGGGGGGTAACACGAAGGACAACACAAAGGAGGCTTCAAAACACAGAGAGCCTGTGGTCCCAGACAAGCATATCAGAAGAAGTGATTACTCATAGGGAAATAAATATCTTTCCTTGACATTTTTTCTTTTCATACTTATGTACTGCTGTGCCCCATGAAGGAAGGGTAGAAAAAGAGAGTGTAAGTGAAGTACAAGCACAAGAGGGTTCATGCACCTTATTAGAGTTAGCAGCAGTCTGACTAGAACTTTCACTAGAAAATTAAAGAGGCAAAACAATTTCTGATTTAGATCAAAGATGAGAACCATCTCCAGGTTTGGACAACTCTGCTATGAAGTTCTTGAGAGTTATGGCACAGAGCTCTTTAATTTTCTCCTGTTTGAGTTATTTAAGTATTATGGCCAAGAAAATAACTGGTAAAATACTAAGCTTTGTTGGTGGTGACTGAGGATTCTGTATTCCAAGTCTTTAGGTTTTTTTCCAAATTAGGTACTATTCAGGAATGATCAAGGAACACTGTTTAGTGAATTGGATCCACTAAGTCCATTCCCAGATCAAGATCATAGTTTTGGATAATCCTACTTTGATATTCTCAGTCTTTGATATCATCTGCAGGTCTGGGCAGTTCTCTCCTGTGAGGCGATGCTTGGGTGCACATGGCCAAGGAGCCAGGAACTTGAGTGCAGAGATGGGGCATAGTTAAATACTATTGCAGAGGAATTTGCTGGTGTGTAAGCAGCATTTGGGGTAGTTGCCATCTGTTTCTTTTGAGGATATGTGCCCTGAAATTCACAGTTGGGAACCAGGTGATTCCCATTGTTTTGAACCTTTTCCTCAGAATGGGAAAGGGTTTTGAGAAGTCTGACACTGAGAAATCTCACTAATGTAGTCTGAGGTAGAGATTGCATTGGAAGAAAGGCTAATGATTATAGTTGAAAAGATGGGTTGAGATAGTGTCCTCACTAAGGTCAGTAATGTCTCTCAATTATTTCAGTGGAATGAGGATTTCAGCATGGGGCCAGAAGCTATCAATAGCTAAAATCTAAAGTACTCAAGTCCCTTTTGTCTTGAACATTTCAGTAATTAATGTGTTTACTGACTGTCTTGAAATTTCTATATATGCAATGTCAACCCATTCTGCATAATGTAAATTTAAGCACTATAGGATTTTCCAATATTTCTACAATACACAAGAGATAATCTACAAGGTGGGTCCACCCCTGTGCAGAGGCCAGCGCAAGATTTATGTTTTGCTTGAAAAACTGTGATAGATGCTACTAAAGTGCATCCTTTTCAAAAGGCTCAAGAATTTTTTTCAAGGGAACTTTCTTGCCTGTGCAGTAGATTTGTGCAACTTTGGAGCAGTATTTAAGTAGAACTTATATAATACAGAGACCTGTGTAGGACCCCTGCACAATAGAGAATGTCACCTGCAATATATTTGGTTCTTATCCTTAGTAAAGCATTTTCAGAGTAAAGACATTTTTGGCAGTGTCTGGCTCTTGGGTTGGCTCTCAACACAAACATAAATTTCACCCCACACTGCAAATCTCTTTAGTGGTCTTTGCCTCAATGATGCTTGTTTTCACCTAAAACAAAATTGCATTCATGTGACTGTAACAATTCTTATGGATAATAATTTTATTTTCTAATGTTGACGTTTAGCCAGACCCTCTGATGTTTTATAAATATTTCTCAAAAATATTTAATTCATTATTATAAAAAATATTTCATACTTGCCTTTGAAAATTAGTTTTGGTTCTTAAAAGTAGATCTATGCTGCACTTTTACATAGGAATAAATGAATGTTTAAATACAAATACACTTATCTGCCAAATATCTGAAAAGTGCTTTGCCCTGCAGAGGGAAACTGCTCTGCGTGACTCTAATGGGAGTGAGGCACCTATACGCTTCTAAAAATCCCTTTAGATACTTACCTGTATCCTTAGGCTTCTAAATACCTTTTACCAGTTTGTTCACTAGGACTGCATTTGAAAGACTGCATATAGGTTTTGTAGATAAATTGCTACATCAGTGTTGCTGTGTTAAATTCAGTTATTGTGCAATCTAGGTAGTATGGACGTGGAATTACTTGACTTCACTTGCCTATCAGGTAGCTAAAAATGCAAATGAACTTAACGGTGGCCATGGGAAATTAACAATGTTAAATTGCACTGCTAATTACTTGTGCCTGCAGAAAGATAAGGTGCATTTTTAAAATGCTGGACTTCAGAAATGGTGGTTTTACATATATGATTAGAGGAAAGAAAAGAGAGAGTTAGTGAGTCAAAGAGAGGTTCATCTATTATCTCTGTTGTTTGTGCAGCATGTATATATTGTACTGTGCTGAATAATTACTGAAATGCTTGTTTTCGTGGCCAAGGATAAGTAATAACAAGTGACTTAAAAAAGATAAAGCAGTCACATCCACAGTGATACAGAACGATGATGGAGCTCCATAGAAGGAAAAAAAGGAACTTTATACTAGCTGAAGAAGTAGTTTCAAGATGATACATTTGTTGAGATAGTATTTTTGAACGGTTGAGAATACTCAAGAGTATTTTTCTAATACTTTCATCTTGGATCTCTCCATGCAAATATATAAATAATGTAATATTCAAAATGTAATCTTTATGCAATTTGTTTAGTTCAAGTTTTGGGTTGTTTGGTTAGATTTTTTTCATACTGGAGGGTAAGCACTATCTTATGTGTCTGAATAACAAGTCTTTTAATGTGAATTATTCTGAACTTGCAGTTTTGCTAGTGGGGAGCATTGAAATTCTTATTCCGTCAACAGTTTTTAGTTAATATGGGCAGCACTGTAAAGATGCCTCAGTAACAGTGTCTACAGCAGGACCCTCAGCTGCAGACCTCAGGAACACTATTTTTACCTGCACACTTAGGTAGGAGAAAGGACCTCTTGCCAGAACATCAAGAGAATGTGAACCAAACTTAGTAAAGTTCCTGCTATATCCAGTCTCTCCACTCTCTTTCTATGCCAGAAAACCTGTTGGTGTTTTGGTAATTGAATGTGGAATAGGAGGGAGAATACTGTCTTATTTCTCTATACAAAAAAAACCCAAAAAAAACCCCAAAAAAACCACTCCTTACATATCTTGTAGATGGGATTTGTTGAAGCATATGCATAGACACACGGCATGGTCTTACAGAAATAATGATTCATTTACTTAATGTATTTTCATCTGCTGTTTAATTAATCCAATTAATTGTAGATCTTTTAGTAAAATCTACAATAAAATATGTCTTTCAACCACTGTAAATACATTCCATTCACTATTTGTTTTTCTCTGCATGACATACGGTAATGCGAATGCATCACAGTGGTACAATTCAACAACCAAAATATTTGAAAGCAGCTGAACACATTAGGAATTCATGACTAAATCACCATGGGTGAAAAGCATGATTTTTACGTGAGGCTTATCTGATAAATAATATGAAAAAAATCTGGCGAGAAACAGGTAGAAAGTATCCCAGAATTTAGAAGTTGAATTGGGAGCACTGACCCATGCTAATGATGTTTTGTTTCTGATGCATGGCTAAGCAACCTTGGCCTCTTCAGTGACTGTTCCCCTATCTTACCATATGATGCTGTATCAGTGACCTTTGGGTAGAAGTAGAAGCATGCCATACAAGAAAAGGTTTCCTGTCAATGCAAGCCAGCACCTCAGGACCACTAACACGGAAAGCTCTTTTAATTTACTACAGTGTTACAGTGATTTCAGAAGCGTTGTCTTTTAGCTTTAGAAAGTTTTGTAGATTTTCTTTCCTAAACAAAGTGGTTTGTGTTTTTTGTGCACCTCACCTCTTCTCAGGTATTATGTTTTATAGTCTTTTTGTCTATGTGATTTTAACATTTGATTTTCAGTAAAATGCTTTCCCACAGCCATACAATACTTCTGGTTTACCTTGCTAAATGGAAATTCAGGTCTTGAAATCAGCTAACCCTGCTGAAGCACAGAGCAGCTCTGCAGCGTCATGGTCATTAACAGTGCCAATCACAGCATTCAGGAATACATTTTTCCTATCACCATTATAGGCACCAGTGGAACACTCTGGAGCAAAATGAATGGGGTTAGTGACATTACAGAACAGAATGCTTGCCTTGAAAGACAAACTTGAAAATATTTGAGAGACAGGGGAAAGATGAATTCTTCCAGCTGAGCTGCGTCCAATATTTTTATGCATCCTATATAAAGCAAAGAGAGAGTCATGTGAGATGCACAATACTTTACCTGTTATGTAAACCTAGTCTATCCCAAGCTCTTTCATAGTTTTCCAGCATATATGGATATATACAGAATATTCTTTGGCTGGAGGGACTGCTGGGTTAGCAGGTTTTTCTCCCATCCCTTCTAGTGCTGTTGGTTCACTAGAGATTATTAGCATGTAGTTGGGGCTTAATGAAAGGAGTGATTATGGTTCATTATTTTTCATATACATTCTGTCATAAAGCTATATAATGCCTAAGTGAATTTACTTATATTTCTTCCCTTCCTTCTTTTTTAAACCTGAAGGCTGATTTTAGTGAAGTCTGATACATGAGCAGAAAGGTCTCAGAGGCAGGTGAGGTACCTATAAATTTTGTGAATGTAGGTGTTGGCTGCTTGTCCTAGAGTTTACCTTTTTCCCTTGGCTGGCCTCCAGTTTCAGACTGGCCACACCTCCCTAGGGACCCTGGTCTGTAACTGAGGCTTCAGTATACAGTGATTCTGTGCAGTGTATACTGCTGAGCTCCTCTTGCCTCTGCTGCAGTTACTGCACTATTTCTTCCCGTGCTTGTGGAATTATTTGCATGACTATTATCAGTGCATAAGGATATATGTCAAATCAATCATTTTTGTAGAGCTGAGATATATAAATACTTCTATTTTTTGCTATCTTTAAGGTAGGTTAGAGGTGAACCATGGACAGTATGTTGTAGGATTAGAGAGACTATTTGACAAAAGAATTTTCTATTTCTAGCAATATACTGAGGGGGGATTTAAAAATAATAGGATAAAATAGGATAACTGTCACTGGCATCTTTCAAAGCTGTCTTTTAGGCCGTGCTTAGAGACAAAAATTAACAGTGTCAATGTAAGAAATATTTATTTTTTGCTGATATGAGCAGTTCATATCAGGCATTAGCCTTCCTACAAATCTATTGTTCAAGTTTTAAGATAACACATACAGCATATACATTTGATATATTTATGTATAGATATGATATATACAGGTATATATATGTGTATTATATAGTATTGTGTAATGACTCTGGATTGATGTAAAGCTCTGTAAAGAAAATATAAATTGTTTTAAAAAGTTTTCATTATACTGCATAATGAAAATTGCTTTGAATGCACAAGATTGAGACAATGAAGAGTCAAATCTGTAATGTCTGAGGTGGAGGGTGAACATTGGTTTTGCAAGCAGTTGCCATGAATATATGTTGTACTACCAAGCTTTAGGTCTTAGGATCTAGAAAGTGGAAATAGTTTTGGATATTCATGTCAGATCATGTTGTTAAGATCAGCTGTTAACTGTTCACAGCAAATAATTTGATATCTAGAACCTCATGCCATGGTTCCATTTTGTAAGTTTGTTGGATATTAAGCATGAAATATTCTCATTTATATGTAGAATAAGGAGAAATAATTTTAATTTTTTATACTTGTGAGGATGCAGGGAAGAGTCTGTCAATAAAGGTAAGGTCATCTTTTTAAGAAACACAACAGCTTGAATTCTGCAGATACTATCAAAACAGCACTGAGGGCATGGTAGGAGGAACTGCATGAATGCATCTCTGATGTAACTCTAAAACTGTAAATATTAATTTACTACTGCATTGCCTGTTTCATGGAGGTATGAAAGAATTAATGTTTTATTTGAAATGTCACCTGCAAAACTAGTCCAGCCTAATTGTAGCAAATGGTAGTATCTTTTGCTAAATTGGACTAGTATTTGCATGTGGTCAGGCAATGTTTGGGTGTGGTATTTAAAAAAAAGAGTGAAACATTGAGCAGAATCAGGATGTTGCACTGTACTAGATAAGACAGTCTGCTGGCAGGAGAAATGCATGGGATCTGGTCACAGCTACATAGATAGTTTAGTGCTGGTTTTGCTTTGTCTTCTCATGGATTACATAATGTCAGGCTATGGAGCCGAGACTAGGACCCAAATCTTGCCTTAAGGGGCAGGAATCCTAAGCAGCAAACATGGAAGTCAGTCTCTTCTGCCCATATCCCACTCTCCCTCTCCCATTGCTCTTGCATTTTTAGCTGGAGAGTCCAGGATAAACAGGAGACCATGCTTTCCAGGACTGTACTATCTAGTACTTCAGGGATTTTTTTTTTTTTGGAGGTGGGAAACTGGGTTTGAATTCCAGAACTTCTCTTTTGTGCAATGTCAGTAAGTACTAGGTGGAAAAAATCTGGATTTCCTGCAGCATTGGGGCATTCACTGGACTCAGCACTACTGCAGATGCACCTTACCTGAACACAGCACTCAGATCAGACTCTTGTAGGGACATTGCTGGGAACAAGACATTTAGGTTATGCTCTGTGTCACATGTGGACCACTGGGATTCTACACTGCACACTCTTAGTCAGTTCTGCGCGTGAAAGGAAAGCTTGCAACCTCAAGTCTAAAGGGCAAATGTCAAATGTAAATCGAAAAGTTAGCACTGGTAAGTCTTTCTGTTGCTGCAGTGAGGGATTTCGGAGTCCTTTTGTGAAGGGTTCTGCTTAAGTCATGTTTTAGATAATTAAACTACCTCTCAAGCTCTTACAGTTCCTCACTGCATAATTTTATTAAGTCTCTCTATATTTATTTGTTCTACATTATTAAAACAAAATGCGGAAAAAAGAGATCCAAATAATCTGTTTTTCCTAATCTGAGATATGTATGTAGACAAAAAAGTACTCTTTTAATGAGTCAGCACACTAGCTCCTCAGAGTACAGTACCAGCAGTAACCAAGTAAAACATACCTGTTGTGTAATTCTGTGCTGCATCGTAAATTTGGTATTAATGTAATGCTTCAAAAGCTAAAAGAACATTTAGTTGATATACTGTATCTCTCTATTATGTATAATATCTCTTCATAGATATGCATGCATAACAAAACTGTGGCAATTTGAAGAATTTATGTAAAACTTATGAATTCTCTTTGAAATTATGGGTCCTCAAGATATATCCATTTCAACCTGCATGCTCTATATTGATGAAAAGAAAGTTCTTTCTTTTTTCTTAGCCTTTTTAGTGTACTGAATTTTCAAAGGACATTGCCACAAGGCCAACCATGGAACATAATGAAGTGCTGGCAAGCTGAAATCAGATGGAAGACCTTCAGACATAAAGAGCTGGCTATTGCTCTGAATGATTTATATTCCCATATAGGTTAGTTACCAAAACATGGATCACATCTTGGGAAGAGAAGGAAAAGTTAAAAAAGGGAAGGTAACTTAATGGCCATTCTGGCGTAAGACGTAAGAAATCAGAAGAAAAACTTGTAGCAAGAATGTAAGAAGTTATTTTCTGTTGTCAAAGCCAGAGAGAGACAGTTGAAAACATAAAATTAGTGGAATTACAAGGCTATATTCAAATTAATTTTTGACCAATTTAGGCAAATCTAGTTAGACAGTAAATGCAGTTGGGATAACCTTCGGTGGATTCAGTGAGAAGTTGGAGAGAGCAAAAGTAAAGGCTTTAATTATGAAACTTTCAGGCTTCTGGTATACTTGGCAGTCTTGAAATACAATTATGAACATACTTAAACCAAAACCATATTAAGGTGAGGTAGGTTTTCAACCCTTATACTCTTTAACTTTTACTTAAAAATCTGTAAATTGGGGGTATGGATATTCAAGTATGGTTTCTAGTGAACAGATACATTTTCAAAGCAGAAAGCAAAATGCTTCTTTTTAATGTAAAAAGCCTACATGGTAATTCATGCCTGGGGGCTTCTGAAATTGAAAAATACAAGAAGAGTAAGAGGATGAATAATTGCTTGTACTAAGAATATGTTGAGACTTTAACACTGAACTTCCAAGTGCTAAAATGAAGAAAGAGATACAAGTCTAGCAGACTTTGACTCAGCATTATGGTTTAAGCCTTAGGTATGCTGTGATGTGAAAAAAAGTGCATTATATAGCAGTTTTGAGAAAGGATTACTTAAGCCTCTCTACCAGGGGACGGTGAAAGATTTGTTCCGGTCTGTTCAGTGTTAGTATCCTAGAAGGAACTTTTGGAACCAGTGTAGTTTATGGGTTTCTATTACTTTGGTAGTAAGTTTAAAGAAACATATATACTTATAACACTCTTTACAAATGTCCCAGTTTCATAAAAGCTACATCTTTCTCTGCCTTTGAAATAAGATCAGAAATAGTTCCTGTAAACAGGTGACAGTGATTAACTGTTTAAAAAATGAAAAACACATTTTTTTCACTCATAAGGTTTATTTATTTAGAATATATTTCTTGTGAGACCAGGTTGCAACTTTTGAAGCACAGGACAAAAGGAAGGTAGGGCTGCAACACCAGATAATGAAAAAACAAAAACCCAGTGCTGTTAGAGGACGTAGAATTCTTACTGACCAAATTGCTTAGCTACTACTGCATGAAAGAGTACATTTAAGGTATGTCTGTCAGTGCCTCTGCCCTGTTTCTAGGACATTTATTTCCCAAAGCCTGTATTTTACACTGAATTAGGCAACTTTCATTGTCCTGAGTTACAACAGTTGACATTAGAATATACTAAGGCAGCACACTGTCAATTATCATGTACAGTCAATTCCAGATTAGTTTGGTAGTGTACATAAAGTGATCACATGCTTTACATTCACTACTGGAAGGTCAGTATCCCTTTGGAAGTAGAAGGGATTTTAATTCTTAATTCCCATTAAATCTATTGGGAGTTAAGCAGAGAAACCTCTGGCAAAACTCATGAAATTTCAGATTTCTAGTCCTTTACATTTCTATCTATAGCTCTAATAATTTCCCTGCTGGCCCTTCTGAAATTGAGAGCATGTAATCCTTTTTACTGGGATTTCAGTGTTACTTTTGGACAGGAAAAGAAAATCTATGAAGTTCTTATTTAATACATAGAACCTCATGTAGACTAGGTGAAAGGAGTTCCTAAGGAACAGTTTGCCACAAAGATTGCTTTTATTACTGAAATAATAAGAACAACAAGGCAGCAAGGTAAGCAGATGTACATCAGTCATGTATGGCACACATACATTGAAAGTGTGCAAAGAGGCACTTTATATTAATATGGTGTCCCTGAGAGCAGGCTGACTTGTGGATTTTCTTTTGCCTTTCTTGATAAATCTTAGGGGGGCAAAAAAGTAGAGTCTAAGTTGAATACACAAGTTCTAAAGTGTATTTGTGGAATAAGAGTGGGGAGAATAATTTTTTTCTAATATTTATGATGATGTAGGTCAAATAATTTACTGGTAGCAGACTGAGAGAAAAAAAGACAGAATCTATTTTAAGAACCAATTAGATTTTCACATAAATGGAAATCAAGAATAATTCTACTGCATTACACAGAAGTATAAGGGCTGGTGCAAGGTCAGAATGAAGCCTCTTGTGTTTTCTGTTCAAAATGAATTTAAATCAGGATGACGGCACTGATTTAAGCAACTTCAGGCTGTTTTTAAACCACATGAAAATTTGGCATTCAGTTATCACAATAAATAATTCAGCTAATACTTTTCTAAGGAAAGAGATGTAGATGAAGACTAACATGGCTGCAGTTCCAAATAAGCACCACCTGGTGCAAGGTACACTACTAGTCAAATGCAGGGACCCTCCAACCTGTCAATGTATCTGCTGCATCCAAACCTGTATTTTGTATTTGACCTTGTCCTAAACTCCCACTCATGCCAATGGGAACTCCATGTGCAACAAGGTCTTTTATTCTGACAGTCAAATCTTAATATTTTCAAAATGTTGACTTGGGCAGGAGTTGACATAATTCACATTTGGGGCTTTACTCTGAAGCAGCTGAATTCCATTTGGAGTACAGTACTAGCCCCATAAACCCATCTCTAAAAATCCCACTCCGAAAAGAGGATTAGTGTACATGTGTTGCATTCGCTCCCTTTTTTCCATAACCTTTTAATGCCTCAGGGATTGAGTTTCACTAGACACAGTGGGAGAATCCTGGTACATCTGGTTTCTCTGTGGTCTTACATGATGACTGAACAGCCTCACAGCTTTTCCAGTCAGGTTCCCTATGGGCTCACACTGTGATTAGATTTGTTCACCACAAATATATCCTTGTTTACAATGAAGATACAAATGAATTGAGCTTCTATTTATGCATCCCATTTACAACTAGGATTTCATAGAATCATACAGTAAATTAGGTTGGAAAGGACCTCTGGAGGTCACCTTGTATATTTCTTGGCTCAGACTCTTCCCAAAGATGATTTCTGTTTTCCCTTTTTTTTGATGGACAATTTAGAATATCCTTTCATCTGACCGTGTCCTCTGCTTTTCTACTTCTCCTAGATGTACTCACCTCAGCTCACATGGATGCTGTATTTTAAAAGATTATATACTGGGTTTTTAAAAATTAGGTGTGCCAACAATATTAAATTTTGGAATGTGAAATCTCGCATGGAAGGTTAAAGATATATCAGCCACACAGCTATTCCTGAATGTTTAAACAAATACCTCATCACCTATTTGGCTTTTTTCTAAGTAGGAGATGAATCTATGCAGCAAGAGGGTAGCAGTGGCCTGGGCATGCATTTGGCACCCAGGGAGACACAGCTGTCTGCTGCTTCCTAGGCAGGATTTGAGGTTAGCCAGCATCCTGTGCATCAGGACAGCCTGCTGCCATCCCTGGCATGAGGGATGGTTGTGGCAAAGTTTTATGGGATTCAGAAGGCAGTATGGTCATCCCTTTAGAAGAGTTTGATTTCAGTTTAAGACAATAAAATTTTTTGAGCTGACTTCATTGAGATTCACACTAGAGACATAATTATTACAAATAATATGTATTTGTTCTCTGAAAAGTACTTTTTGTTGATTTTTAATATAAAATATATTTTTGTGATTTATGGGGTTTTTTTCTGCAATACTGTATTGTATTTTGCAAATATGATAGGATGAATGACATGGCTGTGTGACATTTAGTGCTAAATAGTGGTTTCTTATTGGCTACTGCTCCACATAGACAATCAACATCCTTAATTTTATTTTTTTTATAATTACTTTTTATGAAAAAGGGCTTCTTTTTTTCAGTAGATATATACCACTTCATAGATTATATACTGTCTGCAAATACTGGATAGACTTTTGGAATTTGATCACAAATGGCATTTCTGCAAAGATCACAGTTTTGAAAAGCTTAAATGTTCCTTGCTTTTCACACAGATGCTGAAATAAATATGTGCTGTTGAGGAAAAATGAGTCAATATGGCTTCTGCTGATCTTCCAGGTCATTTGATAAGATAAAAAATAAAATTTAAAACTGCTAGCATGGGACTCATGAAAAATCATGTCAGGTTAAAGACTGAGAAATAAGTGCAGATATTGAGCATGTACCATATCAGTTCAGAAATATGTTGGCAGAAAATGTCCTTGAAAACTTCTAGAATTAAAGACATTCTTATTTCACAGGTAACTCAGGAAATGGAAAGTGAATAGATTTTGATAAAGTGACCATTTTCTTCACTTTAATTCTGCTGAGATTAAAATTGGCCATGTTTTAGGATGGTTGCTTTTCTGTGAGATTGTAGTGAATGACATGGAGTTATTTATTATTAGCACTATCACAGTGTGTGCAATCAGCTGCACAAACAGAAGAATGGAAAAACAGAAGAAAAAGACAGACCCTTCTCTTCTAAGTTTTACAGAACTGTGTTGCTCTGCAGTGTTTTAGCTCCATTCAGGAAAAGAAGGTAATTTTCATGCTTTGATACTTGCCAAGTAGAGTGTAGCAGTATGAAGATGTAAGTAAAATTTTACTGCCTTGAATGAATGGCAGCTGAGAAAGAAGCCAGTACTGTTGGTTCCAGTTGAAATTTCTAAGACAATGACTAGTGAGGAGGAACCAGGCCAATACAGGAAGACTGAAGCAGAACACGAACTTTAACCCAACCCAGCAGCAACATCTAGTTTTCTGCATCAGTGTGCTTGTGGACACAATTCTCTCTTGCCTGCCTCTGATGTTTGCAGCTCCTAGGTCTGATGGAGGGCACTCTGCTTTCAGGTCTTCACTTATGTTGTGTAATGCACCTTCAGCAAATCTGCTGATGACACCAAGCCGTGTCATGCAGATGGCCCACCAGAGGAAAGGGACGCCTTCCAGAGGGACCTTGACAGGCTAGAGTAGTAGTCCCATGTGAATCTCATCTCATGAAGTTCAACAAGGCCAAGTGCAAGGTCCTATACCTGGGTTAAGGCAATCCCAGACACATCTACAGGCTGAGTGGACAGGTGATTGAGAGCAGCCCCACAGAGAAAGACTTGGAGGTAATGGTTGATGAAAAACTCAACATGAGCCAACAGTGTGCACTTGCAGCCCATAAAACCAGCTGTGTTCTGGACTGTATCAAGAGGAATGTGGCCAGCAGGTCGAAGGAGGTGATTCTCCTGTTCTACTCTGCTCTTGTGAGACTCCACCTGGACCACTGGGTACAGTCCTGGTGCTCCAAACAGAAGAAGGGCATGGAACTCTTGGACCAATTCAATGGCCAACTCTTGGCCATGAAACTAATGACTGAAGCATTACCCCTAAAAGAAAGGCTGAAAAAGTTGGGGCTGTCCAGTCTGGAGAAGAGAAGGTTGCACAGATACCACATAGCAACCTTCCAATATCTGAGGGGAGCCTAAAGGGAAGCCAGAGATGGACATTTCACCAAGAATTGTAGTGACAGGACAGTGAGTAATGGGTACAAATTGAAAGAGGGGAAATTTAGGTTGGATATTAGGAAGAAATTTTAACTGTGATGGTAGTGAGATGCTGAAACAGGTTGCCCAGGGAGGATGTGGATGCTCCAACCCTGGCAGTGTTCAAGGCCAGGCTGGATAAGGCCTTGAGCAACCTGGTTTAGTGAGAGGTGTCCCTGCCCATATGGCAGGGAGGGTTGGAACTAGATGGTCTTTAAGGGCCATTCCAACCCCTTAACACTCTATGATTCTATGATTCTATGATTCTATGGGTCTCTTTTCTATGCACACTAAAGGGATGTTTTATTTTATTTTTCTCATGAAAATCTGTTTTGATCTGATCAGGTGAATGATCCAGAAACAAAAGACTCTGCTAAATGTCTAGTATATCTGTACCTTAATGTGACAGAGCTTCCCACACATTTTCAAGTTCCATTACAGAGAAACTGAGCTGAGGAAACAGTACAAGGTTTGGAAATGTTTTGAATGCCTATATAATTTTATTGTTCTTTTAATTTTAGTTCAAAGAATGATGTACTTTTATGTCATTTACCATATCATACCTCGTATGTAAATTCAGGCTGCTTGCTGGAAAACTTGTTTTCCAAATGTAATATTTGGTGTTACTGTGTATTCATGTGAGCTGAAAATTTTGTAATTTAAAAACTGATTATGTTCTTTAAGAATTGAACATTTAGCAATATAGTCAGTGTCTACTGTATTAAAAACTTGTCACTTGAAAGTTCTGAACATTGATTTCAGCAGGAATTAAGTAATTTGGGTCCCATGCATCAGTAGTCACATCAGATCTTGCCCAATATGTTTTGCTGCATTTGGTTCTGAATTAGTAGTCTCACTTTCTTTATCTGATGAACAACACATACTTCCTGTTGACTTCAGATCATTTACTATTTGTTCAAGTGTAAATTGGGAGGACAACCAGACACAAGGTCTCCTTTTCATCACTCCTAACAATCTTATCATTACACCAGTTGATATCTGCCAAACCTTTCATCAAGTGTAGAAATGAATAGAAAGGTTACTTCTGTAGCCACATAATAATTAACCATTTTGTGTAAATTGGTTCATCCATTTAGCCATGTTTATCTTGTTATAAATAGTGAACTCCCCTTCTCACATAGCTTATGTAAAGAACATTATGCAGAGAAGAACCAGGGCTTCTGACCATGTTTTACTTTGTCTAGTCAGTTCACAAGAGTCTGGGCTAGTCCAGGGACAGCTTCCATGGAAAGGCGTAGTGGCTGAAAACCACAAGCACAACACACTCCAGAAAACTCAGTGAGTATCCTGGAGATACCAACTGCTTCCTGCGACTCCATCGTAAGACAGTGATTCTCCTCCTACTTTGCTCCAAGGATACAATTGGGATGCAAGCATTAATACCTGTAAACATATAAAGGTCCTCAAATGGAAGATGTCATATAACTGCCAGGCCTGTACAACAGTTTTAAAGCAGCATCACCAGCAGCAGCAGGATTTATCTGAGTAGAAGATAGTGGTTTACCAGTGCTCACACACCTAGAGAAGCAAGTGCATTAGGAACTGAGTGAAACCTTTGTATTCTAGCCCCAGGTACTGCTGTACACAACAGAATGGTAAGGCCTAGCTAGTGTGAAGCACTTGGAGGTACGTCAGGAGAAGTGAAGGCCATCTGTCCATTCACAAAGAGACTGTACATGGACTGTTAAATGTTTTAGGATGGCTGTTTTTATAGCTACACTATTGTTAAAACATATGGAAATCATAGCAGTCAAAAGCTACTCTTTCTTGTCCTGCAGGTTTTTTTTATCAGAGGGTAGGTTGTGTTTGTTAAGAGGTGGACATAGTCAGGCTGCTTCTATTTTCTGCTCTGAAAATAGCTACTACTAGTACTAGCTTACAGATTTATGCAGTAGTTGAAATCCGTAAAGAGCTAGAACCCCGTTTTCACAAAATGCTGGGATAAAACTAGCTCTTAAAAACCTTCAAATAACTAAAGCAATAGAACATAATGCTTCATTAAAAGAAAAACAAAAAAAACCCCAAACCAACAGAAAATGGTCTTTTATATCCTTGTGTCTCCAGCTACAAAACCGACATAAATAGCTTTTCTGTTATAAAGGCAACTACGTAAGATATGCTGAAAATTCATAGTCAAAAGGAAAAAGAAATACCTCAAGTTTTCCTTCTACCAGACAAACAGGATTCTTTGCAACTACAAGCTGACTGTATCAAAGTAAGGTAAGTGCCCTGAAGTGCTTTAAAGTAACAGTTACTGAAATGGGATAAACAAATAATAGGACCATGAGAAGTACAATCACTGCACAAATGTTAACTGAAATTCTACCTTATGATACATTAGTTAATAAAGTTATCTAACATAAGCAAAAGTAGGTAAGAAAATAATAGTCAACAGAAGAAATTCCAACAGCTTCAGTCACCTGTGTCATCTCAATTTTCCTTTTCATAAGAATTACTCCATCAAGCTGTTGACAAATCATATGTTGAAGTTTATTAAGACAGAGGAATAACAGGGGTATCTGATTTTACACTCAAGTAATTGACAAATGCAAGTCTTTAACAATAAAGCTTCTATCAGAACCCAGGAAACAAAGCCATTATGCTGTGCAAACCCCTTTCCATGAAGTACATACAGCTTTGGGAAAATAATGCAATTTCTCCTATCCCTATTGCCTGAAGATAATTAACTCTGTTAGAATTTTGTTCTCCTGCAGTGAAACTGTTGCCCAAGTATGCGAAACTATTGCCAGGAATCTTTTTTAAGGTATAGATAAAGGAGTCTGTAAAATCTGCTTGTGTTAAAATGTATTCTATTGAAAGAACAATACTTAATATTTTACTGAAAAATTGGCAACATTTTAAAACATAGCTATAAAGTAAATTGAGTGGCAATTTTGTGGGGGGTTTTATTGGGTATTTTTGTTTAGTTTGCTTTTTGCTTTTTTTTGTTTAGCTAAGCTGGAACATCACAGATCACACTTCAATCTGTGCTTGCACCCATCTAGTTGAATTATCACGAACAGGATCATCTACTGCTGCTAGGCAGCTTTCAAAAGTGATACTTCTGTCTGAAGCTCCTCTTAGGGCTGTAAATTTCATTTCTACATAGTAATTGTGCATTCTGTCCCTTTCTTCCAAAAATGGCATGCAGAAATCAGGATCTGGAGAACATGTTCTGCCCACCCAATTACTTACATAAGACCTGCCCATAGCCATTGCTTTGTGCTCTACTGAACAGAGGCACAGAGGAAGTGGAAGAATAGTATCAAAACACATAACTCTGAAAGATAAAAGCAAAGATTTCTAGCAGAGTGTGGCAGTGTCCACAGCACAAGATCAGAAGGAAATTCTTTGAGCTGCGGAGAGCTCATCTTCCTATGCTCCTTATTCTGCTGCTGTTACAGATTGTGCTCCTTGGCTCAAGCTAGAACACCCTAACAAGTCAGAGAGACTTGTGGCAGACATTCTTGGCTGAGCCATTTTACCTTTGATACTTAAAAGAAACAGGTCCTAGATATACTACTGTCTTTCAACCATATACCACACAATCTGACTGAACATGAATAGAATAAGACTATTTACATCTCCCATTTTGCACCAGGATTTTTTACTTTGGTTTTGGTCCTAATCTTCTGTGGAAGTCACATGCATCAGTTAGAGAAGCCTAAATGTTTAGCTAGCAACACAGGTTTGTCACAAGGAATACGCAAGAACAATGGACTAATTGACTAAACCCAGGATTTTAGCAAGTCCTTTCTACATTGTAAAATAAACATGTGCACAATGGTCTTCTGATAGTTCTAATAACTAAGTCTCCAGTTTTGGAGAAAAAAGTGCAAACACCAAATGAACTAAGCTTTAAACCTGGTGTGCCTAGAAAAAAGCTGAGTACAAAAAATAAACAAGAGACAAAGCCCATATCCATAATCTGATTTACATAGCCTTACATGTACTTTTCTGTGAAATATATGTTAAGTAAAAATGGTGATCTCATTCTTAGGTGTACCTACTTGGTAATAATTTGCTACAGGAGTGGCATATTCTAAAAAAAAATAGTCTAAAAATATTCTAAAAGAAAAAAAAAGCCTTTAATGTTTCCTTAGTTTTCCTAAGTTTCATCCATGTGACAGCAGAAGTGAGCTGTTAGGTGCTAACTGTCATTACAGAGAACGTGAGCGCAAGCACACAAGTTAGAGCATTCTGCCCACTAGCTAGCTAGTTAAGACTAATTTCAAAACTCTTGTTATCTTGACTGGAAGATTAATAGCTGGTTCCTCCTGATTAAACATTGAAACCAAAATTATGGAACTTGCTGATGGCCTCCCTCACATGCTAAATTTATAAACTTTTACTGTGAGCCACTTTATAGTTTTACTTCCCCATTCAAAAAGTTTTTACCCTTCTCTAAGGCAATATTTAATCACAAACAATATAAAATTATCTTTTTGTAATGAGGACAGATTGTACAAATCCCTTTTATTAGCACATTCTTGTACAGTCTTGACTCTGTTGTACTGAACAGTAAGAGGGGTTTGCAAAAATATCTGCTACATATTTTTTAGAAGTTATCCAGAACCAAAGCTCAGTCTTACACCCAGCCCCAAGCTGTGCTCGGAAATTCACTTCATCTGAGCATTTTCTTGAAGTCACTGCTGCCCATTCCTTCTCCTTGCGTACAAGCCAAGGCAGGCGCAGAATCCGACAACACTGACAGCGAGGCCTAGGAGGAAGGCAATGGTATCTCCTGTGTCCAGGGCTTCAACAACTGGCAGCACCAGCAGCAGTGACACGAGGACCAGGAAAAGTTTTGAGGTGCTCTTGGTTGAAGGCATGCTGACAAGCAGCTGACCCCAAGGGGAAGTTAAATGAAGAAAGTGGTGGACAGCAGGTACTTCACTGGTATCTACAAGGAAAACAAAAGGAACGTTACATGATTTTCCTTCCTCCTCCCCTGGATTTGTCTTGCCAAAAGCCAATTGATTGATGCATTACAGGTATCTCTGTGGGGCTCATGAAATTTAGGTTTTATCTTCCCAGTCACAAAAGCAAACGACTTGTTATCATGAGACAGCCACGGTGGATTTGCTATTTTGTTACGTAACTCCGTGGAAACTAATCTTTTGAAGACTTACCGTGAGGTAAAGTCAGAACAGGCTCTCCTGCCTGCAGCCACCAGAGCCTGCTTATCTGGTGCCTTGCTACGCGGGCCTGATGTTTACGCGGGCACCTGTTTCACCAGGTGTTTAGGGCCTGATGGGTGCTGCACATCACTCACCCACACTTCCCAGCACTGGGCATCCTCGGGATGCGAGAGCATGGACAGACTGCGGTACACTGGGGAGGGCGTGAATTTACCCTCCCGGGCAGTGCTACCGTGCTCACCCTCGCTGCGGGACAAACGCCTGTCGTGGTTCCTACAACTTAGAAAGGTGCTGCCAAGGAGCACGCCGGGACCAGCCCTGTCCGCAATAGTTCTTCCCACGGGGATGGCTCGTTCCCGGGGTGCACACGACGAAAACCCGCGCCGGGACACCCAAATAAGCGGCTGCCGGTACCGGACCCCGCCAGCCCCGAGCGCCCGCACTTCCCGTCCCGCCGCCGCGGGGCTGCCGCTCCTTGGGGCAGCCCCCGGCAGGCCCTGCCCGCACGATGCCCCTCAGTCACCTCCTGCCTCCGGCTCCGGGCTGGGCCCGTTCCGCTCCGCGCCGCCCGCGGGGCGCTCAGCAGCCGAAGGCGCTGGCCCGCGCCGCCCCGCCGCGCTCCCGCTGCCCGGCCGCGGCCATGACAGGAAGAGGCGGTGGCGCGGCCGGGGGCGGGCGGGACCCGGCCGGGCCATCTCCGCTCGGCTCCGTTCCACTCCCGCTGTGGAGCCCGCTCGCTTCTCCCCGCCGCGCCCACCGTGATTCCCTGGGGCGGCTCGGGGGTGCAGGCGCCGCCGGTGGCCCCGGGAGCGGTGCTCGCCAGGCCGGCCTGGGCCTAGAGAGATGCGGCGGGGCCGGGCGCCTCCCGGGAGCCCCGGCCGGGGGTGCCGACTGCTCCCCGGAGCGGCTCCCAGCCGGAGCCCCGGGGTGCCCGAGGTCCGATGAACGGGACCGTGAGAATGTCAGCCGTGAGAGCAGCGGCCACGTGCCCTCACTGCGGCTCCGTTGGAGTGAAAGTGTAGAAACACCGATTTGGGCTGGTCGTCTGACCTTTCTTCTAGAAATAAACGAGTAGAAGAAGTCACCATGAGTTTGCATCATTTCAGATCTAGGCCCTTGTGGGAACTAACATGTGTACTAATATGTGCCATCATAACCAATTCCTACCCTGAGGAAAGCAGTTAAAGCAGTTTTATATGGAGGAGAGCAGCCTGTGGCCTTGCAAAAAACAAACAAACAAACAAACAAAACCTAAAGGAAGTGTTGACAGGAAATTGAGAGCAGTCCCCAAGATCTTAACTCGTCACAATTTTTATCTTATTTATGCTTTGGTTAAGGCTGCTTATAGAAATTGCATATTAGGCTATTTTGTTGCACCAGGTAGTTCCTAAGCAGAGCCCAGTCTAATTTTTCAGTGGCAAAGGTGTGTGCCTAAGTTTTGATAAAAGACCAGTGAGCAATTATTATAAGTTCGTAATATGTCTCTTTGGAGCGCTCAGAGAAATAATCCAAAGAAACTGTGCTAATTTAATGTCAAAATCAGAATATAATTTGTAATTCATTATGACGAGCCTTAACTCATGACAGACCCATGTCCTCACAGTGTTCCCCATGACTTCTGTATGAAAAGCAACTTTAATAAACATTTTTCTTTAGCAAAGCAGTTTCTGATGAGCTTCTTTAAAGAGAAATGGGCATTCAACATACATACAGCTTTGCCTCTGGCTTATAAAATTTCACTGTAATTGCTTTTGAGCAGTCATTCCTCATGGCTATAGGAACTTCACACAGCTGAGATGGGATGTTACTCTTGTGCTAATCATAATTCTTTTATTAATGCCTTTCTTTTCTCTGTCAGTCAGGATCCATCAGCTATCAATTGTCATAAACGATAAATTTCCAGGGATAGAAACATCTTTTTGCTCCTTTATTACAAGTACCATGAAAGCATCATCTTTATAAGCAGCATTGCCTAGACTCTGATAATGCAAATAATAATGAATATCAGTATAACTCATAACCATCCTTTTTATTAATTAAATGCCTATTTCACAGTTTTTCAGATCTTAAATGCTTGATTCTTCATGTTCAGTTCTGAAGGCATTTTCTCAATGAGCTGATACCAGATAAACTCACAGGAGAAAAATCTGGACATTTCTGAGAATATCATGGCATGGAGAAGAGTAATGCCATGATGCCTAGCCCATTCCCTAATCAGTCACAGATAAATCATAACCCCTAAAGAACCTGAAGAATGCAATTTGAAGTGTAGGATGTGTCATCTCAATCACTGCTGTCACCTCAGAAGAGTGGGCCTTGGAGTCCCGGCCCTCTTAGTTCCTTGCTTAGTCTATTTACTGCATTCTGCACTGTTGACAAGTAAATGTTACACTGTTCTGCAATGTCAAAAAAAGTTGAATTCATCCCTCTAAAATTCAGTGCTGTATTTGTTGTTGCCACCTCTTACCACCTAAAATTTCCAGTAGCTGTCTTTTAGTCCGACAAAACAAAGGGATTGAACAATGACTTTCAAGTCTGTCTTTTGTAACTAGAAATGTCAGTACCAAAAAGCTGTGGCATTTTTGGAACTAACTATTTTGAAGATGAGGAGTGTAAAATCCAAGGCTTAACACGCTCCTCTTAGTATCTCAAGAACTGTACACATTCACAGACAGCTGAAGTGACACAAAGTACAGTATGCATGTAGAAAATATTGATTGTAAGATATATAATTTATTAGTAACATCATGGAAGTGCCATTGAGAGCTAGAAAACAGTGCCATTTGGGGATACTTCTTTGGCTTATTAGCTCTTTCAATGCCATTGGATTTTGTGGCTTTGGCTTCAGAAACAGTGCTTCTTTGGAAAGAAGACAACAAAATCCAAACAGTCAAGGAGGCTCTATTGGTTTTTGTGCTGTCGGAATAGCAGAGAAATGTGTATTCAGCTTCAAGCTCTGCCATCAACTTCCTGCATCACCTGAGGCAAATCTTCCTTTTGACCTATCACTGCTTTGATTGCTTAGCTCAAGCTATTATGTAACTAATATTCAGAGAAAAGTCAGAGAATTCCCAGAGCTGACAAGCTAAAGCTTTGTAAATTTTGAGCACAAGGAAGGAGGTAGGTATATTGTGAGACTGGAAATTGAAAATAAAATGTACTTTCTGGAGTGGAAAAAGTTATAATCAGCTACACCCTGAGGGGGGGTAGTTGTGGGGTTTTTGGGTTGTTTTTTTCTTCCTCTTTCTTGGTTCATCTAGTTTTTTGAGAGCTGTTTGTTTATTGCATGACCACACTGATCTGATGTCATACTTTCACCCCAGCCAGCAACCTAGCCCCACGTGGCCGCTGGCTCCCTGCTCCAACAGCAGGCTTGGGAGAGAGAATCAGAAGGGTAAAAGCTAGAAAACTCATGGGTTGAGATAAAGACAGTTTAATAGGGAAAGCAAAAGCTGCGCTCACAGACAAAGCAAAACAAGGAGTTAATTCACTGCTTCCCATGGGCAGGCAGGTTTTCAGCCATCCCAGGAGAGAAGGACCCTTTCACACATAACAGCTACCTGGTGCATTGCGTTTGCATGGCCAAGCTTTGTTAGCAGAGGGGCTACAGGGGTGACTTCTGTGAGAAGCTGCTAGAGTGAGTGATAGAGTGGCTTGGGGGGCTCTGGCACCCAGCCAAGCTCAACCCACTACATTTGGGAAGACAAATGCCATCACTCCAATATGTCACCTCCTTCCTCTTTCTTCCCCCCACTTTACATACATGATGTCAAATGGTCTGGAATGTCCCCTCAGTCAGTTGGGGTCAACTGCTCTGGCTGTGTCACCTCCCAAAGTCCCATGGACCCTGAGCCCCCTTGCCAGTGTGGCAGTAGGAAAAGCAGAGGAGGCCTTGGCTCTCTGTAAGCCCTGCTCAGAAACAACAAAAACATTCCTGCATTATCAGCACTGTGTACAGCACAAATCCAAAACACAGCCCCATACTAGCCAGTGAAGAAAATTAACTCTACCCTGGCTGAAATGAGCATGTCTAAGAAGCTTTCTGAATAATTTTTGGACATCAGTTGCACTGCTGTTATGAAAAAGGCTAACTGGTTATAGATAAGATGCTGACTATGGGGCAGTGATTATCACTTCTGCATGCACATGTTCACCCTTGAGCTACTTTTCTCTGATGATACTTAATCTGACATTTTAGCTGACTATCACTATGTCCTCATCTTTTTACTTCAGTCATAGATCTACATCCAGTTTTTCTCCTACAGAAAACATTACTTTCTTCATTTGGACTTCACTGTGTCTTTCTCCTTTGAAAAAACAGGCTCTACTGCAACTACCGCATTTTTTTTCTACAGAAAAAAACTCCAAAGTTAAAATACAGAATTAATTACTTGTATCATTGACCTTTTCCATATTTTCTTCTTGGTCTGCTGTCACACAACTGTTGATTTCATTGTTTCTCTTCCTCTCTTGTTATCCCTTCCCCTCCTATCCCATGTGTCTACTGCATCCTGCCTTTTTTCCTTTCTATTTCTCAAAGTCCTTAAGTTTCCTCTCAAATAAAGGTAGGTAGTTGAAATCATCCCTGTCATAAAAACACCCATTGGATTCCCTTCCTGTACCTATCACTTCATCTGTTTTATTCCTGTCATCTCTATCCTCTCCAAACATGCTGTTCAAAACTGCTCTCATCCTACATCTCCTTCAGTATGGCTCAATCCTGCCTCCATCAGCCAGATATCACATGCATATCTCCACTTAACAACTTAGACATAAAGGCCTGTGTTTCATCATTGGCTCTGACTGATGGACTGCTTTAGAAAGTTTCATTCTTCTTCCCAAATCCAGTAAACACTTAAAAAAAGCCCAGTGCACTTCCAAAAAAATCGCCCTTTCCCATTTCTTCTTCACTTTTGCTTTTTGAATCTTTAGTGCTGGCTCCTCTTTCTTGTGCTGCTGGGAATGTGCTAGGCTTCCATCTGTGTTTTTTTCAGTTTTTGACTGTCTAGATATTGTGCCCTGGATGCTTCTATTGACAAATAGTCTTGAATATCATCCATGACTCATGTTTTCAT
This sequence comes from Anomalospiza imberbis, assembly GCF_031753505.1. Classification (NCBI taxonomy): domain Eukaryota; kingdom Metazoa; phylum Chordata; class Aves; order Passeriformes; family Viduidae; genus Anomalospiza; species Anomalospiza imberbis. Next base: position 25,857,626 of record NC_089685.1, on the reverse strand, counting down.
GTTCCCTCTCTTTTTATTTCCACTCGATTGTGTTGAAGTCTTACTGCTTGTAGCACAGGCCTACTAACAGTTCTCTCTGCCTGTATGACTTAGTCATGTCCTGTCTCTCGCTGTGACCCCTGCAGCTTTGTTTATTCAAAATGCTGCTGTAAAGGGGCGTCTCTCTGGATTCTCATTTTTACTGTGTTCCTTCTCTTCTTAATCCTCTGGTGTTGCATTTCCTCTTTTGTTGAACCAAAGACAATTTTCTTCTCAGTCCTAGAAGATCTTTGCAGTATAAGCTTCCTTCATACTGGCTTAACCTATTATCACTGTCAGGAGGTTAACTTCTCCTTTTCTTTTGTCACCCTGGCAGACTCCTTCTGATCCCTTCAAGAAGCAAAAGTTACTTCTTTCTGAGAGCACAGAAAGGCTTACAGAAAGAATGGTGCTATTTTTTGATAGAAAATTCTTTCCTTTGGGGTCACGTACTTCCTGCTGTCCTTTATATAGACATGAAAAAAAAGGATTAAATAGCCCAGCAATTCCTTTTCCCTCAGTCCTTTAGCCTGGCAGGGGATCTCCTCTGCCTGCTGGAATCCCTTTGAGCTCTCTTGCCAGCACTTGAGAGATGTCTCTTTGCAGCGCTTGGCTGGAGCAGAGAGACATGCAGACAGCTGCCAGCCCTGCAACAAAAAAAGCTCTGGAGTTGGTGCTGGCAGGAGGCAGGAGCAGCCAGACTGCAGGAGAGAGCGCAGAGGATGCCAGCCAGAGTTAAACACCCATTGATTGACTTCCCCACTGAACTCCACAGGGGAATGTGAGAGCTACTTATCAATAGTGGCAAATCTGGGGATTCCCTGTGATTATTGTGAACACTGTCATGCTTTTTGTGGATTATAAGAAGCAAGTTTCTTGGGTTTTTGTAGAAGCATAACAAAAGTAGAGGTAGACGTCAACTGGAATGATGCATCCAAACTACCTCCAGCCTTGACAAAGTAAAATATGAATCTAGTCTTCCTGATTTCAGTGTTTATACTCATGTAAGCTATTGAGATGTTCTCACATTCTTCAAGAGTGCTTCCACAAGTAGTTTGAGTATTTTGTATTGTTTGCCTGTTTCTTTTTGAGAAAAATGTATTTTACAGTATTAGCCAGGAAAATGTATACAGCAGAAACTGTTCAATTTCAGAGGGCCTGGTGATGACAACTTTGTTCGTATTGAATGGTAAATAAAAGAAAATACTATTTAACATAAGAGATGTTGAATAAGCGTTAAAGGGTGAATAGCAGCTGTCATCTAAACATTTTTTTCTATGGTGCAGCTTTTTTTTTTCCAAGCTATGCTGTCAGATGTTTTCTTGACTTCTGTGCATATGGTTGTTACAAGTAGGAGAATTTTCTTGAAAATTAAAATTGATTTTAACGTCATAAACTTGTGTAATCATATGTTTCAAATATAGATCTAATTGACATTTGGATACCTGTTTAGAAGAAAATATGAACAGTGTTGTTTTTTTTTTCCCAATCTTTGGGTATTATTAGAAATAAAGTTTACCTTATGGAGTTTGAGCCATCTAAATCTAAGCATGTTAGTTATAAGTGAAAAAATATGATATTATACAAGTTGTCCCTCATATTTGCATGCCTAAAATATGTTTTATTCAAGATTGGTGCCCCAAGAAATGTTTGCTGAAATTAGAAGGTAGTTTGGAAAAACAAGAAATTGCGGTTATGCTGAAGGTGGTGTATCTATGTCAGATGAAGGGACAAAACGCAGAAGGAGGAGCTGTGCTACATGCCAAAGTTCCTTACCTAGGGAAGGAGAATCACAGAACTGCTGACTGTGAAAGGCATCTCTGGAGATCACTTAGTCCTACCACCTGGTTTTGAATAGCTCCAGGGATGGATACTCTACACCCTCTCTGGGCAACCTGTTGGTGTTTCATCTGCTGTCATGGTAAAGAAGTTTTATCATATGTTTAAATGGAATTTTCTTTATTTCAGTTTGAACCCATTGTCTCTTATCCTGTCTCTGGACATCACTGAAAAGAGACTGGCTCTCTCTTCTTTAAGCCCCCGCTGTGTCTCAAAGTGCTGAGTGGCAGAATGATCTCCCTTTAACTGCTGGCAATGCTTTTCCTAACACAGCTGAGGATGCTGTTGGCAAAACCAATGTCCTTACAATGTTGCTATGCCCTATAAATTCTACACTGGTCTGAGGAGTAGAGAGGTTTGGGAGGAATTTATACACCCTTTGATGACTACTTAAAGTTACCACACATTAAATACTCTGTGGTTCTAGTGCCACGGTGTCTTCCCCCACCGATTGCTTGGCGTTTGCCTGGCTTGCCTAGACACAGCAAGCCTTCCCGTTCCCCAGGGGGTTAGGAGGGTGCCTTTGGGTCTGCCCGTAGCCGTAGGCAAGACTTGAGCGGTGGTAACAGAAGAAGGAGTCGACTTCTCTAGGGGTTCTCTATCCAGATTTATTAGGGGACTCTGAGGAGCCTCCTGACCCAGGGATGAACAGGCTGCAGAAACCCTGAACTACATCGTGCAACAGTATTTAATAGGGGGTGTAAACAAAGGGATGGTCTTTCCATGGACCAATGGGGTGACAGTGGGGAGTGGAAACCAGGGAGATGGGCATGGATGGGCACCAATAAGAAAATTGGTAGGAGGGGACCCCTGGTATCTGACCTACTACTCAATGCCCCTGATGGAACTTTCTGGATGGAAGGGAAGGGTTATCGAGTGACAGACAGAACCCGGGGTGGGGTTAAGGGAATGACTCAGCATGTTCTAGGGACAAGGGGTGGAGGAAGGAAAGGATTGACATTGGGATAGGAGGAGGCAAGGGAGGGCAGGAGCACTTACATAGGGGTACAGGATTAAGCCACTTAACAGAACAGTACAATTTAAATAACACGACACAACCGTTCTGGGTCTCTAGTTGTAACATTCTTTTGTGTAGTTCTTGCAGTGGGTCTTTAAAAATGCAACTCGCTATTTCTGGTCATCAGCTCAGCACTTTTTCTAAACAATCTTTTAAGACTGACTCAAATCTTTCAGAACCCTTTTGTTATGGTCCATTGTCAAGAACCTGGTCAGGGACCAGGCTGCTCAACTGTTATGCATGAAGAGTGAACAGTCCTGATACACAGATTTTTATGGAATTATATCCAAGGCAAGAAGTAATTAATTTTATACACAGAATTAAAAATTAACAAAGCCTGAAGAAGGAAAATGGGAAAGAATAAAAATATCTGAGACATGTAGTATGAAACTATAACTACTCTTTAAAGAAAGAAGTCATAGGTGCAGATCACTCTATTGAGAATTAATTAAAATACGGGTGTTCCCCTGGATGTTTTTATTTAAGGTTTTGTGAATTCTCTATCTAAAGTATTGTCTTATTGTCTGATATTGGAGTTTCTCATTGCCTTCAGTATGCCAATGAACCCACCTGTATCTGAAAAACAAGTAATTATTCTTCCCAATGTAACCAAAATTTCATAAATTTTCTGATGCATGTGCAGCAGTCCAATGGCAGTGGTAAGCCCATGGGAAAACCTAGAAATAATTTCACCAAAAGTAATTTATCCTAGAAGCTACATGAAATTGTTTGGTAAATGCTGAAGTTTTGCTGTTGCAAGCCAAGAAGTTATATTTTCTTTGTGGAATGTATTTCCTATATCTTTATCATAGGAGGTCCTTTAAATGCATTGTAGAATGCAAAGTAAGTCTGGATTATTTCAATGCCAGTTGAAAGGGAAGTGTCATCATTCATGAGGTGCACATTGAATGAGCAGGCTTTCAATAGCCTGCTCCTTTTTCATTAGTAAAACAGTTTGAGTTTCATTGTTGAACTAAATACACAGCAGTTCTTACAAAAAACACCGTGATTCAGAAAAATATAACTGCTTAATGCCTTTGTATTTCACATGTTACACAAGCTTTTAAGGGAAATTTATTTAGCTTCTATTATCAGTCTGAAAATTCATGCCATAAGAAATATCACTGGGGATTGTGTAAACTGAGAAATACAGTTCTAAATACATATAATTAAAGCTGACATATATCACCTTAATTACTTCAGTGACCATGGTGGTAAAAACACAAGACACATGAAATATAGAAGCTATATAGATGTGTATGTTTGTAATAATATATATATGAACAGCAATAATAGCCAGATTAGTATTAGGGCATTAAATCCAAACTCACTAGCCAAAGTAATCAAATATTTTTTTTTCCACAGATTTAGTACAGTTTGTGTGTTGTTTAAATATTAGTTTTCCTGCATAGATTTTGTGGTGTGTTATGAAGAACAGCAGGGACAATTATCCCCAGTTTACATCTGAGATAATCAAGACATGGAAAGATGAAATTAATTTCTGGAATTCTTAAAGAAGTTCAATAGCAAAGTCAGGAAAGGATCCTGTCCCTGCTTTTTTTCCCACTTCTGTTCCCTCTGTAGTTGGTGGCAACTTCCACAGATTTATGTGGAAACAGAAAAGGAAAATCCTTTTGTGAAAATGCACCATCTCTCTCAGAATGCATGAAATTTCCTGCCAGAACCACACTGCTCATGAATGTCTGAGGAAATGTCTTTTGCAATGACAGAGTTCAATCTTTTCTGTGCTGATTGGCCTTGTGTTCCAGTGAAGCTTCAAAGATCACAAAGATGTGATGGAAGTTATAAAGATATAGGTAATACAGCTGTATACTTCTGTCACTATTTCAGAATTTATTTGTAGCATCCTTAATTGCAAAACATTTGATTTTACTAATGCTCAAATTCAAATGGGATCAAGGCTACTTCACTTAGAGGGATATTTGCTGTTTTGTGTAACTCTAGAGCAGTACTAGGGAAAATTACAGTTTATGCATTAAGGATGTGTTACTTCTCTTCAGAACTGTCTAGAAATATGGTCTGCAAAGATTTTATCTGTGGCTGTAAGCTCATCAGTATCAGCAGGATGCGGCTCAAACTTTGACTCTTCTTAGATAAAATACGCAATACCATGAAAACATAAATGTATGAAATACATACAGGAAACTGTGTTTATATGTATATAAACATATGTATGTGTATGTGTATATGTATGTTTCTGCATAAACACAGGTATTCTCTTGAAGTATTTAGGATGTTTAATTTCTCCCTTAGTCTGAGCAGTATGAGAGTCTGCACATTTTGGCTGACATCCCATGAAGCACTTCAGCAGTCACACACCACCCAATGCATGTACATGGAGCACAGAGAGTCAAAGAAATGAGTCAGCTGTTTAAATTTACTCATATGCTTGATTACTCACAATGTCAGGAGCAGTACACTTAGGACCTTGGCAGATCAAGCCCTAAATGTGTATCCCAGCAAATAGAGAAGGCACTAAATCCCTTCAACTAGTATCCTGCTTTTTGATAATACTTTTCTAGGTGTTAAGGTTGCGTTTTCAGTGAATAGGGCCTGAGCTTTATGCCTCAGTGTTATGTACCATTGCATACCTGCAAACAGAGGCCTTTCAGACAAACTTTGTGATTGCATGCAAATATGTAGAAAAGACATCTCTGATAAAGACCATTTGAAAATGGGTTCTGTTATGTAATTCTTCCTGAGGATGTAGAGAGTAAACTCCTAAAAAAAGGGATGACAGGAGATTACTGAATTTGAAACCAATTTTGTCTGAGCATCTGCATTCTAATGCTTTTGCCTAAATTATAAACCCATTGCCTATTTGTTCTTATTGCAGAATATCTTGAAAGTATTTAATAAGTGATGTTAATTGCTTATATTCGTAGTCTCTGGGGTCTTATTTTTTCAGTGTCTGACATCTTCTGGAAGTGTCAAGCACTGAGAGATTCAAAATTTATTCTGACTCTTTTAAGATTTGCAGTCCAATTTGAGATAATAAGTCACACTTTCTCTTCCTAGCTTGTAGTAATGTAGCCTCTTATTTAGCCTTGATTGCAGGAAATGAGAAAGCCTATATCCATTAGGCTGTGTGTTTTGGAACACAATAGCTGTATGCAGATTGGTTTAAACATTGCTTTCCTTAACGAATAGTGTCCTTTTGTTTCATGCTTATTTTATTATTTTCAATGCATCAGAAAAGATCTATGCAAATCATGGGAAGGCCATAAAGAAGGTTATGTGAATCAAAGAGGGAGATGATAGGAACATGGACTGGTATTTTAACAGGAGGTATAGAGTGAAAAGGTTTGATTTTGATTTAAAAAGAAAGCTATGTCAAGGCCAATTGACATTTAAGTGCTGGTGGAATGTATTGATGGATAGAAGATTATGCTGGAGCTGCAAATAGTGGCTGTATTCTTCATACTGTGGGAAAAAAAACAGAAGATTAGTTTTGGTGAGTGTTCAGATGCGAAGCCATATGGGCATAATCTAAATTTATTGCTGTGAAGCAATAATTTCTGATCAGTTCTGTAACTTTCATTGCCACTAGAACAGGTACCTTGCGCTTTGATGCTGAGGCTCTCTGGAGAAGTCTCACAGAATTAGAATTATATTGGAGAACACAAGAGAGAGGCTAAGTGCTAACTTTCTGTTTATTTGTTTCTTTGCTTTCTTCAGGAGAAAGCTGATGGCAATAATTTAACTTTAGCAGAGTAATTGTCAGCTGAGTATGGCTGAAAGAATACTGGTCAGGATTTGAATTAGTACACACATGAAAGGCTGTAACACATCCCAGCAGCCACTGGAAAAATCCTCATTCTTAGTTTCACTGCTCTGACAATTTTCTACAGTGAAAGGTCAATGACTGTTACTGAAAGTTTTCCATGTTGTAGTCCTTCAGATTGCACAGGAACACTTTTTTCTCTGTGCTTGGTCGAAAAACCTCAAGAGCAAGTCATTGTGACAGTAATACATTTGTAGAAAATTATAGTGTGCAAAAATGTCTCTTTGGAAGATGAGGAAAATTACCTGGACTATTTAATAATCCTATGGTGTTTGGCTTTATTTATGATGTCTCTGTGGAGTGTCAATTTTCATGCTGTCTACATGAAGGATGAATGATAAACCCTTGATGTCAGTTTGTGGTAGGAAACGTATTACTACTTGTTAGCATTGTAAACCCTAGTGAGTGATTAATAGAGAAATTAATGCTTTGTCTGCATTTGGAGTTAATATGTTGAAGAAATTAAATACAAATTCTTTCCCCCCATTTAACTTATACTAGAAACATAACTTATTCCTGTAAGTGGAATGTATTTGTTACTATTTTTCTTTCTAACAGTTTTTTAGGTATCTGCTCTAAATTTAGGTTAATTCTGAACAGAATAAACCTTCTTGATTTCTTTGGTTCACTTCCTCCAATTGACATTTCCAAGATGATAAGATGCAGCAAGTCATACTTCCCTGAAGAAGCAGTATTACAGAAAAGCATATTATCTAGCCTTTGCATGAAATAGGCCTTATGATGAGATGAGTAATAAGAGGATAAGTGTTGTATAATCTTCCCTGTGATCATTTAAGGAAATTTGGCATAGAACCTTTTATTTTGCTATATGCTTTCTCTTTCTATGAGTTACTGAACTGAAATCAGTGTTGTTTTCAGTGTTTCAGTTGTGACATCAGATGATGTGTAACTGAATCTGAATTAAAGTATTGGTGGCTTTATCAATTTATCAGCTGAAATTTATTGATGAAAAAGCAGTAGACAATTCACATTATCATACCCTGAAAGCACTGTAGTCATAACTCTGGCAATTATAGGTCAAATTCATCAAGAGGACTTATTTCCTGAGTGTATCTCCATGTGATACCACTGTCATCAATCTCTTAACCAGTAAGTGTCTATAATCTTGCCACCAGGCATGTGCAGAACCATCTGTGAGTTGACACTGCTACATGGTTAACAAGCTTCCCATTAATAGTTCAAGAGAGATAACTGGCAGCTCCAAGAAAGGGATCCTCAGTGTGGCTATAGGGATCTCCACTGTGGGAGTGCAGACCCAGATCTGGCTGAGCTCAAGGTGCAGATCAGCTGGATGTGGCATTCACCACAGCCTGGAGCCAGCTGCGTAAACGCCAGCATGCATACACAATAGTGTACTGCGGGATGCAGCCCAAAAGATTCAGCTTCAAATCTTTACTTGGGCCCAGTTCAACTTAGGAACTCAAACTTGCATTTTTGACATAAGGCAAGAGTGTCCTGGCTGCCAAGCTGATCTGCCTCTTAGGAAGACAAAGTGTCCTTAAATACAGAAAGAGGTACAATTGAGTGTTTCAGTCAAAAATGAGTGGGTTAACCCAGAGAGGTTAGCTGCTTTGCTTGCACCCAGATTTTTTCCTGTGGAATCAAGTTTTGCATAACTTCTGAGGATCCCATAGGGCAGGTCTCTGGTCTCTCCTCACCCTCTGAAGCACAGAGACAAGGCTATGTCAGCTTGGAATTATTCACCAGTGTGACCTGGCACTAGTAGCAGGGTTCTTAGATGTCTGATTATCAGGTTGCAGGCATGACTGAGAATGTCTCAGAGCTAGGCACTGGTGAAGAAACTTGTAGTATCCTCTGCTTGTGGCTATGCAGTGCTGGGGATCCTGCCAGGCTTAGTCCATGTTTGACTCAGTAGACAGTGTGGAGCTTCAAGGGCTCTGGTGTGTTACTCACAGACATTCTGCCTGGGAAGCTCAGTCTCTGAAAGCAGTATTGTCCAGTGTCATATTTTTCTCTTCCTGCTGATAATTAGTATAAAAATAGCAGTTATATGTCATGCCATTATAAATAAATCAAGATACCACTGAACAAATACTATGCTGGCCATGTTTATTTAATCTTTGAGTTGTTCTTGGATGAACAAGTCTGTGGTCTCTTAGCATAACTACTTTTGATGGTGGCAGGTCCAGATATCCATTTATGCCATGACCAGTTTGATGTGATTAGTCTCTGTCTGTGGCCTTTTCTGGCACATTTCACAGTACTTCCTTTTACCCAGTCTCCTAAACACTTTTGTCCATCTCTCATATTAGTTGAAAAAAATCTTGCATAAGCCTTGGGTCAGTCTCCTGAAAAACAGATACTGGTGACTAGTTTCTTATGCCAGAGACAAACAGTGCTCTTTTTAGGAGGTGGTGGCAGCTCCTACAGTACTGGTAGGTCTTTTTTAAACCCAAATTTGTCTTTTTCTCATCCTGCAGTTCTTCAGTAACTCTTGACAGTTTTCTGACTGTGCAGGGGTATTGTTTTTGTTTAGCAAAGTGTCAGGAGCTGTCAGCACATGATTCATTGATATAATTTTGTGATTATATTATCTGTGAAAGGAATTCTAAAGAACCATGAAGACTGGTATGATGCATAGTGAATGGAAATGCAGAAGCATCAGAAAGAACAACAGAAAACTGGCATGTATTGATGACACCAGTACCAGCAGGTCTTCAGGATCTATGCACAGCTTCTCAGGATATCCAGATCCAAGAGACACTGACTAAGTCCTGAGACTTGATGGAAAAGGAATTTGAATTGCATTCCCTTCCTAATGTGTACTGGAAAGCACATCCAAAACCAGCATGTCATCACTAACCTAAGAAGACCCTAGAAGACATGATGAGGACTCAGTAGCTGGCATCCCTATTCTTCTGTATCACCCAAGACAGAAAGACCAACCACCTCGGTATTGGTTCATTGTTTTAACATGTTTTATTATGTATTGGGAATTAACCTAGACTCACTATCCTTCCTATAGGTAGTCACATATATAGTTTTAAAACGCCTAAAATGTCCTTCAGGCTATATGCCCATTGTCAGACACTGCAGTCAGATATAGCATGCCAGGCAAAAGCTGATTCGTTAGCAAAAAAATTCTTACTGAACTGCAGTTGTAGGTATCTTGGGGAAATGTAGTAGGAATACCTAATTTTTGCCAATCAGTATAAAAGCTGGAAAAGTCTGAACCAGTTAGATATCGTGGCATTAATTTCAGCCCTTCATTTTGATAATTTTGTGGTAACAGGTCTTCGTAAGTGCTCCCTCTGGATAAGTTTGTGGAGTATTTAATGGTGTATTTATTGTCATTGTACATCCAGGCTGATAAGGTAACTTGTACAAATTCTCAAACTTTTTATTAATACCACTATGTCATATCCATAATGTGTTTTCTTGTAATTGCACTGTCAACTTACCACTACAGACATCTAGAAAAGGAACATTAGTGGTTCTTGGAAGAAACTGTTGGGAATCTTTTCTGCTGAAGCAGGCACAGTGGTAAAGTCTTAGATTACTGTGAAATACCTTAGCATTCCATAATATTCACTTCTTTCATTCCAAAACACAGAATGAAAATTACATGTTGCCTTTGTTTAGCAGTTTAAACTGTTTTGCATCTTACCTCAGATGAAAATGCCCTTTATGAAGGGCCCATCATAAAAAATACATTTGATTTTCTACTTAAAAGTCTTAAGTGCCCATCTCCAACCCAACATCTTCCCAAGATGCTTAACACTTGTGCAACAAGATTTGACATTTCTAAGGCCATTAGCTAGACTTTTGGAGTTGCAAATGCCTCAGAGAAAATATTTGATAGATACATTGGATAAATGTAATAAAATATGAGTCCTATTTCTTTGATATTATAAACTGTAGGTAGTGGTGATGCAAAATTCTGTGGCCTGATTTTATCACTGTTGGTAGTCAAAAGGTTATGCACTGTCTATGCACTTGAGCAAAAAATAACCAGAGTGATCAGTGGTTGTTCATTCCTTGTCTCTCAGTATGGTTATAATAAGAGGAGTGCTTGGGTGCTTCTTGTGTTTCAAAGCACTTTTCAAGCACTGTAGCCAAGCCTGGCAAACGCAGCTTTGCTACATTACGTGTTATAACCTTCCATCATGTCTACCTGAAATAGCACCTGAGTCAGTGATTAATATGCAGACTCTCCTTTCCTGGTCAGGCATGAAAAAATGAAGCTTCTATGCCCACTGAAATGAATGAATAGTTGATCATGTATGTTAAGATCCCTGGACTGTATAAATCTCTGTTAGAACAGAGAAAAAGCTTAGCAACCCTGTCCCAGCTGTCCTGCAGAAGAAGACAGCATCTGGCCAGTGATGTGTTCTGTCACAGCTGGTCAAGCAAACAACGGCTGTTTAAACACCAGCTGTGAAATATCATACTGCTAAAAGCTTGCCATGTTTCCTATACCATGTCTGCTCTCTGGCTGCACTTTTATCCCTTAGTACAGTGGGCTGTGAACAAACAAACAAACAAACAAAGAAAAAAAAAAAAGAGCTTTGAGTAGCACATCAAAGCTCCCTCACTAAGAATGCAGGCCTTAAAAGACAATCTCTGCCCAAGAACTAGCAATAGAGCTCACTTTATTTTAAAAATTCTTTTTGTTAGGACTTTGACATCTCAAATGATTGACCCTGTGCTGGGCCTGGTAATGGGTGGAGATCTACACTCAGTTCAGTCTGCATGTGGTTTTAGGTAACTTTGGGAGAGATTAAGAAAATCTTTTCCTAGGAATGTGGGAGTGAGGATTCAAAGTTTGGCAAAGAATAGCAAGGGCTGTGCACCAGATGAACCCAGGGGTCCTGTACCTGTGTTACAAGTTTGAAGTCCTAGTTCTCATACAGCCACACTGGAAAACCTTTGCTCATGCTGCTGAAGAACACCTGTCAGAAATTATGCAGAAAGGTCACAAAGGTAAACTTAGAGATAAAAATTAAATTGTTGAGACAGGATTGTTAGCAGCTGAAGCATTCAAGAGGAAAACACAACAAGAAAAGGTGTAAAATCTTAAAGGATAAAACCAAGAAGTTTGGTCAAGAGTTAGCCTAGGAATCAGAGTCATTGAGTTGTTTCATCATTGTTATCAGTCCCAACGGAGCTAGTGGGGCACAGCAGCTCTGCAACACCTGGGAGCCCTTCCAGTCAGCTGCAGAGAATGAGCCCTCCCCACCTGCAAAGACTTTGGGTTGGTATGCATGCTAATGCCTAATAGCTACTCATTATATATAATAATGTGCTAAGATAGTGGCAAACTGAAGGTGTCCAGATAAACTGCCCCTCAAAATAGATTGTGACAGCCAGGAGCATGAAACTGGAGGTTAAGTAAATGATTGCGTAAAAATGATGACTGCTGTAAATTTTCTGGGCATCAGGCTATGGAGAGGCAGGAAGACTTAGTGTGTGATTTAGTCTGGATGAGGACTGAAGAGGAGGAGACAGCAGTAGTTTGCCACCATGGCCAGTAGTGGAGGTAGCAAGGAATCATACCAAAAGTCCCCTTATGTTAGAAGAGTGTGTTTAGCAGGGTGGGCTTCTGGCATGCTGAAACTGTGCACTTGAAACATCCTTCTCTGCTCTCATTATTTCACTGCATCTCTTTCCTCTAAGAGCATACATAAAATTTCTTGAAATTTCAGAAATTCTTCTGGCAGAAATAGTTCTGCCAAGGTTTTTGACACAAAAAAGATCTCTTGAAAGCAGTAATTTGCAGTATGTTCATCACAAATTCAAATAAGGAAATAGGAAACTATTAACTGTGATTTCTTTCCCTATGATTTTAAGCCATGTCACCATGTTTCCATAATTCATGATCTTTGAAAATAACTCTATTTTCCTTGCCCACAAAGATCTAATGCCTTCACGGACTTTGACCATACTTTCCCATTTTCTTTCTGCATACTGGTAGATTTCTACTTCCGTTGTGTTCACTATTGAGTGCATAATTAGAAAAAGACCTTGACTACAGTAACATAATAGTATCACTGTTTTATTAATATGAAAATAATTTACTTGCTTTTCAGGGATGATGGAGATCTCATTTGAATTTTAAAGTAGTAAAGCTTAGCTAAAATGCAGATACAGAGCTAACAGATCTAGTTATTAGTTTTCCAGATAATGTGAACTTCTAGGTACCCCAAGACTCTGCTAAGGCTTTTAGTTAATTGCTTCTTGTCAGCAATAAGATATTTTGTGTATATCCACAGAAGCGCATTTCAGACTAATATTAATTTATTATGACTTTCCTAAACTCAGAGTTGGACTAGATGCTATAATTTAGTGTCAGGAAGGAACTTCTCTTTTTAAACTAAATTCAATAAAAGAAATTTCTTTTTAAGGAAAAATGATGCATTTAAAGTAGGGAGGAGGTCAGTTATGGCATGTGATAAATCCTTATGCTTACTAAAAATGAAAGCAAAGGTTCCTTTTGATTGTTACACAAGACTAGTTGTTATCTGTTCAAAGTGAATGATAAGTTAGCATGTTTGTGTTGTATTACCTTAAAACCAGGGGATGCCTTTGTTTTAGTAGGAATTCATCAATAAGGGTTTATTAACACGCTAGTTTGCTAGTTATTCTCTCAGTTATAAGAACATGTTTTCATGTTCTTAGAATTTGTTGGAAAATACTGTGGGCAAAAGAATGAATTATTAGTAAATAGCAGTCCTTTAAAAAACAGTGAAGCATTACTAAGAGAGTACAGGGACAGGACAGATGTACAGATTTATCAGCAGAGGGAAAGAAGTGATAACATCTCTCCCAGCATCATCCAGGGTTTTCTATCCCATGATGGAATTTACAGCCCCTCAATCCACACTGCTTGTAATCTGAACTCGATTTCAGATTCAAGTAGGTAGTTAAATACATGTACTTCTAGTCTGTAAAATGTTTAGACTTCTTTAGATGAGCTTTATGGCATATAAAGTATTTCGTAAAGGCAGTTGAAATATCAGGGGCATTTGGATATATTCCACCAATACCAAAACAAAAATCTTCACATCAGCTCCAGTTGTTAAATTGTCTTGCTTTTCAGACTGATGAATAACTCCTAGGAAGTGAAAGGATATTGTCATGACAGTCATGAAACTCAAATCATATTCTTTGTCACTGATTCTTTTTCCATCCCTATGGCAAGTCTTTGTGCCTCAGCTTCTCCCATTTCTTACTGAGGCAGTTGATCTCTTTGGGACTGGAATGGCTCTTGACTACATGATAGTAGAGCATCCTAAAGGACAGACCTGACATTGGGAGGATCAGGTGAACTAGTCATGTCCAAAAGAGAAGCCATATGAATTTGATCATGGTCACTGCTATTGAGTATACACATACTCTGCAGGCATCCACAATAATTTTCTTTACAATTCTTCCATGGTAAAGACAAGCAGACAGTTTTGGCAACTTATTTAGCTGCAACCTTATCCTAAGCTCACTTGCAAGAAGTTGTTTGGCTGTTTTTACTTGGAATATCATATCTGTATTTGTATGTATATCTATGTGTGTATAGATATTGTAATGATATATATGTATTTAAAGAAATATATATGTACTTAAAGATGGACTGTACTTATGAAATGGTACTCTAAGACACTGATGGATTTATTTTCTTCCTTGGTATGGAAATGTTATATACCAAGAAAATGACAATTTATGTATTTGTATCTCATTCTGTTACAAAAGAAGGAATGACCAAATAACATTAAATATAATATATTCTGCATATTTAGCAGAAATGTGATCCTCTTCAGTTTAGAGACACGGACTTGCAGAGTTCAGATTTCCTTATATCTATGCTTCTATAAAACATTTCAGAGATCTAGTGCTCTGCCTTTCTTTTCTCTGTGCCTCATTGTACCAAAATGGTATCATGTCCAATTGCAGGTTTACTTCACAGCGCTCCACATCACAGTGGCAGATGTCAATGTTTAATACTGACTGTAGCTTTAATTGATGACAATGCTCAATGTAGAAGTACATTTCAGGGCACTGAAGATGGACCAGGGATTCATAATCTTCAGGGGACTGATTAATTTTAAACGTATTTCTTTCCTTGTACCTATATTTAGTATAAGAACAAATCATATTCATATAATTTTCTGTTCTGGTTACAATATTAAAGATGTCAAGGGAATGGATAAATGGATAAATGTTCTGCTATTTTCTCTTTATTATTATAATTTTTCTCACAAGATTGAGAAAAAAAGGGAGAATATAATGAGAATAAAAATGCACAATATTGAAGCATTAAAATCTGGTGATAATTCATTCCTGAGACAGACTACAGCAAGTAGAGAATGCAATGTAAGATATATTAATTTTTCTGAAAAAATCTGTAGAAGGAGTAGGAAATGGTATAAAGGTAATTTACTCTTACTGCAGCTGTCCTAAGGTGCAGTCTTATGCCCTCTTAGAAATGTCCATTGGGGCAACATAGCTGTGGATTTTTTTTTAAGTATTCATCATTTCAGATTTATTTCTAAGGTATGGAAGCAATACTGGGGTTTTTGCATAGGTCCTTAATTCTACTTTAATAATATGAATATATTTTTTTTTTGGTCAGAGTATTTAAAAGAGATGTTCAAAGGAAAAGGTCAATTTCTAGATGTTGACATTGATATAGGATTTTTTTACGATGTTATCTAGCAAGACGGAAAGCAATCACGTTTTGACTTTTTCCTTTGTGAATTTAGTTCTGAAATACTGTATTATTTACATCAGTGACAATAATTATGGTTCAATTTAGAACTCTGCTCTTCAACTTAATCCCACTGTTATCTACCAAGATGTGGAATAATAGAGAACACTTCTTCCTTGTAATTCTGGCATGAGATTTGTGGACTTGAAATATGTTGCTTGAGATTATATGTCCAAATAAAATTTAGCAATAGTAAACACTTAAATAAAATACTATTAGGGCACAGAGCATTATCTCTTTCCCTTAATTGCTTCAGTTGAATTTAATATACTTCTACTGAGAAATTGTACCAAGAATTTTACTGTTTGGTGATTAACCAATAAAGAGTTTGCAATATACTTTAGACAATATTTTCCCTGCATGAGAAAACTCAATCACTCTGCGAGCAAGGTTAGTCACTAGAAATGCTGTAATTGTCCATGTCGATGAACAGTGACTATTTGCTCAGCCATAATTTGTGTAATGTTGGTGATTCGAAGAGCATTTTTTTGTTATTGTTAACAGGCAAAGACTTACACAGACCCTGCACTACAAATTAAGGGGGAGCTGAACTTTCTGTGGGGCAGGGTATCAAGGAGCTGGAACAAAACTATCTTTAGTGTGCATCAAATAGCCAAAGTCTACCTCAGAGTTGCAGAGAAATGGAGATAATATAATCTCCCAAATGGTTGTCATGAGTCTCAGTTGAAAGAAATCTAAATCTAGTAATCTGTCACCCAGGAGGAGCCATGTAGTAAGACATTTAAAGAAGCTAAGATTAGAGTAGCTTCATTTGCAATTTAAATTTTCTACAGACTATTTTTTGAAAGCACACTCAAGGGTCCGAGGTTGTGAATTGTTGTTTAGTGAGAGGTTATATTTGATTTGTATTAAGATAGTATTTTTCAAACTATCTTTTGCCCACGCCTGGCTTTCCTCTGCATTTGCAAGAGAAAGTTCAAAGGTATGTACACAACCACCACCACATGCCATGCTCCAGTTTCTGCTGATGCAGTCCTGGCGCTGCTCTGGGATGGTGAGGCTGCCTTCAGCACTCTTGACTGATTTCTGCCATCAGTTCTCATTCTGAAGTGGGTCTGGAGGCAGCAACCAGACTAGAACACATTTATGTATTAGACCTGTGTTAAACAAATGAAACACAAGTCATGGGAAAGGGATGGCACTAAGCTAGATCTTCCTCGGTTAACAGGTTATCTTCCTTGGTTCCTAAGAGTCCTGTCCTTAGCCTGCAGGTCTCCTGCGTACTGCTGATGCCTTTTTCTGGTCTTACAAAATTCCAGAGTCTGATACTGTTAAGGGATAAGGGGTTTTTACCTTGCTATTTTAATAAGGTGCAGCACTTCATCGAGGTGGGACATGCTGCAGTGCACACATATGATAAATCTCATATATAATTTATAGACTTTACGAATTAGCATATCTAATAAAGATGTTCTAATGGGAGGCCTGGATGAATGGCATGATATTGCTTTGTTTGAGGGATGGGCCAAATTTTTATTTTATAGTACATGTTCTAGAGAGGATCTCGGTTTCCCAAGATAGCGCAGGGTTTTCTGGCCGCTTACTATGAGGCCTTTGGGATGTTTGGTCTCTTGGCCTAAGAAAATACTAGGATTATGCTAAATTATTAGACATAAGGAATTGCAAGTATGCATGTTAGAAATATTGAGGATATATAGAAGGTATATGAAAGAAAAGGCAAAAAATCATCTTGACATCACTGCAGAGGAAGCCAAGTGGTTTGATTCAGGAGTTCAGATTCCAAGTCATTAAAAAAACAATGCAGGACTCTGGGCTCAAGAACTTAAAAATTCTGGGGAGGTTTTTGGATCCTATATTGGGGTCCCACCCACATGGACTTGTGGGTGCTTTGATGGTTGGAGGTTGTTTTGGCACAGTGATCATTAAATGATAATTTTTGATTGTTGTAGAAGTTAAGAGGGCAGACTTGGGCTTATTCAAAAGACTAGTTGTGTGAGTACCTTGGGAGGCAGTCCTGAAGGGCAAAGGAGGCCAGAAAGGCTGGGCATTCTTCCAGAATAAAATCTTCAAGACACAGGAGCAGACTGTCCCCATGTGCTGAAAGATGAGCTGGCAGGGAAGAAATCACCATCCCTGAAGGTATTTAAAAGACATGCATATGTGGCACTTTAGGATGGGGTTTAGAGGAGGATTTGGCAGCGCTGGGTTAAGAGTTGCCCTCAGTGATCTTGGAGGTGTTTTCCAACCTTAAAAATTCTGTGATTCTATAACATGCCAGGCAGCATTTAGAAGATAAGTAACTGGAATTTAGAATCACAAATTCCCTTCTATTCACTGCTTTGTTAGGATGACTTGAAGGTTTATGTTAGTGCAAGGCCCGAACTGATTGATCAGATTTTTCTTTTCTGGTTAGATCTTGGTTCCTCTCTGCTGGATATGTAGCAAACCAATGTACTTTTATGTCTGTCCTACCACAGACTCTTCTGCTCCCATTCTGAGCTATGATAAACCCATCCTGGTTCTTTAACAGATGGCCCAGTTAAAGACCAAGGCACCAAGGCCTCGCTCCTCTAGCTGGCAGAATTACATAGATATAGTGTTTTTCCTTGGTATGGATAGATCTAGAAATGAGGATTGTTTTTGTAAATAATCTCACAAAAGTACCACAGATTCAGTTCTATCCTATGGGAATTATGAGCCTGCATGGTAGGAGCAGCATTAAGTAGAAAACATGATTGAAAGGCATTATTTCAACCACCATTATTTGAAAAAATGGGGATTTTTAATGTAAGAAAAAAGATATGTGTGTGCTACCAGCCTAATAGGGTTATTTCCTATTTCACCCCACTGTGTTGAGATCTTTGAGTGGTCCAATACTGCTCAGTCACTGCAAAACCACACCTCATTCTCCCCATGCAGACTGCCTCAGGGCTATTCTGATACTGGTAACACCACCATGTTTTCAGGTATGTTGTGACAGTCCCTGTATCCCCAGTGCTGTTCTTGCTTCTGTACCATAAAGTGATGAATATGCCTAGGTAGTATGTAAAATATACACCTACAAGCCCTTAAAATTGCTTTAAATAATTAATTAGTAATGTTTGCTCACTGTTTTTTGATGTGGCCCACATATTATTCTTTGCAACCAATATGTTCTTTCATCTACAACCTCTTAAGAGTCAGACTTGTTGAGTAACCAAAAGTGGAGCACAGGTGGTACAGCAAAGTGTGAAGTATGATAGCGATCACACCAAGGATAACTCAGGACACACAGTTGGCTCGGGAGCCAGAGGAAAACATCATGAAGAACAGCAAAGTGAGGAGAGGACATGCAGCAGAGCAGGATATTTATCCCCCCTTTATGGCAATATCCTATTTACTTTGGTGACCATAGACCCATGCTGAACTAGAATGAATTTTTTTTCCAAGAGAGAATATGTTTGTTTTAAGAATAAATGATCACTGCTTTTTAACAGCACACCAATTCTGATGTCAACATTAGACAAAGGAGATTGAATTTATTTAGCTTCTCTCAGGTAAACGGGTCATACACTGCAACAGCCTAGACTTAATGTTTCAAATGACAGTGTCTTCTACAGAGTGAGCAACAATGTCAAAACTTCTTCCAGTCAGCTCCTGACAGAGAGGAAAGAACTAATGGTTGAGAGAAAATGTTGTCATTAGAGCTTCAAATTTGTGGCCTTAATTTCTTGCTAGAGATTAGATACTCTTCAAACAATATTTTTTATCTTAAAGCTTCTCTAAAAGCCTAATGACAAGGAAGTACTCTAATGAAAATCCATATAATGCTGATTATATTGTCAATAATAATGAAAATGTTTCTGTTGGTCTTCATGAAAGTGGGTTAAGTATCATAGTGTCTCTGCAGAGAAATTGCCAGCTAAGTGCATTTATTTTCTGGAGACCTGTCAAAACCTAACATGGCAGTATGTTCCTTCTACATGAGATGAAACAGCTACACTGCCAGTAAGAATATGTCAACATGGTAAATTTTTGCCTCTCTGGAAGTGGGCAGCTTGATGATTGCAGCCAGATTGTGACACCAAGGAACACTGCTGTCGACTCTATTACCTCAGATCAGAAAGGAAACACAAAGGTATGTCAGTCTGAATAATCTTTCCCCTTCTGAAAGACAAATTGCATGTCAAAGGTATCACTACACACTAAATAGCTGTGTGGTGGTAAGATGCTTTTATCTCTGTTCTAATTTGCTTCTGGTAAAAAAAAAAGCACAAAATGAATAATTTGGATTTGCACTTTCTGCATACTTACTTTTCAGAAGATTTGCAGGTGGGTCTCTCTTGCATCAACCACTGCAGAGACATCTCCCAAAGAGTCATCAAATGTTAAGGGTTTGGAATGGTTATCTAGTCCCAATTCCCACTGCCATGAGCAGGGACACCTTCCACTAGACCAAGCTGCTCAAGGCCTTATGCAGCCTCTTTTTCTGCTGTGGCTACCTGCAAGGGCAGCATTGCTTCTTTTGCATGTCCATTAGCAGGTCTGGAGGGGTGCTCTGAGCATATTTTCATGTCTGCTATTCTTATTTTTATGCTACCTTAAATAAGGTTTTTTCCTACGAAGAAAGGCTTCTTGGAGGATATTAGAAATGACATTTTTCATGCTATTTTTCAAAGAATATGGTACAAATGATATAATAATGTAATATTTTGTACTTCTGTAGAAGTCTGCATTTGCTTTTCTCAACAATAAACCATTTTCTAATGTATGGCTTTAGACAAGTGGATAAGCACAATCTAGGCCTGATTCTTCTCTGTCTTGTGTTGGCTTTGCCCTTGTATAGTTATGTTAGCTTCAATGAAGAAAATGTGCCTTTCTTTTCCTGTCTGGTGAAGAAACTGACTTCCTTGGATCCCTGCCTTTGGTCATCACATCATACCAGGAATGGCTGGAGGGTGCAGTGTAGTGGTATAGGCAGTACAGGCTGATGACAGAATGTGTCAGAGCCTAAATCCCTCTGTGAAGGAAGGGGATGTGTAAAACTTGTCCTGGGCTTTCCAGGCAGTAGTGGTCTTTATATCAGTGCCTTGCTGAGCAGGAATGTAGACATATGCAGAGAACAAAGCTGTGCAGGCCCATTTTTCTTCAGTCATAATAAATACTGTATGTTGGAGGTATGGCTAAGTAAGAGCAATCTGAAGATGATTATGAGGACAGTGTGTAAGCGGCCCCCATGAAACTCCCTGCTCTTGTTCTCCAGATACCATCTCTGGGAACATTTACTGTGGTTGTGGTTGTGTACTATTTTATGGTGGGGACAGAAATGGGGGGCAGAAGTATTAGGAAAGTTTCTTGCTTTAAAAAATAATTCAAAGACAAGATTGTTTCCCTCCTGACCTGATGTGGTTTAAGATATCCTACTGCCATTTAACTTCTTGAAGATGCAGTAAGATGGATAAATATTTTATTTCCTTCTGAAATGTTTCTTATGAGAGAGAAAAAAATTTCTATTAGTTCACACGGGGTAGCGAATCTTTGAGAAATTCTGGCACAGTTGTTTGCACCCGTATGCAACACTGGCTTTGCTAAGGAGATCTGTACAAAATAGTTTGGGTTTATGTACTATGTGATAGAAGAACTGCTGCATGTCAAAGAGGCTGCAGCTTGGCTCAGATGTGGTACTAGAAGAAGCAGTTACAGCAGCAAGACACAGCAAGAGCATCTCTCTGGACATACTTGGAATATTTGGCATGAACATACTGGTAGGCATCCACATGCTGAATGACCAGCCAAAAAAGTCGCAATTTGCAGATGTTCTAGGAAAAGCCAACACCTCTGCACTTGTTACTCAGGTGACAAACACACCTTATCTACAGATCGTAAGAGTGATGATCTGCTCCCAGAAATATGTTTTGGTGGCAGAAGTTGAGGCTGATCCCATCCAGGAGCCACCTCATTCTTTAACAGGAGTCATTATACCCACTGAAGGGATCCCAGATCCTCAGTACCAATTTTCTCAATGGAACAGCTTGCTTTCCTCCCACTGTGCTTCTAATAGCTTAAGACTGAGTATAAGAAATAGATTTCATTTCAACAATCACAATATTACAGTGATCTTCTTTTAGTCTCATTCATTGCTGCTGTTAAATTCAGAACACATAAAGAGGCAATAATAGGGCTATTTTTTCAGAGTAATTTACAGCTGCTGAAGGTGTGTGCCTCAGCTGTGCAATTCTGACACAGATACCACTACTATTGTGCTCTGTTAGAAGCTGAAAAAGTTTTAAAATTTGTTCCCTTATACTACCATGAGTCTTCAGGAACTGCATCTATTTCAAACCAGATAAAAATATCTCTTGAACTTGCTAGAATTTTCTGCATTTCCTTTGTTGTTCTTAATTCTCTGAAGTTTGTATACATATGCTTTTGAATGTTCATGTTTACCCTGTGTTTTAGTATTTGTTTGGGAACTTCCCCATTGTACTTCCTATGTTTCTTGTTGTCAGGTAAATCAAATAGCAACTACCTTGTTCTTGCTTCTTGCTTAAGTTAGCTTTGCTTATTAAGCTCAATCTGTCCTGAATACTAGCAAGCTGTTGCTTCTCTGCATAATATCTCCAGCACACTTAAATAAGTTACTATACAAGTTATGTCAGGTTTTCTGAATTTTCTAGTGGCTAGTAATTTTCTGGCAATAAAACCAGAAAAAAAAATCACAACCCTCCTAGTCTATATTTCTTGTATTTTTTCCCCTACAGGATCATAACTGTTGATATATGGTTTGTATACACTTATGTATCATCTGGAAGAAATGCTCAATATTCAAAAGACACTGGCATTTTATTTCAAGGCTGTAGGTGTCTTTGTCTGGGCTTCTTAGTATAGGATCTCTGTTTGAAACTATACTCTTCACTGTTCAGCTCAGTGCTCTTTTGTCCAATAGCTTATTTGAAAGTTGGTGATCTCCTTTTTTGTATCTTCTTCCTTAGCATTTTCTCTCTAAGGCAGATAATCTTTCACTTTTGGTAAGCCCAAATCTCTATAGCCATAAAGAGGTCATCCTTGAACTGGCAACATTTCTTTTGTTGCCTAGTAAGCATTTGCTGATTTTTGCCCACCTCCTCACTCTGCAGTAATTGATTTCAAAGGCTTAATTGCCTGCTTATCACCTATTGTAATATATTTTTTTTAAATGCAGAATTCAAGGCATTATTTTTACCATTGTCATATTTAGTAAGGTAAAACAGGAAAAGAATCATGCAGTTAAGTATGAAAAAAGTGTCTGCAATTTCCTCACAAGTATATTCCTATACTTTGTGTAATTTTGAATGTTTCTGTGGAACTTAATCTGCTCTTGTGCAAGTGTTAATTGATTACTACTAGAACAGGGCTTTTGGCAAGAAGTAAGGTTAACATTGGCAAGTTGCTTGATAATTACTAGAGTGTGAAAACCAACACAAATGCATGCATTATGCAAAGAGCTCAGTCTCAAACCACATGTATGTGTTTCTCTTGGAACTGATTATAGAAGTCAGTTACACTATTTAATGGGAAAAATTTAGAATTGGTAATATTTAATGCTGAAATACCTAAAAGTGTTGAAATTAATTTCAAAATAATGTAACCACTATGTGTAGGAGGTCTTCATCTGCTACGTTTGTTGCTAAGATGCCTCCTATTCCTTTCCTTTTTCTTTAATGATTCTAATATGGTACGTTTTGGGAGAGTTTCCTTTTGGATTTTTTTGTCTCTGGTGATTTAATTATAATTCTGGTCCAAGCATTTCAGTGAAACGAGCCATTTACAATTTGGTGAGGGCTTTTTATCAAGAAAGATTAAATGAATTTACAAGTAAAAGTGGGAGAATTTTCATCTTGAAATAGAAGGAGTAATTTCTTGATAAAATACCAAGGAAAATGCAATGAAAATAAGATTAAACTATTTAAGTATAGGATAGTGTCTACTGTTATTATTGGTATCTGCAGAAAACAGGATAGAACACTGGTATTCAGGAGAAGTTCTAAATTTGTATTGCCATTTTACTGAGAATGACATCTGGAGAAGAAAATTCACTGTTTGATATTGACTCTTTCTCCAAATCCATTGCTGCATCTCACTTGACAACACTTCATTTTTGTCCAGTGAGGCATAACTTCCTCTGTAAGGACTGTGCCGTCTTCTGCTTTCCTCCATCTTCCTCTGACCTGTGTCCTCCTTTTCCTCTTCACCTCACCAGTGCCAAAATTATGCATCAGTTTGACTCTGTCATCAGTTACACAAGAGTGAGGAAATGAGCTTCTCTAGAAGTTTTTCAACATCTCCTAGAACAATTCTTGAGATAAAACATCTTTTTATGAATGTCTTTTTATGTCCATTGGTCATTGAGTAAGTAGCTCGTACTGTGATATTCACATTTTTGAATACTTAAAATTATAGCAAATTAATCTTACCCATCATGTTTTAAATCAGAAGTGTTAGTCTTTGAAGAGACGTACTGCTACAGATGGAGAATTACATGTTCCTAGTAAACAGACTTTTGGGGATCCAGACTCAGAATCTGAGAGAGAGTCTGTGATTAATGCACATTAACAGGAGTCACGCAGTGGTAGAATCACCAGGCTCCCTTTAAAATAGCCAGTTGCCCACAGAAAATGCTTTTTTATAAGCTTTACCTGGAGTTTGTAGATATTCAGATTTTAACCTTGAAAAAAGCTGTAAGAATTGTTTTCCCCAGAAAAGCTCAACATACTAGTTTGAGACAAAGACATAGTTTTTTATGGTATGGAGGAAAAAATTATGAATTAACTTTTTGTTTTTTTAAATTTTTTTTACTGTAGTATTTGACTGCATTGTGGGTTGCTCAGACATTCTTGTCTGAATATCTTAAGGTCTGGAGATTTTCAAGGAAAGCTGGGCCAGCATATGGATTTTAGAGCACTTAGAAAATTTGATTATAAACAATAAGGTCTTCTTGACATTTAATGTGATGGTGCTGTGAACCAGTGAAAACATCTATATTCATTCATGAAAACTATACAGAGGTGTTGTATTTTGAAAATTCAGTGGGTGCTTCTGCACCTGCATGTGAGGATTTTGATTTGTATTTCCACCTTTATTTAGATTACTCAAGAGGTAATGTTCTCTTCAGAAATCCCTGTGTTCTCTTAAGAAAATTATGGCTATGATTTGACCTTCTTTAAAAAGACACAAGAGTAATTGTCAAAAAGAGCATCAGCTAGCAAAGTTGCTGTAAAAAAGACTGGATGAGAGTGGCTGTTTTAGGATTATTCAGTTCTTCAAATAAATGGAATAACTGAAGTACTTCCATTAGGATCTGAGCATCAAAGATCATCACAACTATGAAACCTTGGTTTATGTGGAGAGAGGTGATTTTGTTAATCATGGATTCCCATCAAAATGAGTTGGGAAACAGTTAAATATTGAATGACATGGAGAATAATATAGCTATTTATGGAACCATATCACACCTTCAGATACTACTGTACCACAATTATAGCTTGACATCTTACATGTTTTGAGGTAGGAAAGATATTTCTGTGGACAGATTGAGGCACAAGACAATGGGGCCAAGACTAAAGAAAAAAAAAAAAAGTGTGGCTAAATGAATTCTTGTGTTTTTCCATTATTTTTCCATGGGGGTATTGTCTTCAGAACTTAGTTCTCTACAAGAAATAACATTCTCCATTGTATGCATTTTTTGCCTCTTCACCAGGTGCACAGTCATACATAACATATAACATAACAAGTCATAGACTCATAGAAAGGCTTGGATTGGAAGAGACCTTAAAAATCATCCAGTTCCATCACCTTGCTGTGGGCAGGGTCACCTTCCACTAGACTAGGTTGCTCAAAGCCCCATCCAACCTGGCCTTAAACACTTATAGGGATGAAGCATCTATAGCTTCCGTGGGCAACCTGACCCAGTGCCTCACTATCATCACAGTAAGGAATTTCTTCCTAACACCTAATTACTCTCAGTTTGAAGACAATCTCCCTTGTTCTGTAACTACAGGCTCTTAAAAAAAGTCCTTCTCCATCTTTCTTGTACATTCCCTTCAGGTACTGGAATGGATCCCCAAATGCCTTCTCTTTTCCAGGCTGAACAATCTCAGTTCTCCCAGCCTTTCCCCACTGCAAAGGTGCTCCAACTGCCGTGGTGGCCTCCCCTGGACTTGCTCCAATAGATTGATATCCTTCCTGTGATGGGGCCCCAGAGCTGGATGCAGCATTCCAGGTGGGGTCTTACCAGAGTGGAGAAGGGGCAGAATCCCCTCCCTTGACTGGCTGCCCACACTGCTCTTGATGCAGCTCAGGATACAGTTGGCTTTCTGGGCTGGGAGGGCACTTTGCCTGCTCATGTGCAGCCTCTCATGCACATGAGAGTCCTCCTTGGCAGGGCTGCTCTGGATCTGTTCCTCCCCCAGCCTGGGGTGGTACAGGGTTTGCCCTGGCCCAGCAGCAGCACCACCTTGCACTTTGTCCTGTTAAAACTCATGACATTTCCACCAGCTTCCTTCTTGAGGTTGCCCAGGTCCCTTTGCATGGCATCCCATCCTTCAAGTGTGTCAATTGCACCACTCAGCTTGGTGTCATCTACAAATTTGCTAAGGGTGTACTTAAGACCTTTGTCTATATCATTAATGAAGATAATAAATAACACTGGTCCCAATGCTGACCCCTGAGAGACACCACTTGTCACTGATAGCCATCGGGACTCTGAGCCATTGACCACTATTCTCTGGAGGTGACTGTCCAAAAAACTTCTTATCCATCTAGCAATCCACCCATTAAATCTATCTCTCTCCGGTTTAGAGATGACGTTGAGGAGGGCCATGGCAAAAGCTTTATAGAAGCCCAGATAAATGACATCTGTACACCTCTCCTTGTCCACTGGTGTAGTCACTCCATCATAGAAGGCCACTAGGTTGGTAAGGCAGGACTTGCCCTTGGAGAAACTGTGCTAGTGTCTTGAATCACCTCTTTGTCCTTCATGTGCCTTAACACAGCTTCTAGGAGGATCTGTTCCATGACTTTCCCAGGAACAGAGGGGAGGGTGACAGATGGGTTGTTCTCAGGGTCCTTCTTTCTACCCTTTTCAAGGTGGGTACAATGCTTCCCCTTTTTCCACTCACCTGGGACTTCACCTGACTGCCATGACTTTTCAAATATGATGGAGAGTAGCATGGCAACTACATCAGCCAATCACATAAGATCCTGTAGACTTATGTACATTCAGGTACTTCAGGTGGACATGGACCTGATCTTTACCTACAGAGAGGGACTTTGCTTCCCCAGTTCCCATCCCACTGTCCATCCACTCAAGAAGCATGGGAAGAGAGGCTATTATTGAAGACTGAGGCAAAAAAGTTGTTGAGTACCTCAGCCTTCTCTTGCTCTGTTGTTACCAGTTTATCAGCATTGTTTATCAGGGGGTTTGCACCTTCTTTGACCTTCTTTTTCTGGCTAACATACCTGTAGGAGCCCTTCCTGTTATTCTTTGTATACCTTGTTCAGTTCCAGCTTCTCCTTGGCCTTCCTCACCCCATCCTTGCACGAGTGACCTTCACCTCTGTGCTCTTCTCGGGTTGCCTGTCCTTGATTCCACTGCCTGTGGATTTGCTTCTTTGCCTTTAGTTTGACCAGGAGGTCCCTACTCGGCCATTCCAGACTTTTGCCTTCCTTGCCCAATTTCATGCTCCTGGGCATTTCTACCTCTTGTGCTCTATGGAAGACTTTCTGAAAGACCTGCCATCTCTGAGCTGCTCCCTTGTCCCAGAGGTCAGTCTCCCAGGGGATCCTATTGACTATCTTCTTGAAGAGCTAGAAGTTTGCTTTCCTAAAGTTCAGGGGCCTAACTGTACTGTGTACCTGATCCATATCCCTCAGGACTGCAAATTCCATCAATGCATGATCACTGCCACTCAGGATGCCTCCAATCTTCATGTCCCGCTTAGCTTGTGAATGTTGGTTACCACCAGATCCAGGAACACATTTCCTCTGCTAGGGCTGTCTCTTACCTGGCTCAAGAAATTACCCTCCATGCATTCCAGGAGTCTCCTGGATTTCCTACTCCTTGCTGTGAAACTTTCCCAGCAGATGTTGGGGTATTTGAAGTCCCCCAGTAGGACAAGAGCCTGCGAACATGATGCCTCCTGTAGCTGGACCAAGAAGGCTTTGTAAGTAGGCTCCTCCTGAGCAGGGACCTGTAGTAGACATGGAACCTTTGTTGCCTCAGTCTCTGGTCTTTACTCACATGCTTTTGAACTGCTTGTGGCTTTTCTTCAGAGACAAGTCTTCACACTCGTTTCACCTCATTCATATCAAGAGATGTACATCAAAAGAGGTGGCAGCCTTCCACCTCTCCTCCTCTGTCTTTTCTGAACAGCCCATAGCCTTTGCTAGTCATGCTCCAGTTGTGGGATTTGTCCCACCATGTGTCAGTAATTGCAACAAGGTCATAACTTTCTAGCAGCCCGCGTCTTCCAACTCCTCCTGCTGCCCATGCTCTGTGCATTGGTGTAAAGGCACCTCAGCTGGGCTGTTGGATGTGTTGCTTTCCTAGATGGACACTCCTTAAGTAATTTGAGATATTTCCCTGGTGTTTTCCAGTTGGCTTCTGTTACCTCAGGAGTCCCTGGTGTGTATATCAAAGAATGATGGAAATACTATAGTAAGACCATATATTTAGACTTGCATAAGTTCCCAAATTTATGATGCTTTAATTCTCAGACCATGCATAAGGTAAATTACATAGATTGACCATTTACTTCTAAGAGAGGATGATTTGACTTGCATGCAGTAAAAGGGCATTGCTGATTTAAGTTGTGTATTTGTTGTGTAAATGTGGTTTATGAAAGCAATGTTCAAGTCCAGACTGGTAACATAAACCAGGTTTCTAAACTTGTGTTTATAATTAAATCTGTGAGCCACTTCACAGTCAGATGACAGAGTGCTGAAATGTGGAGAGCTGAAAAAAAAATATAAAAAAATTCTTATATAAGTGGAAATTGCAAAATTATTAAGATCATCTAGATACTCTTTATATTTGTTTAAAGACAGAAAAACATGTTTACTTAGAGATATATTCAGCTTTTGTGCTTACCATCCTGAAATCTAAAATGCTCTCGATTGAGAATATTTTGTCACCAGTTTTTGAAATCTTATGGAAACATACTTTGCCTGTTAAATAACAATAAGCTAAGTGTGATTAGAAATTCTACAAACAAAATTGAAAAAGGCCCAATTATCTTTCCGTTTTCTGAGTTTCAAGTCAGAAATTCAATTTCAGTTTACAGAGAGATTCCTTTGACTTAATAGATTTGCTCTCATGCAGTTGAGGGCAAGACTGGAGCAGAAGGGCATACTGGGAAATTCATTCTCCTGCCTTCATATAAAAGGAGTTGATTCTGACATAATGTGATTCTTGCAGAATAGATGATTGTCATTTATGTTGTAAAACCCACTATTGTGCCCTCCTCTGTATAAGACTAGAACTGAGCCCAGTGTTTCTATTTTAAGCACTGAAATACAGTCTAATTAGTGATGTACGTATGCATTATTCCTACACCAGAGTAATAACTCTTTTAGTAAACTTGCACTTGTGTAACACCTGTTTATTTAGCCTTTTGTAGATGTATTATCTAACTACTGCTTTTATGGTTCGGGTCATGGATTATTAATTTAAACAGTAAAATAAGCAATCATCTTTGGTTGCCATAGCAAAGATACCCAAAATATAGTTGCTGAGGAAACCATACTGAGAATATGCACTAATAATATTGATATACAGCTTTAAGGGTACAAGAACATAAAATATATTTGTTCTCTTGCTGGGAGATTAAATATTGAATCTGATACATGTTTATTGATTTATTTTTGAAAGTCTTCCTGTTGTATGCAAAGACAGCTTACTTAACTATCAAATATGTTACATGTCTGTAACATATTTGATGTCTGTCTAATGTCTGTTACATTAGACAAAGTCTAATCTTTAGACTTTGTCATAATTTTTTAAAAAAATCCTGCTTCATTAAGAGAAGAAATGGACTTTGGAAAAGCATCATAAATGGATGAAAATTGAGCAAGCATCATCATGATGAACGCTGCTTTTGTAATACAAATAAACAGCAATGACAAGAACAAGAATAATCAAAATTATAATTTTTTCTTTGCAGTCTTGTGGTACTTTAACATTTGGAATAGTCTAGAATGACCTTCCACATCCAGTATGGGCACTGTAATATATATAATATCTTTTCAGACAAAGGCATTTATTATAACAGTTTTTAGTTTACTTCCAGTACAGAAGACTTCAGAATATCCCCTGTTCAGAATATCCCCTTCAGAATATGCAACCTGTTTAAGGGCTTTGCTCCTCCACTGTTAGCAAGATTTTCCCAGTGTCCACCATGAATATTTATTGCTGCAGGATAAGCCATTTCCAAGTTAGTTGTAACTTTGACTAAATAACCACAGTTTTCCATTTTAATTGATTCTTTTTGTTTTATGCTTAGATTGCTACCACTTTCTTGAAATTCTGAGTCCTGGATCCCATATTCAAGCTGAAACTTAATCCATGTTAGACAGAGCAAGGAGGCTATTTCTCTTGTCTTCCCATATTCCTAATTATAAATCTTTGCTGGGTGTTTATATCTTGTGGGTAGGAGATTATCCGCTATTCACTGATGTTCAGTTTATGATCCATTGTAATCCCTAAAATCTGTTCTTGAAGATCTGCTATCAAATTAAAATGCTGTACATCCTACATTTGTGTAGTCAATTATTGCTAAGAATAGGAACCTGCATTTATTTCTGGTGAATTGTTTCCTGTTTTTCATTAGATCATTTCTTGTTTGTTAAGGATATTTGAACTCTAATGATATTAGCCTAGATATGTGCAGCCCCTTTTAGATTTATCTTTCAGAAATACAGTCGTAATAATGGAATAGAAACAGCATAGGAAGCCATTCTGTTTAATCTTCAGACTATTGATGAAAATGTTGGTTAATACTGAAGCTAGGACAAACTACAGTGGAACTTCTATACAGCCTTCTATATTTGACACTTAACTACTTTCAATTGCTGTCTAGCCTCCAGTTGTCCAACCAGTTTTGTATCAAGCAGTAGGAGATCGAGCAAGATCCACTTGGGTCTCTTCTGCAAAACAGATCCCAGATTATGTGGCTGCACCAGATTAGGGCAGAATTTGAGCATGGGCATTTAAACCCTGTAAGATGACTACTGTCATAGTCTGTTTGGATCTCTCAAATTTACAGGTGAGGTGTTCTGTGAAACATACTATTATATGAGCTTGTTAGAAGAGAAAACAAACATAACCTACAGGGGCTCAGTCCCCTTTTTTGACACTAGTATAAAGTGAGTTAACTATTTCATTGCTTATTTCTTGAAGCTTCTAACTTAGTAATAGCAACTTACTAACATTACTTGTAGCTCACAACTTGTAACTTGTGCACCTATAAACAAAACAGTAATCTAGCCAATGGTGAGAGTGCTCATTCTTCCTCTTCCCTCACAATGTAGCATCCCTTGTATCACACCAGGAAGCATGAAAGCCCCAGCTCTCCAGCTGCCATTAGATCTGCTTCAAAAACTCCTTGTATAAACTGAAGTATTTGCACTTTCAAGCTGGAAAGTTTGGTCTGTCTTAGGTTGCAAATGCAAGATGTGGCTGGGGGGGTGAATTCTATTGCCATCTGTTAGAACCAGGTGGGGCAATTTTCTTTCTCTTCCACAACCAATCCTCCCTCTGGGAAATATCTTCTGTTAATGGACCATTGAGTGTCACTGCATGACTGATAAAATTACATCATTCAATGGGAGATGCTTCACCCAGTGGGAGGAGCCAAGCATTCCTACCTGGATATAATTTGAGATTTGGAACACCACAGTCAGCCTTCTCCCACTGGATTCCCAGAGGATCAGTCTTTTTTCCACTGGATTCCCAGGGGAAGACCAGGCCCATCTACACCACTGCTGGACATTCAGAGGAAACTTACACTCTTTCTACAGGATCATTGTTTCAACAGAACCACACCTGTCACTCCAGGAGGTCTGCAGCCACCATTTAATTGGACTGCCACCAACACCCTGACCCACAGGGTGTCAGGTGGTGTTCTGACTCTATCAGTGTTGTTTTGTATTACCGCATTTTTATTTTTCCTAATAAAGAACTCTTATTCCTACTCCCATATCCTTGCCTGAGAGACCCTTAATTTCAAAACTGTAATAATTCAGAGGGAGGGGGTTTACATTTTCCATTTCAAGAGAGCCTCCTGCCTTGCATAGGAGGCAATAGGACCTGTCTTTTTTCAAACCGAGACATTGAGTTAGCAGGTTCTGAAGAAAAGTGCCAGTAAATCAATGTGCAAGGATTGTGGCTGCAGGAGACAGCAAGCAGCAGGTGACAGTGGCTATGTACAGAAGGACTGTAGTCCTTCTGGCTGCCATGTTGTGCCCATGTGTTGCCATCACTTTGACCTAATGGCATTGGTCCCAGTGCTGTTGCAGGGCACATGCAACAGGCTTTGCATGAGCTGTGTGCTGGCCGAAATCTGAGCAGGAGTTGAATGTAAGACTATGGAGAAACTGTGGAGAAATACAGAGGTTTGTTAAGTCACTGATAGTCGACTGGTGCTCCTAAGCCTTGGCAGGTTATTTATGGTCTCCTTAGGGCTCTTCTAGAAGACAAATAAGGGACACAAAATCCTTGGGTATCTTTCAGTTACTCCTGAATTGACACAGTTCTCCGTCTCCAGATGGTGCCAGAGTGGCATTCAGGATTATGTTGTGGCAGGCACATGCTTTGAAACAAGTTATTTCACACAAAGAGCTGGTCACTCAAAAAATTGCGAATAATTGTGGCTGAAAAAATTCAGTAGGGATTTTTAAAAAGCTGAGCTTAGGATTTTGTACAGATTTATTGCCTTAATGCTCCCTAAGCACAGCGTGAGTAGTCTGACATGGTTCTGGATTATGTCAATAAGTGATACGTTAAAGATTCCCCAGGTACTGTGTACAAAGCAATATGACTGACCCAAATGGTTCCTTGAAATCTTCTGGTTTATTGTGCCAGTGATCCATAGATAATAAGTCTTGGGGGACTTTTGAACCAGGCTTTTCAATTCATGAAGGAGTAAGGATGCTCAGATATTCCAAATCTAGGCAAACTTTGGTATATCTTGAAGCATATTTGAAGGGCTTGAAGCAATCTCTGTGTGCTGGGTTCACATGGCCAAGTTTTAGTAGTGGGAGGACTACAGGGGTGGCTTCTGTGAGAAGCTACCAGAAGCTTCACCCAGTGCCAGCCAGCTCCAAGACAGACCCCCCTGCTGGCCAAGGACAAGGCAACCTGAAATGGTGCCACACCTCTGTGATAACATATTCAAGAAGACAACGACCCCAAAATTATCGCACAGATTTAATTGAGGCCAGAGAACAGTGAAGTGAATATGTGAGAGGAATAGCCCTGCAGACACCAAGGTCAGTGGAGAAGAAGGGGGAGGAACTGCTCCAAGCACCAGAGCTGATTCCCCTGCAGCCCATATAAGGACCATGGGGATGCAGACATCCACCTACAGACTGTGAGAGCAGAGCAGGTGGATGCAGGAAAGGAGGCTGTGAATCTGTGGGAGGCCTGTGCTGGACTAGGCTCCTGGCAGGGACCTGCACACTCATGGAGAGAGGAGTCCATGCTGGAGATTTCCTGGTAGGACTTGTGACATGATGGGGGACCCACACTGGAGCAGGCTGTGCCTGAAGGATTGCACCCTGGGGAAGAATGAATCACACAGTGGAGCAGTTTGGAGAGGACTGTTGCCTGTGGGATGGACTCATGTTGGAGAAGTTCATGGAGAACTGTCATCTGTGGGAGGCCCCCCATACTGGAGCAGGGGCAGGACTCCTCTCCCTGAGGGGTGTCAGAAACAAAATGAACTGACCATAACCCCCATTCCCTGTCTGCCTGTGCAGCTGTGGGGAGGAGGTAGAACTGGGAAGGATGGGGAAGGGGGAAGTTTTTTTTTTAAATGTATTTTAACTCTCATTATTCTGCTCTGATTTTGTTAGTAATGAATTAAATTAATATCCTTGTGTCTGTTTTACCCATGATGGTATTTGGTGGGTGATCTCTCTCCCAGATGTTATCTCAACCCATGAATCTTTTGTTACATTTTGTCTCCACCATCCAATTGTGGAGGGGAGTGGTAGAGCAGCTCTGGTAGGTGCCTGGCATCCAGCCAGTGTCAAACCACTACAGTCTCACAGACCTTTATACAACTCATAACAGTTTTAAATGAGAGACAGTCAGGAAATGCTGTGATTCTGAACTGAGGAAAGGTATGAGTAGGAGGGAATCATGCAATGCTCAGCCAAAATCTTAATGGTAGAAACAATTTTGAAGCACAGAGGTAAAGAAAATTATTTCGTATATATTCAAACTTTGCAATAGCTACACAATATTGTGTCAAAGTTTCTGACTTGCTTCAGACTCCTAGTGGAACATATTTAAATTTTTCTGCTAGATTAAGAAGTAATTATGCAGTAATTTCACAAGCAAACTTTAAAATGTTAACAGTTCCAATTACTGAATGATAGGTAACATATTGATAGTTTTATTTCATGTAATTAAAAATGGAAGAAGGAAAGTCTCAAAATTAATTGACAGTTTCATGCAGTTATATGGAAGTAGGAAACAGTTTTGGAAACTAAGATCTGTCAGCAATGGAAATTGATACTGAAACAGATTTATCTCACATCAGACATTTCTGTTTCTTTAATCCAGTTAGCATGATCTCACAAACCCTGGTGTTTTCACATAATCACATCTTATTTCATGTTTGCACACTTACAAATGTAATTCTTACTTTAAAAGAAAGTTATTAAATAAACCAATAATAAATGCATTCAGTACATAGCACGTTCTTATTACTTTTTCAAGATAAGTATTTTGTGAGTAGACCATGGAATTATAAAGACTTTGTCACACAGAAAAAGACAATTCATAATGTCAGCTCTAGTGGATTTGACAAATGTTGACATTTGTCATTTTGACAAATTTTTTTGCCAAATTATGTAGGGAGGTCTGATGGTATCCTGGGGTGCATTAGGAAGAGCATTGCCAGCAGGTCAAGGGAAGTGATCCCGCCCCCCACTCATGCCTAGTGAGGCACATCTAGAGTGCTGTGTTGAGTTCTGGGCTCCTCAGTATAAGAAAGACAAGGAGCGACTGGAGAGGGTCCCTGAGACGCCACAAAGATCATTTGGGGTCTGAAACATCTCTCTTATAAGGACACACTGTGGGAGCTGGGCCTGTGTAGTCTAGAGAACACTGGGGCATACAAATATCTCAAAGGCAGGTGTCAAGAGGATGGTTCTAGACTGTTTTTGTTGTGCTCAGTGATAGGATGAGAAGTAGTGGCCATAAACTAAAACACATGGAGTTCAACCTCAGCATGACAAAGAACTTTCTGTTGAGGTTGGCAGAGCACTGGAGTGAGTTCCCCACGGAGGTTGTGGAGTCTCCCTCCCTGCAGACATTCAAAATCCACCTGTGTAACCAGCTCTAGGTGACTCTGCCTTGTCAGAGGGATTGGACTGAGGATCCCCAGAAGTCCCTTTCAACATTAACTTTTCTGTCATTCTGTGATTTTCACAAATTGCAATTTAGAGATCTAGCTGCATTTTATCAACTTGTAGGTGAATAGATAATGAATACTGTTTGTTAATTGTTATTATTCATGAATTCTTGTTATTCATGTCTGGATCCTTGTTTATTCAACTGAAACAAGATTACCTTGGGATGTGGACTGAGCTCACTAATCTTAGTTTGCAAGGAGTGTCTTTGTGAATAAATTACTTATTTGAAGCATATTTGTGGTGAATCATTATGAATCTCAATGTGTTGATTAGGTGTTACTTACACATCATTAAGGTACCCCTCAAATGTTTTAACAAGAAATGTAATAACTATTGTGCCTTTAAATGACAAATGACAATTCAGCAGTGAATCCTGTCCTAGTGATACATACCAACTATCAGGAAATTGGACTACTATCTTCTGTCAAGTCAATGATGTAAATGACAAGTGTTATTCTTCCTTAATATTCAAAGTGAGACAGCCATGGCAGATACATGATACTTGGTCTAGTCACATGAGGCATTTAGTTAACAGGTGGTCTGCAATAACTAAAATAGATGTGTGGGACAAGTTGCATTGAAATGCATGCTGCATAACTTTTTCTAATCTTTTTGCATTTCATAAGCACATTCTGCTCTATTAAATTTTGTATTAAATGAACATTGTGTCGTATAAGAATTACAGCAAGAGGAAATTATTCTCACCACATTACAGAAATGCAAAGCTTCGAACATTAATGTCAAATTATTTTTCATGATAAGTTTCTTCATGTGAGGCTGCATTTACTGTTTGGAATTCATAGTTTTAAAGTTGTTCCTCCATTACTTTACAAGATGCAGCTGGCCTAATTAAAACCAAAACTTATTAAGAGTCGAGTGGGAAGATAAAATCAAAATAAAGGAAATATTATGAATAATATATAGTCATTTATGTGCAGTAAAAGCTAAAATAGGTAGACAAATGTTAAATTAGTTTTCTTAAATTTATAGATAGCAGAAGAGCACATTCTCCATTCTTGCATTTGAACCTTCAAAGAACCCAGCCTGTCATACACCATTCATATTGTAGCCTCTTTAGCTTTTTATTTCACCTGTAGTCTTGTTGTACTCCAATTCCTTAGGTGTATCTAATTAACTAATTCAAATTAAAGGAATCTGTACACTATAAAGAATTCATGGTCTCACACATCTGAAACACTCAATTGCTACTGGAGGCTGTACATCTGTCTCAAGAAGGACACTAAGAGATAAGATAGTTTGACAAAAGTAGAGTGCTTTATTGGACAAAATATGCAGGTGTTGGCTTTTTAAATTAAATGAGAATCCATACCACAAGACACTTTGCATTCCATTTCTACTACACATAATCTGAAGAGTTTTGCTGTGGGGAGGACAGAGAAAAAATGTTTTAAACTGTTTGGGAATTGCTTGTTCCTATGCCTTATTTGCAGTCATATCTTAGTAGAGCTTTTCCTGAGGATCAAAATTATTATAAACAGTGCAAGCGGAGTCCATATATGAGGGTTTAAAAGGATGAAGATGAAAATAATATTTAAAATACTTTCCCTGTGTGATGGCCAACACCATACAGTGCCTAAAAAGGTCTTGTGACATTAAAATACGTTTTGCAGCTAAATTATTTTTTATGCATAGTTCATATTTTTTTTCATCTCAGTCAGTGAAGCCATCATGTTTTTTCCAGTTAGTTTAATGTTCTTATGCCTGATTACAATGCTGATGTTTGTTGCTAGCCATTCCGGCATGTCTGTGTCTTTAGACACAGCCCTGTGTAGGACAAGTGGCACAGGCTGAAGCACCACAAAAGCAGCCCTTTGAGGCATTGTGCATCAAGGACACTCCTCCTCTGCTCATATGTTGAGGGGAAGAGAAAACAGGAAGAAAATTTCTAGCATGTCTTGAAAAATAATGGTTCACTGCTTTGCTCACAGTGGCCAGGTTTTCTGACTGCAAAGTATGTGGGTGAAGATGGAGCACTCTTGGATGGAATTCACTTTTACATTAATTTAATTTCATTTCATTTCACCTCTCTGAGGTTGTTTACTAGCCCGGGCCTGCTTTAGGAATCTCAGGGGACTTGCTCTCCTTTTTGCCAGTGAAATGAAAGGAACAGACTACCTCCCAGCACAGTGAATGTTTAATGTGTGATAAAATTGGCCTTTCAGCCTCAACTCCCATTTCTAAACTCAAGGTAGGAAATATATAAATCGCTCAATGGGCATTAAGTAAACTCTAAAAATTTTCTGTGATATTTTCTAATTTCTTTAAGGTTCTACCAGCTCCCAAAGTGGGAAACTTTAATTCTGATGGGGAAGAAAAAATTGAAACAATTAGAGAAATTGCAAATTAGAGTATACATATAGCTGCGTTGGTGTCTTTGAAACACTGAAATCCCATGGAACTGGTATGTTGTGTCCGTTTGGGTCTAGATCTCATTTTATAAATTCTGTGGCAGTTTGCAGGACTATTAAGGCCAATCCCCATTTTGCACTTTTGTGACATCTGTCAAGTCACCATATAAAAGACTGTCCTGCATTTTGCATGCATACAGCAGTATGAATGGTACACATTTCTGCATTAAGAAAGACTGGATTTCTGACTTGTAACCAATTTCTAAAGAGGACTATTTTTCCCTCTTCTGTTGACTGCGGTTCTCAGGATACAACTGTGCAGCACCAAGCACAGTTTGTGGAGCCATCTGCGCCAGCCTGGAGAGCAGAACCATGCAGCTCTGCTGCCCTGGTTCTTCTCCAGAGCTCATACATCCTGTTGCTAATGAGCATTAAGTACAGGGCATTGAGCTTCTGAGCAGCCGGAATGGGTCTATGATTCTGTGACTAGCGTGAGGGAGCTTGGGCAAAGTGAGGATCTTAGTTGTCCAATTCCCTACCTGTGGAAGAATTTCTCTCCCACTAATATTTGCAGACAGTATTTATTAGAAATGGAATGTCAATAAAAAGACAGCATGTTCATATTTGTAATCTTGCTTTCAAATTTCAGAAGGAAGACAGACACTTTCTCAGATATGCATGATGAGTTGGCTAAGGGGCACAGATAGTTTCTTGGCTCAAATGTGGAGGAGGAAGCACTGAGATGGCAGTTACATATTTTAATATATTCCCAAGGCAGTCTTCTTGGAAAGGTTATTATTTACCTACCCAGCATAAAAGGCAGTTGCATTAATTCTAAAATAACTTTTGAATTTGTTCTTTCAACATGATTTTGATGCATAGTTCCATTCTTTCTTAAGAAAATTACTCCACCAAGTTGACATAATACATGCATAACAGCTATAGAAAATAATTTTTAGAAATCTTGTTAATCCTTTGCATAGGGAGAAGTTTCTGTGCCAGAAATCAAATGGTGAAGACTGTTGCCTCTTCATCTTTAATAACCAAAGTGTGTCCCCTGGAGACTGAAGGTTGCTGCATGTAATGTTTCCCAATGTAATATGCAGTCCAAGCATATAATGCTTCAGCCTGATCTCAGGGGCAGATGGCAGGAGTCACAGGTACAAATATACAATTTCACGCTGTTTAGATCAAGATGAAATGCTGTAGATGGCACCTGTTGTCTCTGAAGTCTTTGCAGATTTTTCCTCTGCATTAAAATTGGAAAGACTTATAGCTCAATAGACTGTTAGCCTGCTTTCCTTTAGTTTTTTGTGATTGTTCTGTCTCTTTCTGCAAGTCATTTCCCCTACCACGAATATATTTTGAAGTGACTGGCCAATTTCCCCAAAATTTTACTGAAATGAAGTCTTGAAGACATTAAGCTCTTAAAAATATCATACAAAGCAGGGCTAGAGTAGAGGAATGACATCAGAATAAAAGCCCACGCTGGCAAACATCCATTTAAAGGCCTGCACAGGCTGATACGTGATCTGAACAGTTATTTGTTCAATTTGGACTCTGACTTGTCAAAGACCCTGTGCACAAGTTTGCCTGACTGCAGTGCAGAATAGCTGGGGAAGAAATGCTTATCTAGGGTAGAAAAGGGAGCTGGGGGCTGGAGGGCACAAGCAAAAGTGGGGCATAGGAACCCAAAAGGCTGTGAGTGTGGTGCTTGGGAAGCAGAGATCACTACAGGGGACTACAGAGCCAGCAGCCTGCATGGCATAGCTAACACTTTTGTGGAAGGTGGGGCCATGAATATACATCAAACTAGGGGAACCTGTGGAATGTGCATGAAAATAGATCTACAACAATAATTTTTTAACTACAAGTAGCCAGTATGATCTGGAGACTTGCAGCTGCCATGTTGAGCTTTCATTAAATCTCTGCTGTGATCAAGTTCCTAAATGCAGTCAGTGTAACTACCACTCACTATAGACTTGTGCTGGGCAGACCGGATCTGATAGTTGTCAGATGCCCACCTGGCCACTCTCTCACTGCACCTCCTCAACAGGACAGGGGAAACAAAATAAAATAAAAGCCCATGGGTTGAGATGGTAAGGAGATCACACCAATTGTTGTCACAGACAAAAGAGACTTGGGGCAGGTTAATTTAATTTGTTGTCAATTAATGTTGTTCTTCACCACCTTCTCAAACATGGGTCTCTGACCTAGTTGTTTGTAAGGCTGTTTCTCACTCTGCTTCATCAGGCATTTTGCTCTTTCTTGGATCTGTTTCACTGAGGTACTACCACCATCATGCCCAAGGGGCTTGGCTGAGCCCTGCCTGGGGCAGGTCGGCAGGAGTCATCTGGAACCAGCTGTGCCCACCTGGAGCAGCCCTGGCCTCTACTCACAGAGGCTGCTCTGCAGCACCCATGGCCAGTGCCTGGACACAGACACCATGGGCAACGAGGGGTTTAAGTACTTAAACACTCTTAAAGGTTAGGGCTTAACAACAATGTCAAAACACCATTGATTCAACAACAACAGTCCAGAGAGGAGAAGCACTGTGCAGAAATGAAGCAAACACTTTTAATGATAACTATCAGAAAAAAATTCTGGACATCCACAGCTGCTAGACAGGCACAAGCTTTCTGCTTATGTAGTGTCCTATACTGTCCTAAAATTCTGAACAATTACCCAAACCTTGAGGCCGGAATGCCCTCTCTAGACCATGGTGCTTGTCTTTCTGAAACACACTGTTCCAGCATGAAATCAAAGCCCAGCCCTTAATCCTATTCACTTCAGCTTCACTCTTTACAAAATTGAGATGATAATATCTCCTAATTTCTTCAGTGTTGCAAGGTTGCAGCTCCTAAATGGGAATGGGGATAAGTTTGCCACTCTAATACGCATAACATTAATTCTAGCAGGTGCCCTAGTACGTGATCTCACTCTCCTTCTAAACTGTGATTTAGATGTCAGTCTCAAACTGACTCCTAAGTGAAAGTCTGCATCCAGCTGCTTAAACATGCTTTTTTATGGCCATTTAAAATATTTTTAATTTCCAAGAAATCTGCAGGAGGCTTTACCTCAAATAGTCCTCATGCCCTCCTGGACTGGCACTGGGAAGTGAGATGCCACACCAAAGCTCATCTCTAATGAGGTCATGTTCTACAGTCAGGGAAGTGAATCTGACCTGAGGCATCTGATATCTTCCCTGCTACAAAAAGAAGGAAAAAGTGATTACCTGACTGTATGGCCAACCTGCTGTGAGTGTTTCATGTGCATTGCAAATTAGAAAACAGTTTGACAACGAAAGTTATAAAGTGTTTGAATCTTGAAGCAACAGCAGTGTTTAAGTCTTAAAGGAAACAAGATCTTTGGCATAGTCTGCTCATTGTATGTGCTTAGCATATCCCAGTAGTAAAGCAAGAAGATGTGGTAGGTTTAAGAGATGAGAAAAGTTAAACTGAAGAAAGGAGTGCAAGCCTTGCTGCATGTGGTGAAAATTCCCTTGTCTTTGCTGATGGAAGAGGAGCTGGCAATAGTAAGGGAGAGAGGAAGGAGACAGGACTACTGTGGAGGTATAGGGCCTGTCCTCAGGCATTCACTCTACTTTGTTTAATAACCTCACTGATAAACTTGGTTTGCTCTTTCTTACCTACCTGTTATATAGTGAATTACCATCTTGCTCATCCTTGAACTTTCTTATGCTTTCTCTGCAAAGCCTAAGTAAGCCTTCAGTTGCTTTTAATTTTTGGATTAAAATCTTGGAAACCAAAAATTCAATATGAATGTCAAAAAGCTCTGCAGTGTCTGAGGTATGTTGTTTATGTGCCATTTTGGTAGAAAAGGCCACTCCTTTTCAAAAATTGACATGTTAAAGGCTTCACATTGCTGAAGAAGTTTTTTTGGTTCTTAAACTGACTATTATAAGTAAGCATTATTCATTTACTTCAAAAGACAAAAGAAAAGGAAGACTCCACCGAACTCTGTTTAAGCCTCTAGATTGTTGTTTGTTTGAGTTATTCTGTTATTGGAAATTTATGTTATTAAAAATTCTGTTATTGAAAATAATTGCATTTCTTATCAGAGAGTAGTTACTACTTGCATCAGGCATATCACTACTTGTATCCGAGTCAGTCCTTTACTATCTAAATGAAGTTGTTGGTGTCAGACATAAAAGCACTAAGTAAAGAGATTTCAAACATTGTTCACATCACCTAACAAAACAAATGCAGCTGAAAACAAAACCTAAAAAAAATTATGAAGTTTTAAAATGCACAAAAGCTCACCTCTGCTGTGCATCTACCCCATAAACTATACATTTCATTATAAATTCCATAAAAAACATGGGATGTAAGCATGTAGAAAGGCTGGACATTTTCTGAAGGTCTGTTGTAGCTCCCAGTTTAACCAACAAACACATGAAATCTCTCTGCCATATGCTAATGTTCTGAATGTGGACAGAAGCTGCCTGAAATACCTTGCAGATGCAATCCTGTCTTTTGCTAATGTTTCTTCTGCTTCAGGAAAGCAGCCTCAGGCTATTGAATTAATATCAGATACTGGACCAGCATTTTCTGTACTACTGATTCACTTAGCTGAAGCCTGCTACTTTCTGAGCCAAGGGGACATCTATGGAAGGAATGTAATACCTGTGTTGGCCATTCTTCACATGAAACTAGACTGGCACATAGATTGTGATATTCATAACTGTGCATAACCTATTTCCACTCTGGACAGAGACTTCTGGATCTTCTGTAACTAGTTCAGGAGTTAGTGGCCACTCCACAGCTTTAGAATCCTGAGTGATGGTTTCAGAGTCTGCTGTTGTTAAGGCAGTACACAAATACCCCCCACCACTCTTCTTTGCAAAAAGATTTGCCTGCTAAATAAAAGCCAATAAAATATGATGTTTGGATGACAAATGCCACCACTTACTGTTCTCCTTTAGAAATTGAGAGTTTTTACTGTAAGAGATTAAAACAGCCAGTAAAGCATCAGTTAACAAACAATGAGAACTCGGTGCGCCATGACAACTGTTTCCCAAAGCAGATGAAACAAAAAGATTGTGACTCTCTGTCTAGATTTGTGGATATAGCTAAAAGGTGAAAAATAATCACTTATGTTTATAAAATATATCTTTCTAAAGCATTGAGGAACAAATTTGCTTGCTAATTTCGCTTCTAAGTTATAGCATGTGAACCATTACATTATTAGGATAGCAGACATCTGACAGCATTTATTGCACCAAACTGCTTAGTTCTGCTTTGTTTTATATGTGCTGGAGAGATTTGTATTCCATGCACTTAGAAATCTCAGCAATTGTTTAATTTTATCTTGATGATGCACAAGACTTTTAAAAGCTTACTTACACAAAACAGTCTGATAAACTGTTCTGCATTTCCTTTGTAACTTTGTTAAATATCTTGCCGGACAACTGGCTGTCTTCTTTTTTTTTTTTTTTTTCTTTTTTTTTTTTTTTTTTTTTTTTTTTGTGACTCATAACTTTGCAGACAATGTCTTACTGTAAGCATTTTTATTTGTCTGAGGCCTTCAATCACAGGATGTAAAGTTCATTCAAATTTGTGTTCCAATTGCTTAACTTTCTGGATCACTGCTTTGTAAACTTTCAGGCTAGTCCAGGTTGCTGTTGTGCTACTCCTTTGGAAGAGTGAACAGCCAACAGTAAGTCTGGTACTCTTTATTTTTATCTCATAATTGAGATAAATTACTCTTCTGATTATGGACTTCTTGTTCAGTGGTGGCAGAACCATTGCAATTTATTAAAAAAAATATGACTTGAAGAGGAAAGAGAAAATGTGATGTTCCCAGACTTACACATCTGTGGCACAGAGAAAACTTTTTTGACATACTGATTTAAGAGAAACTCAAATTATTAAATCCAATGGCTAAATCTTCTGAAATGCCCTCATTAATTCTTAGCAGAGTTCTTCAGACTAAAATCCAAGTTTTCCTTACAATATGGATGTATGATATCAGGTGTTTTTTGACTCACTGTCATAGAATGGCTACAGGCAAAATGTGTGGTTTTTCTACACTGGATGTACTGCTATGGATGGGATATTGAAGTTAAGGATGCTCTAAAATTTTGCTGCATGGAGGTCACATTATGGGACAAGAGGCATGTTTTGCGCTGTCATTGCAATTTGTCCTTTTCCCTAATTCCCTAATTACAATTTCCCTAATTGTAAGAAGAACTTGTGAGTAATACCATAGTGCCATTTGACCTAACAGATCATCTTATAAATTTCTTCAGGAAGGGATCAGACATAGTGCTTATGTTACCACTCACTTTCAGCAGTTGTAAGTGCACTCCTTTAGGTGTCCTGTGGAGCTGGGAGAGTTAGCACCTGACACAATATATTGTAATATATATCCTCCAGATCTGAAGCTTTGCTCTGAGACAAGTATTGTATTGTAGGAGATTGATGGTGTGTGCTTTTTAAGAGGGTGGAGGAATTTGAACACTTCATGTATATGTTTGGGAGAGGTTTTGCTGAAGTTGATCTAGAAGAGTCTTGAAAACCTTTGCTGCTGATTTCCTCACTTCTGAATGAGGTAATTCAGAAGGGAAGATGAAAAGTTCATCACTCTTCACTCTGGATCATGCCAGTTTTTCCACCTGATTGTCACCCTGATCACAAAATCATAGTGCTGGCACCTTTCTTATTTGATCAGCTTTTGATCCCAAGACTATTGATGCCTTCTTTTTAAACTGATTTTGCTTTGGCAGAAGGGGGGAAACAGCAATTTTAACCTATTGTTGTTTTTGTCTTCTGTTGCAGCGTGTTCCGTTCCGGGGGTGGGGGGGAGGGAACCCCCCAGGGGTGTCACTGGGGGCCCCCCCAGGCTGTGAGTTCGCTGGTAGCAGCAGGCAGGCAAGGAGACTCCGCACGGCTTCTGAGGGTGCTCATTAGATGAGGTTTATTGGGGTCCTACCCCCGGGAGGCAGCATGGTTTCTGAGGAAGAGAGGGGGAAAGGGGAGTGAGGAGGGAAAGAGCCGGCGAAGAGAGAGAGTGAACCGTCCCCCCAGCACACTGAACAGGGAGATTCAAAGTGGGCGCGGAACAGATTGGGCAATGGGATTACACACTCAGGATACTGCAGGGGAGGATCACAGGCTTGGAATAAACCATACATTTTCCAGGAGTGAGACAGAGCATACCGTTCAACTAAA
Source organism: Anomalospiza imberbis (assembly GCF_031753505.1). Classification (NCBI taxonomy): domain Eukaryota; kingdom Metazoa; phylum Chordata; class Aves; order Passeriformes; family Viduidae; genus Anomalospiza; species Anomalospiza imberbis. Next base: position 25,813,006 of record NC_089685.1, on the reverse strand, counting down.
ATATAACACCACAGTCTTCTGGGGAAGTTTGAAATCTTTCACCTGGAAGAGAGCCTAAAATGCATTTTCCACATTCTAGAGTGACACAGTGCTACTCTGAAGAATGTGGAGACCAGCACCAATGTCATTACCTCTCCTTCAGGCCTGGTTTCAAAAGTAAGTGTGATCAATTTATCTGCTACTACTAGAAGAAGGCTCAGGCTCTGTAGAGAGGTGACAGAATAAAATCAGCTGCTTCCTGATGATTAGTTTTGGCAGACATTTTTTGGCAGTACCTGGGCAGGACCTTACTTTCTATGTGGTGTTTGAAGTGTCAAGACTCCTATAGTTTCCTTTCCACTTTGCTCAGTACAGAACTCCTAAGGTTTGAAAGTGCATAGAAGTCACAGTATGTGTTAGAAATGAGATCTTTTAATTATGTTGAACATTCCCTAGCCTATTGCCATCAGTGGTAGAGAAGTGACAGCAATATGCATGGGAATGCCAAATGTAATTAAAAATGTTGGTTTCAAGTAGAATTTGTGATTTTTCTGACACCTGCAATGTCACAGTCTTTAAATGGATCTGATCCCATTTGAAAGCTGACAACCTACCTGAACCTCAGGAGGAGAGAACCAACTAGGATGAAATGAGAGCTGTGCCAAATCTTTGCTGTTTGAAATTCACATTACAGTGTAGTCTGAAGTTTGACGATGTTCCATTCATACGTTCTCCAACTGGCACTTAGATAGGACAAGGTTTTTTTTCATGGCACACAGATAGTGCTGGATGGCCATGGCATAAGCAAGTAAAAAAACCTGAAGCAGTCTGCTCTCCAAGTGGAAATGAAAAAAAAAAAACCCACCATCATGCAAATTAGCCTTAATAATTCTCCACTGACTGAGGTGTCAAGACCCCGGGTTGGGATTCACTGTTTTTGATGTAGTCAGCCTTGACTCCCATAATAGTCAGTAGAGAAATAGATGCACCTGCAAGTTTTCTGATCTGTTTTGTAAGCATACTTTAGGATGGGTGGAATCACAGTGCAGAAAAACCTATTTCTCCTCTATAAATGGTAAAATTTACAAGTCCAGCACAGTTGCAGATATCTACATTGTAAAGTTTTATAATGGTGAATCAGATGGATCCAACGCCATGTATACATAAGTGTGGTGATTTCAACCAAACTGGTGGTGGATCAGCTGAAAGCTGTATTTATTATATGTTATTGCATTTATCTACAACAGTCACTGCATATGCTGGAATGCCATCTAATCCAAAGTTACTCTGAGTGTGATATTGAACCCTTTGCTTTAAATTCTTTTATATCTTGTATAATTATGTGCACTTCGTTGAAACAGTCCTTCAAAAGGGATTGGGATGATTGTCTTCTTCCCTTCCTTTGAGAAATGTTAAGTCATGGTTAAGATATTGCCATGCTGACACTGAATGGACTTAGCAGGAGTGAAAGTGGGAAATGAGGACCCACGGTGACATAATAGTAATGTCTGCACTTATGAGGGAAACAGGTTAGGATGAAATTAGTGCAGCCACCCTGCAGCCACCCTTGCAGCTTGAGCACTGACAAAGAGACTTTATTCTTCCTGATTACTTGTATGCTGGTATAAGCAGGTTACCTACATCTTTTCAAAGTTTCAGTCCAGCAGAATGTTCCTCTAAGACTATAGAAACATGACATCTTATGAAGACAACATCCCCTCCCACAGCAGAAGTTGTATTTATACTGGTGCTCTAAGCACTTCAATAGCAATAATTGGGCACCTGTTAAATATTACTCAAAATAAGGTTAAACTGTAAGTATTTTTCAGTAATTCTGGGTTTATAAGAAAATGTTAACAATTTAAATATCACTGCAGGGTCTTTCTTTGATTTTAATATCAGACAAATATTTATACAGTGACCAGAAATAGTTTTAATTTATTTTCAGGCGCTAAAATTAGCTCTTTGTTATTTTCATTGCATAACTTTTGCACCACCTGATTTGCTAACAAGCTTGTCACCGGCACACATTAATGCCAAAGATCTAATGTCAAGAATACATACCATGTTGGTACAGGCTGTGCAGTTCAGAAGCTGATCTACTCACTCTCTGGGGTAGGCATCTGTCTAGCCAGTGTAAGCAGCATGTCCTGCTGTCATTCCAGAGGGAAAAAATGCTAAATGACAGCTTAACAAGAATTGAAACAGTAAGTGAGGAATAATAGAAAACAGTGGAAAAGAAAAAAAAAACATAAAACATAGTTAATCTAAAAACCTTCTTATGTAATGAGAACTCAAATTTAAATTGCTGTATTTCTTCCTGTCTGCTTGCCAAACAAAATTAAACTCTTGCCTCAGCAAATAAGTTTGTTTAATAGAGAAAACTGTGTTATTATTAATTAAATTCCTTCTTAGTATAAAATGCCAGACAAAGATTATCACAAAAACAATAAATTTACTTTTTCTGGAGCATTTCTTCATTCTATCCAACTAGCTAAAGAGGTCAGCAGGTTATAACCTCAAGATGAGAGAAAGGACTATATAAAAACATGGAAATTTAGAAAACCAGTGCCAGAGTGGGCTGACTATTCAAAGATAACAAGGGAGTACTGGGGGAGGAGGAAGTACTGGATCTCAGCTTTGGCTGGAAAGCATTTGGAGAACACTGTTGAAACCAGACCAGGTCCAAAGATGGAAATGAAAGAACTGTGGCTAATCATTGTGCAGAATCAATCCAAGTAGCTTAATGGTGAAGGGAAATTGGGACAGTTATTGAAAACAAAGTAGCTATACTGGAGTTTGGTTGTTTGGTTTTTTTGTTTTTTTTTTTAATGAAATCCTACTACTTGTCCAAGTTTCAAGTAGTGTGGCTTCAGTACTTTCTAGCTATTTTCTGAATTTTGTTTGTTCTTCATCATACTTGTATAGTTTCTTTTAATAATAAGTTTGTTATTATTTTCTTCTTGACATCATGATTCTACGAAGTGTTTTGCTTAATGCTGGAACCTGAGGCTTAAATCCCTTTTCAGAAAAGTTTCTGAGAGTATGTAAGAGCCTGACTCCTTCCTCTGCCACAAGTCTGAGACAGGAATTGGTGTCTGAGTCTCTCTCTGTGTCACTGTGGCATTCATTCCTTGGGGTCCATCTGTAGTGTGCCAGCAGTCTGTCTCAAAATCCTTTTCTACTAACCTTCTGTTGATCGGCAGCATTCTCAGCTACATTCAGTGCTTCATTTAAGTGACTCTTTTTGGTGGTCTTTGTCCCCTCTTTGAGCAAAACAATTTATTTGCAGAGTAGCTACAGCAATGCAGGCTTTATTCAAACATTAGCATAAGTCTAGTTGCAGTATCATGGTACTCAGTAGATAAACATAGGTAGAATTTGTCAGCTTTTGCTGGAAAAAAGGCCCTTCTTTTCTGCAGAAGTTAGACTTCCACGAATATTCAGGCTAGTTAGGGCAGTAAAAGATACCATGATGTCAATCTGCAAATGCGGTGCAGGCATAGGCAATGTCAGATTAACAATTCATGTATATGACAAGCTGAAATGCAATGCTGATTTTATTTGGTATTACTGGTACTCATTGGAAATCCACCTCCTGATGGGGCATACTTATTTTTAAATAAATATCATGTATTGCAGAGAACATGCACAGCAGGGAGTCACAGCAATCTCTCTCTTGGTAGCATTTGCTAAATAGGCTGTAGGCACGCATCCATGGCTTATTCATGGTCATATTTTATTTACTTTGTTTTCAGTTTTGCCTATTTCTCATCCCAAGGATTTTTTTAATTGCTCATATTCTTTTTGTCAGTTGTAATTTTCCAGGTCAGGCACCTCTTAACATATGCAAAGAGGCTGCAAATAGGATATAACAAGTATAGAATCATTATTTAGTGGCTAACACAAGTACAAGATGGCAATGATTACAGCCTGCACTTCACTACTCACTGGAGTGCATTCTCAGAGGTGATGAGCTGCTTCTCTTCAAATCCCTGGGTTTTTCTTTAAGGTTTTGTGCCCTCTGAAGTTCATATTTTTCCTTGTGAACTTTCCTCCTTGAAATGCTAACAACCTGTCTCACCATCCCTGTGTCTACAGTTTTAGCTTCCTTATCTTTGCTGCTGCTCTGCATATCTTCTGAGTTCTCTTTCTCACAACGTCACAATTTCCTTGACAGCCTGAGCCAAGGATATGGCTGAGCTGTGTCAGTGATGTGCCTCTGATTACAGAGTCCTGAATCCCTCAGAAGGGTGGGATTCACCATGTCGCTCTTCATTTTGGAGTGTCTGGCCTTTTCTAGGACCAGCCCATGAAGAGCTTTGGAGATTTTCCTGGGCAGGTTTAGGCTTGTTAGAAGATCTATGCTAACCTCCAACCAGTTCTTTTCTGAACTTGCAGTCTTTTGCTTTATTATTCACTGCTGACTCTCTTGGACCCTTTTGCTTATTCTGTAATATGATTCAGATCCAAAGTTTCACAAATATTCCTCCCCCAAACAAGGTAGTTGCATGTCTTATGTTCATTTATCACTGATGAAAGAGAGCATATGGCTACCCAAATATTCACCCAGTCTTTGCAGTTTATAAGCCTACCATTTCCTTTTCCACTTGTTAGAAAGGAGAATTCTGTGGAGTTCCCAGATTGCTTGGGCTGCTTCTATATCTTTTTTCTCTCTGTGGGGTGGAAAATGGTTATGCTGGGATTCAATGATATTGCATTATGTCTTTTAATCAAGCTGAGGTACCACCTTTAGCTGCCAAATACAAAATCAAATGTAGCTCTGCAGAGGTCTTTGTAAATCTGTGTGGGAGCACTGAACTAACAGGGTTAGAGCTGATTCGATACGTTGCGTGGGCCTCCAGGTGCAGTCCTAACCTAATGCAGAGGGACTTGCTCTCTGCTTGCTGATGGTGGAGACAAGACACAATGTAGGCCTTAGAGCTTTGTCAACAACAAAATTAGCATGAGCTTTGCTCTATAACTCTCATTAGGTTTTGTAGCAGGACTCAGATTGTAAACAATTTGAGGTAAGACAACAGCATTTTAAGGTCAGCATGCGAGATTTGGGAAGGAAGTATTTTATATCAGGACATGCATCTTTGTGGTGTGTCTGTAAAATGTCATTCAGCACATTAGAACAATTAGCCTTGGAGGTTTCCTTTCAGAAAAAAAAGCATTGTATACATTTATTTGTAGACATTCAGCTTCCAAGAATCTCTAGCTCTGATTCACCAGAGCCAGTTCTCTTAAAGGAACATAGAGATAAAAGAACATGTATTTTCTTGATTTCTACTTGAAAGACACAATGCAAAACTAAATTGTACTTACCCTATATTTAACTCAAATGACACTTTCCTGACACATGTAATAGTATATAGCTGTCTAGTGTTAGGAAGTGTTCTGTGTATTTCTTTGCATGTTTCCATATTTTCCCAATAATGAATTTACTCTCAAGGGACACATCAATTTTGCAAGCCAAAAAAAGTAAGCACTAACTCCTTTTTTGAACACATGCTTTAAAAATGAGAGAAATTGTTTTTCAATAATAAATATTTTCTAGTTTAAATGGGCCACAGTGCCAGTACTGGTAAATGCTTGACAATCACGTTAATCACCATGAAAGGAGAGTCTAAGGAGAGTTTTATGCAACCAGACACAGTGCCCTGGAAGTGCTTGGGCATGCATTCCATTCTGAGATGGATTTGTACTTGAAGAACGGCTGGTTGCTACTAGTCATCAGTGTACACTGTCCATTTTGAGCAGTGAATTCAGACCTATTCAGCCCCAATGAATCCTGACAAGCAGAAATGGAGGCATATTCTATTTTCTGAAATGTCTTCTCTCATTACACGTTGGTGCTTCTTTGACAGCTTCTCTTCCTGCTGTCATAACTTCTTCTGTCATCCAGCTTCCAATGGACTCAAAACAAAACTCTGAATTTTTATTAACTACTGACTGCTGATATTCAGGGGTTCTGTACTCATTATCAATGCAGAGTTCTCATACTTCCTCTTTTTACACAATGTCAGCACAGATGCAACTTTTGCAGTAGTGCATTTCTCTGGCTTTTCAGTGGCCTTATTGTATGTTGCCATGCTGCCCAGAGTTCTTATATATCAGGTGAACCTTACTGTCAAAAGATGCAAAAGCATTTCAGCAGAGGCTATTTGAAGTGCTGCATGCCATCTGAGAATGACTGACATCAACCCTATCTCTGTCTTCAAGCAAATAGCATATAAAAGTTTAGTTCATTAAAAAAGTAAAAAAAAAGTTGAAGTGTGTGTTTCATACCAGTCTCCTCAGCCATTGCAGTATTTTGCTCTAAATTTGATAATAAGATTTGAAGGTATATTTGACAGGGACTATTTATTTTCACATGTTATTCTGGCAGCCATATAATATATGAAGATACTAAGATAGAATAACACAATAAGATATAAAAATTACTATTTAGCTGAGTTATTCTACCATTTTACAAGTGAGATTACTAGACAATTCCAGAAATACTGAAGTTGTCTAAGCAATTTCCAGCTTTGCTGCTATAAATTGTCAGAGAATTCTGATAAAGTCAGGGACTGGATAATTACCAACTTGCTCTTTGAATTGCCTCGCTACTTTCTTCAATTTCTTTGTTGAAGGACTGGCTTGATCAGATCCTTCCTTTTCTGATTCTCCTCCTGCTTCTACTTCAGCAGCTACTGTTGTTTCCATCCCTGTCTCAGCCATAGTGTCCTCAAATGCAGTTTGGGTTCCTGCCTCAACTACAGTCCCTTGAGAGTGCTGAACTGTGCCTGGATGGGCACAGGCCAGGCTCCAGTGCAGTGCTGGAGGCTGCTGGTTTTCACTGGGGTAGGCAAGGCACCCTTCTAGCAGTTGACAGGTCAATTTGTCGGGGTTGGTCATCTGTTCAGGTGTTAAGTCCTAGGTAATGGGAGGTGATAACCACCCATGGAACCTGCTCAAATCCTCCCAAACACTCTGCCACCCACAGAGTGCCCACTTCAGGACACATTTTAATATATTCTACCCAAAATTTGTTTTGTCTTATACCAGGATGACACCATATTCCACAAACCCTGTAATATGCTAACAGTATGAAATAGTAGTATTAAAAATGCCATGTAAGCATGAACAAGGATCATGGGAGCCTGCATGAAAAAACCATTGACATCAATTCTGAGTAGAGGGAGAGAGCCCTCACGGAGATGCTCTACCACTCATCCTATTCAGCTGGACAGAAGAGAGAAAATAAGATGGAAAACAACTCCTAGGTCAAGATAAGGCAGTTTACTAAAGTGAAATGTTGCATGCAGAAGCAAAGGAAAAAACCCTAGGGATTTTATTCTATACTTCCCAGCAGCATGTGTTGTCCAGACACTTTATGAGAAGAAGGGCTTCAGCAGGTGTAGTGGGTGCTCAAGAAGACAAATATTGTAAATAATGAATGCATTTCTGCAGGGCTAGCAGGTAGAGAACTGGGAATAAAGTTGAGCTCAAGAAGGAGAAAGGGGATGGGGAAGGTATTTTTAAGATTTTTTTTAACTTCGTATGATTCTTCTCTGATTTGATTGGTAATAAGTTCAATTAATTCCCCAAATCAAGTCTGTTTTGCTTGTGACAGTAATCAATGGATGACTTCTCCCTGTCCTTATCCTGACCCAGGAGCCTTTAATTCTTTTTCTCTCCCCTGTTCAGCTGGAGGGGAGTGACAGCATGCCTTTGGGGGGCACTTGGCATTGAGCCTAAGTCAAACCACCATGCATGTTTAACTGATTTTTATGGATGCCAAACATTGCCACATATTTCTATTACTTGACACCCCTGTACTGACACTTCAGATCTAGTCCATGGTTGACATATAACCAAAGGAAATACTGTGACTGGGGAACTAATCACTAGAAAATCTGCAGAATATGTTCAAAGATATTGCTATACCCTTTGTGAATTAAGAAGCAAGCAAGGACAGGAAGGATTGGAGAATATCAACATTCTTAGTTGTGGCCTAATTATTCAAGGATTTGAATCTCCATTTGGCTTCAGTAGGAATCAAGGTTATTCAAATCAGAGTGGAAGTCAGTCCAGCAGAAACTAGACTGCAACAGTCAGTATCCATTTGTGGCTGATTACTTCCCAAATCATGTTACAGAGTAAAACAATATTTTAAAATTAGTTATCTTTCATACTGAAGAAAATGCTTAATGCATTTTTTGTGAAAAATTGTGTGTTTTCAGTCTCACTTAAATAAAAACCTATACAGAAGGTCCTTCTGAAGTATGATTAATATAAACAAAATTTGGTCATACAAAAATGCTAATTATTTCTGGCTATTGAACTATGTAAAACAATGGAACATCTCACAATGTTTAGACTATGACAACTGGAAAGCAAAGTTAAAGTGTGGAACTGATCAGAGAGATTTCCTGGAAAAAAGGCATTGAAGAAGTATTCTATGATTTTTGGAGGTTTGGGGTCACATGATGCTCTGCACCAGCTGTAGGAGGGAGGATGCAAAGAAAGAGAGGTAGAACAGGATCCTTCCTGCATCTTGATGATAAAAGGTAGACAACAAGGGGCTTCATGATTGCCTCAATCAAACAGAATGAGAAGAGGTAGAAAGTGAGTAAATCTTAGGTCCCTTTGAATGTTGGGCACCCTGCATAGGTGATTGAGTCCTTTCCAGGTTACCTGTGGTCTCCTTGCTATTCCTCTGTGCTGCTTCCAAATCCTCAGGACCGGAATGGATAATGAGCATCGCCTGCTTCCTGATGGTGATCTCAATAGGATCTTCAAGAGCTTTCTGCTTTGTTTTCCTTCCATGAGTTTTGTTAGCATTCTAGCCTAGGGTACCCTAGATGAAATAACTCAGTGCCATTGTAAATGCAGAACTTGTTATACACTGCCTCTGCAGTAACTGAACTACCAATTATTGATAGGTTAGAGATCAGTATGGACTACTGATGTTTAAAAGGGTGCCATAAGCCCCTAACTGACTATCTTTGACTATAGAAGTCCTGTTCAAAAGGATTTACAGGAACTGAGAAAGTGACATTGTTGATGGGACAGTCTGAATTTCTATTCTCCATGCCTGTTCTGTGTAATGATTGTTGAGTTAGTCTACTCATGTATGGTGAGAAAAAACAGATTACTTTTACTGTAGCTCTAAGTTATGCTGCAGGCAGACAAGAGTATTTTCTTGAAGAAGAAAATGGCTGTAATAAACAAGGAAACATAGATAAGGTTAATCATGATAGCTTCCATCAGATCTGTTAGTCCTGCAGTTACTACCTGATTTATCAGAACAGCATGTATGTTTCCATTTCCCTAAGGCGTCTGGATTGTAAAGTAGCTGGTGGGTAATAATTGATTTTTAAAGTTTTATTTTATTTTAGAACTGGAGAATTCCAGCCAGCAACATTTTGAAAAATAAATTGTTTTCCTAGATAACACTGGGAAAGTTTATTCATATCATAATTATGTCTAAACTTTGATTGTTTTTCCATATAGGTTCCAGTGCTGCAATTATTCCAATCTGAGAAATTTTTACCTTCATTTGTTATTGAACATAACATTTTTTTACACATCCATTGCTTCTAACTTAATCTAGGAATTCTTAAGTATTTAGACTGAGTAGAGATGAGCCCAAGTAACACATATGAGACTCCTATCTGAGTTTTGTTACCTTTCTCCCCTTCACTGTGAGAACTTTTTCCATAACACTTTAGTTCAAATACATCCTACTAGCCACATATAATTATAATTTTGACCAATGCAGAAGCAATTAAAGGGTGTGATATAGCAAGTTTGTGTTATAGGCAGTTGCAGAGACAGCTGCAGAGGATATGAATGGAATGTCAGCAAGAAATAAATGCATCCTGTGCTCATTACATGCTTTCTAGTGCTGTCCCATGCACTGATAGACAATGATGCAGCACAGGTGAAAGGAACTGCCAAGAAAGGAACAGGCTATCAAGACCTGTGTTGGTCTTGATAGAAGTTTCCAGTACCAGTCTCTTCTAAATGTTTCAGAGGAATGTGCTAGAAATCTTAAAGAAGAAAGCTATAGGACAATACAGAATACAAAAGAAAGTTTCTTCACAGAAACAACTAGCTTAAGGATGGCTTGCAGAGAAAAAAAGGTACTAACAATGCTTTTATTCATAAAGCAGAATTTGGATTTATGGAATCATAAAATGGTTTGAGTTAGAAGGGACCTTTCGCATCATGCAGTTCCAGCCCCTCTGCCATGAGTAGGGATGCCAGGCTTTAGACCAGGTTGCCCAGGTTGACCCTATCCAACCTGACCCTGAACACTTCCAGAGATCCACAATTTTTCTGGGCAACCTGGTCCAGTGTCTTACCACCCTCACAGGAAAAAAAAATCCTTCATGATATAAAATTTAAACCTACCCTCTTTCAGTTCGATTTCAGATTCATAATTTGTGACATTAATTTTCGAATTTTTTTCCTCTAAGAGCTCTTTAAAAATATATATATAAAATTTATATTAACAAGAGTGAAAAAAATTATTTTCTCTGTCCCTAATAAATTTTCTTACTAAATTTGTATTAAAATATTCAGCTCATGATGTGTAGTAATTTCCTTTGTTTAGGATCTAAGTTTAACTTAAACTTCATCATGCAGCTTATCACTAAATTTAATTCTATATTTATCCCTCATGTCTTTTCTGTAACTTCATAATGCATTGCATAATGGCATTTTCCATTACTTTCTATTATATATATTTAATTAATAAAAAATCCTGATGTATGTAAATGTATTATTATTATTCAGTATTACAGACCAAAGCATGCCTTACTTAACAAATCATAAAGATATATTGACAAAGACTTTCCTTCTTAATCCATCTCATTGTATTTGCTATTTTTAGTGCAGGAACCAACATTGTATTCTTTTCTCTGGGAGGAGTGACAGTGGGAGGAAGGAATCAGTGTTATTCAGTCCAGGTTGTATATTGTGTTTATCAATATTATGTCTGCAGCATGGGATGTAGATAAAAGCAGTTGTGTTTTGATTTATATCAATGTTTAAAATAACTGAAAAAACCACTGATTAATTTAAGAGAATGCTCAGATAGATAGGCAATTTGTCACAGCTGTAAACCTATATTGCTGGAGGAACTTGGAAACAATTTTGCTTTTTTTCCAAAATCAGATTTTTCTCATCATCAACGAACTGTGGCATAATTACTTGCTGTCCATTAATATGTAACAAGTATACTTTAATCTCTGCGGATATAGGTATAGATATAATCACATACCTCTCACTTGCAGCCTGAAGAATTTCCTTGCTATATTTTTCCACCACTTCATCTTGAAGTTTTCCAGTGAAAGTGAAGTATCCTCCAAGTAACTATTCAGCTCTGTTAGTGGTGATTTAGAAAATGAAAATTAGGGACATTATCACAGGAAGATAGCTAACAGCACCAGTATTTTAGGATAGTTCTTCTTTTTTTTTCCCTTTTTAATGCAGGTTGTGATTTTGAGATACTGGGTTGAAGTACCAGAGAGATGAGAAGCTATGACCATCTTAGTAAAGACCACAAAATCTAAGAAATCTCTGTAGAAAATTAATTCCTACATTATTTTTAGACAGGAATTGTGCGTTGGCTACCAGCCACGACCTCAAGCAGTCGAAATGCACTGGCTAGTCTGCCCGTATGAGGCCGGGTGGCCGCCACGTGAGTGCGGGCACTCCAGGGGCTGGCGTCTGCCTCCCTGGTAATGCTGATCGCTGCGGGGTGGGTAACGCAGCTTTGGTAGCTTCACACGCTGAGAGGGAGACAAAGGGACGAGAGAAGGACACTTTGCTTGTGAGCCCTAAGAACTTTTATTCCCCGATGGGTGGTCAGAAGGAAAACCTCTCAGAGTGAGATGCAATGCAAAATGCTGGAGAACAAAGGGTTACAGCAGATTAAATAGGGGATGGGCAAACAGGGGTGGAAACCTGTCTCGCCCAATGGGGACAAACGAGGTAGGGTTTCACAACCAATGGTGACATAACAGGTGGGCACAGCGTTCTGGGACGAATAGAAAGGCTAAGGTGGGGTGATTGATACATGACTTTCATGAAGATGCTGGGAGTGGTTACATGATTGACACCTGGCAGGGAGTGAACAACCCTTGACTGACAGAACCAAACAAGGAGAAACCCAGGAGGAATGAGAAGATTGACAGGTAACTCTGGATCCGAGCGGTGGGAAATCTCGGGGTAAATAACCTGGAGCAAACCACTGTGAGGGAAAGGTAGGGGTGTACAAGGAACGTATCTAACTAACATTAATTGAGCTTCTGACTAAATCAACCCAAACCACAGCAGGATTGACTGTACATCTTGAAGAGTTTACATAAACAGAACGTTAGGTGTGCCCATTTCTATGCAAAACTTTGGACAAGTGCTTTGATAATATGTACATTCAGATGAATCCCAGTTCTTGCTTTTCTTCACAGGTGCAATACTTATGCTGGATACCCAAGGGGTTACATCATATTTTAAATGTGTCTCTCTGTTCTTGAAAATGCCTAATTTTCCCATATGCTGCATTTTATTTTTATTGACTGTAGGAAGAGCACTCATTTTTGCGTCAATGGCTTTTTGAGGAGGACCCTTAACAGTGGTATTAATGGCTTGCAGCTTGGAGAAATAGTCTTATCCCAAGGGCACTGGATATTACAGCAATTGACACAGAGGTGCTAGCATCAGCAACCCTCTGGTTCTCACTTTCATTGCTAGTGGACTTTTCACTGCTAGATGGCCAGTTTAGAGGGGGCTGGTGAATATCAAATGAGGAGCCTGGGGAATGAAGTGGCAGCTTTTCTTCTTCTTTTTTTTTTTCCCCTTGTGTTCTCTTTGTATTTATTTGTTTGGTGGGGGGTTTTTTTGTTTTTTTTTTTTTGTTTTGTTTTTTGGGTTTTTTTTGTTTTAGATTTATGCATTTTAAGTCAATCCTCACTGAAATCTGGGAAAAATTCTTTGCAGGAAAACACGCAAGAGAAAAAGTAAAATTGTGGAATTCACCAAACAAGAATTTCTGGTGGTGACAAGGTCAATCCAAAAACATAATTAAGTATTTCAAACAACATTTTTGCTATTCATTCCAAGCTGTTGATTCAACAAGGGATTTACTTTGCTCAAGAATGTGTCTTTGAAGAACAGGAGAATTAATTTTTCTCATTTATTTCTTTTCATTCTATTTAGAAAGCAGGAAGGGTCAGTAATGAAGTTATTCTTGATTCTTCAGTAAGGAAACTCAACCAGAATTCACTTATGTTGGTTTTTCTTGCTCTTCCTATATATATCACAACTTTTATGAAATTGTCACAAATGATGGATAGCAGTGACAGATTCACCTACAGGCCAGATAGACTAGAGTCCTGGGGTGACATGAACTAGGACAGCATAGAGATATCAAAGAGGGAAAAGTGATTCCCTCAAGATTAAAACTTGATTTGCAAAACTTTACTCTGCTGGTCATCTGGGTTGAGTGATTATTATTATAATTTTTCCTTAATGGGTGGTAGATTATATTTAAATCTTCTGATCTTTGCCATAGTAGTCAAAAGCAGGGATAATGAGACACATTTTCCATCACTGAAGCATATGAGGTAGATTTTCAGTTAGGAAAAGTGTGTTCTACTCATCTCTAAATACTTCTTTAGTCTATAATTTCTTTGTCAGTTAATAATATCAATTATTTCATGTTCTGTGGTGAAAGACTATAATAAATATAAAATTATTACTTATTCTAATGGTCAAAGAAGAAAAAGATGAATACCTACCTACATGTAATGGCTCCAGTTTCCCTTACACTTTCTTGAAGTTAGTGTGAGTTTGCTGAAAATCAGAATATGATTTTGGTCAGACTCCTGAGTTTGGCAGTATCAAGTTGGTCTGCTGTGTTCATGGAATGAATGGAATGGTGGTCGGAATGATGGAAATCTGTGTCTGCCATCTTGCCACAGTGTCAGCAGTGCAAGAGTACTGCAGCCATGGACTCAGAGTAGGGCAGGAACTTGTGGCAAGATATAGGACTTCTAGAGCCCTGCAATGGCTTGAGAAAAAGCATGAATAGGTATGTTGTGATGCAGATATTCACTGCTGGGTTACAAAAGTATTTGGAGAATTAAGGTCAAGTATCTTAAATTTTCAATAGATGGAGTTGAGATTAAGACAGTTTTTATTTCTTCTCTGAGTGATAGAAAATATTATTGGATTAGTAAGCTATTTTCTTCATAGTGATGTCATATAAAATATTAACGAAGGATATAACTCTATGTCAACTTTGGTTATTAATTAATATGCAGTACTGGATATTGCTTACATGTGTTTTGCACATTGGCTTTTCTGAAGTGAAGAATAAGGCAGGTATACAGTAGCTTGGAATTATTTTTTTTCCTCTGTAACATAAAAATTCATACATGAGCCAAACTTTTATGTGGCTGCCACTGCCAAAGAGAAACGTGATGTGCATGTTGACTGGTGTATCAGCAGCCATTAGTGCCACTAGCAGTAAACTACCCTGAGAAGAAGCACACTTAAACTGTCAGCATGCTGGCAGTGGAGAGCCTCTATTTTGCAAGAAAAAGTCTTCCAAAGTTGCTTTTCCAACAAGCAATTCTTTAAAATGTTGTGAAACCTTTTTAGCATTCAAGAGCTTTTCCATTTGTGCTATTGAGATCAAGTAAGGCTGTAGATGTTTCCTTTCTTCAGGTAATTTGCCTTGGAAATTTTGTTGAGTTGCAGTTGCCTTAACGTTCTTGGAGACGTGTTTCTAAGGTGAGCTACAAAATGACACAGCACTCCTCACCCCAGAGCATGGCAAATCTACAAAGCAGGACTCTGGAACATCCTAGCAACTGCTCAAGACCCCTGCATGTCCTCTCCTGGAGCCAGAAAGGTGAGGAGAGAGCTGTGCAGGCAGCACTGAGAAGTGACACCACATTGGCCAAAGGGAGCAGAAATTCTCCCAGGGGCCATAGGTGGCACAGAAGGCTCTCAGCACACCATGACTCTCCAGGGAGAGTTTATTCATTATGATGTAGGTCCAATGGCATTGCCTCATGATGCAACACAAGGGTCTAATTCACCCACTTTCTGAACCAATGAAAAGCAGAGCAATTAAAAAACTGGCAGCAGCATTATTATGGTGACGATGAACTGGTTTTATGTTCTCATAAAACTCTGTAATTGCGGTCCAAATTTACACTGCAGCAAGCATTGTGAATCCTTTCAGTACATTTTGCCATTTTCATTTTCTTATTTTGTACTGTTTTATATGGAAATATACTGTGACAAAACATACAGTATGGCAAAACAACCAGTACGACAAACAGCTTTATCACAGAAAATTTTCTGTTGAGGTGGATGTGGTATGCAGGCTCTGAATCATGTTTGCTGAGCAAGGAGCTGTAGTGTCCCAGACATGGTGGTGTTGTGGAGCAGAATAGCCTTCTGCTGGAAGTTACCACAGCAGCCTTCCTGGCTGCATGGAAGCAGCCAGCTTGCCTTACCCGTAGCAGTTCACAAAAGTGTTTCACTGTCCCTTCAGAGGCAGTTTAGGCTGTTTGAAGCCTTGTGTGTTGGAGTGGCTGACAATTAGGAGGAGGCTGCTTTTTAATGCCTTTGCAACAGCAGTCATAACCTTCACCAGAGGAAAGGAAACAAAGAACTGAAGTTGGCTGTGTTTCAGATCACCACACTGGGTTATCAGCAGTCATGTGTTAGAGCTTAGGCCCCCAGCAGATTATGGTAAATGTTGTTACACAGAGAAAAAAAGACCTTTTGGGGGCAGAAACATTAAAAAAGTTTTACAGATTTTTTACAGATTTTTTATGCTGTTTCCATTAAACACTCCTCCATTAGCACTTTCTTATTTACTTCATATGCTCCAAAGCCTGTTTCATGGTCCTCAATATACCCTCACAGTGAGGGTTCTGATCACATATTGTAACTAGGATTGCAAATTATTTCAGATAAAAAGTGAAAAAAAATTCATGAGCAGAAAAAATATTGCACAGTCTGATTCTTCAGCTTATCTGAAAGCTTGGTTATTAAATTATAAAAACAAACTGCTGAAATGGCTTTTTTCAATAAAAATTGTGTTTTTAGCTAAATGAAATTTAAAGAGTCAATGATCTATCAAGTTCTCAGGAATATGGAGGAAGAAAGCATTCGATGATCATCTTAAAGTCTGTCTTGGCAGAACAGCAGAATATTCTACTTCACTGAAAAAATAATGTAGAAAAAAATATATTTGTTTTAATCTTTGACAGGAAAATGTACATTTTTTTTCCAGAGGGAAAAAATCTATTTCTAGCTAGCTTTAGCCAGCTTGCCTCTACTGAAAAAAAAAAACCAAACAAAAACAAAAACCAAAAACCATTGAAATTAAACTAGGAAAATAGGTGGGGAAGGATGGGGCTTCACAAAGTATTCTGCAACCATTTTGGAGCACAATCTCTTATAAAAATGCTGTACCTTTTTCCATATCATGGGAACTCACTTTGCACCAAAAAGAAATAGACTTGAAGCAGTTGGTTCCCCCTCTCAAACGTCTCTTTTATAGCAATTCTTTCTGTTTCTCTGTTCTTGATTATTTGGAGGCCAAAAGCAGGAAGATGAGAGAGTCTGCATTTTGATCAGGTGAGACTGGTTTGGAAGGTTGATCCAAGTACATATACCACAGAACACTGAGTGAAAAAAGGCATTGCAGAAATATCTTACAGAAATATCTTACTCTTTTCTGAATGTCTGTGTTTGTATTAAGGTCAAGAACAATTTGTTTCCATTTTTGCAGGTGTAGCTGTTGAATCTTTTAAAATAATTGGAAAAGAAAGATAAAAGGTTGAGGGGGGAGGAGAGAGACATAGGAGGGAAAGAATGAAGAATATGTAAATGAAATAGAGACATAAATGAACACTCGTTTGAGACAAAGAAACAAGCACAAGGCAATAATGGTGGAAGAGACAGAAGAAGAGGAGGACTTCCTAAATGAAAGTAGCCAAAAATGTGAAAAGGAAACTCAATGGAAAGAAGTTAGAGAAAAGAGAGACATGAAAAAGCAATATGGAAATACAGCTTTCTGTTATAAATTTCAGATTTAGTAGTTGTATGCAGCAAACAACATGATTCAATATCAATAATTTTTGCCTCTATTAAGGTAGCTCACAGTTTATATTTTATCCATATAAAATGGTAATGTAAGAAGGGATGGGAAGACAGAACAAAAATGTGTCTGTGCTAGAGTAATTGCAATCTGAAATGAAAAGGAAAGACAACAAAATGAAAAGACATAGACAACATTTTGTCTATGATACAGACAAAAGAACACAAGGAAATGTTTAGACAGCAGCCACTGAAGATGTTGAACAGGGCTAACTCAAAGTAGGTGCTTGTAAATGTGACAGAACAAGAGGATTTAAGTGGGAATATGAAGGACAGCAATGAAGTAGATTTAGAGACAGCTATTGGAAGGTCTTCTCAAGCATGAAGAGCAATAAGGAAGGAAGACTAAATGCAAAAGATAAAAGGCAGTTGTGACTGAGTGGCTAGCAGGTCGTGAATGATCTTGAAAATTTAGATGACTAAGTTGTGCATGAGTTTGTAGAGAATAAAATGCTGGTGGAGAAATAAATGATTGAAAAGGTATAAAAATTAGATCAAAATTTGATTTTTCCAGTGCTAATCTCAATGGACACAAGCAGTACAAAACTGACCACTGAACAGACATTACAGTTAAAAAAACACCAAACCAAACCAAAACTACAAAAGGAATGGTTAGGTTTTACAAAGACTTTCACTTAGGTAGTTGGAATGAGACCTTTATCGAATGTTTCTGTGTAGGAAGAAGCATTTAGATGTATCCTTGGAGCCAAAGTAAAATGAAGTCAAGAAGGGTGCTCTGTTTATGGTCCTGAATAAGAAATGAATAGCTGGGACTATCAGATACAGTATATAAGGAACAAAAGGTCTTCAACAAAGTGATCAGAAGAAAACTTGCTCTCAATTACCATGGTGATTGTTGTTTGGGCACCTGAGATAGTAGCTGATGGTAGGAGCAGAAGTTGTAACATGTGAGAGCTTTATAGGGACTTGCTGAAGAGGACTTTGAAATTTAGGTCTTTAGTTCATAGAAACAACTGCAGAAAAAGACACTTAGACCCAGGAATCACTTTCTGCTCTTTCATCATCAGAAGAGTGATTTTACTAAAGCTTTATCAAAGAAGCCACAGATTTTTTTCCAGCAAGTGAGGCTCAGAACCACAAATATGAAATGATTTTAAGAAGTGGATTGAAACCTGTTCTGGTGAATATTTCTGACAGCCCTAAAAGGCAATAAACATCTCTCTGTTGTGTGCAGTGAAGTTTTCTGGAATATCAACAGCAAATTGATTTCTTGTAATTATTACGGTATGTCAGGAGTTCCACGGCAAAGAAAATTTTTAATATCTTTTGTCAAAATATTCTCAAGCCAGTATTTGAGGACTTTGTGTAGGCATTTCTACAGCATGGCAGAAATGAAAATTTACGTATAGAAAAATATGCTATACATATAAGTCTGGGAAAGTAAAGAGGAAAATGTAATATCTTACAGAAGTAGAAGAATCAGCGGTGGCTATTTATACTATTTATAAAACTGTATGTAAAATTATTTAGAGATGTGAAATTATTTTACTGTTTCTTGGCTGGTATTCTAAATACCAAAATAAATTTTAAATTGTAAAGTTCTGTGTATTTACAGAAATAACTAATTCACTGAACAAAGCAGGAAATTAGTCACAGTTGAAGTTTTTTAAACAAAAATTTTACTGAAGAGTTTTTACTGAAAATCTTCAAGTATATCTTACCAGCTTATGTACAGAAAATTGAAGGAATTTTGTTCTGAAACCTGTATCTGGCTTTTTTATTCTTCAAATAAATATTCCAATTGGTCATGTGTATGCAGAGTACATATAATGACAAGAGTAAGCAACTGCTATTTTGATTAAACATAATGTTCTCTTGAAGTGGATAATTATCAACACTGTGGTCTAGATGCTACTGTAGGTTTTATTTGCACTGTCACAATAATTTTCTTTGCCTAAATAGACAAAGAAAACTCACTGCTTGTTTTTTAAAATCATTTAGTCCAAAGTGATACTTCACACAATTATTGAACATCATTGTGTGGTTGGAAAATAGAGGAAGACAGGTATGAACTGATCATCCTGAGCAATGCTGCCATTCAATACAAAATATGGGTATTACAGAGATACAAATTCTGTATATTTGATAAAAATACAGGCTAAACCTTTGTGTCTTAGACTTTAAAATAAACATCTGATTTGCGTTTGCCAGTCTTCCTTTTCTATTTGTTTTGAATAGATTTTTGTGTGCATGGAATGGTCCAGGATTGGTACATCACAGGCCTAAGGGTTCATAAGAGGAGAGGTACATATTTACAGAATATTGGCCAAGATTGTGAGAGAACACACTCCTCAGGACCAATTCTTAAATCCAATAACTACTGAAACAGCAGGATGAAATTCCTGTATGCATTTGACTGACAAAAATATATCTTTAAAGAAGTTAAGATAGTATTTAATCACTCACAGACCTTTTACGTGCCTTGGTTTGGGTAATGTACATGTGTAACCATGCGTGTATACATGCACAGAGGACAATCCTTTACACATTCTTCTGACTTTTTGCAGGTGCACACTGTGGACTTGGAAAATTCTAGACCAAAATAATTCAGAGTTACAGCTGGTTTTTGCACCTCCCTGGAACAAATGACTCTCAGATAACAAACTATCTCCAGTTCTTGTGTATAGAGGTTGATCACTGCTAATCTTTGTTTCCAGTCTCAAGATTCTGGGATCAGTTCTTCCAGATGCAGAACTGAGTCTCCCAACTTACTGCATGTATAAAGAGATCACTGACAAATCAGGTAATGTTGCTCTTTTCCTTCTTTGATAAAGTCATATCACTGCATTGCATGGAGAATAAAATAAAGTAACTGCATTATCTGTCATTATTACTTGTTACCTGATTTACTTCTTATAATTTACATAATTGTTTCTAGATAAATTAAATGAGTGATTAAAACAGTAAAGTAAGTGAACCCTTTGAAGGGGTGCAATCACGGTTAATTAAAGATAATGAAATTCATTGAAATGATGTCTTTTTCTTTACTAATGAAATGGGTTTTTTTTCTTTCCTCTTATTTTTTTTCTGCTGTTGGCAATACCTTAAGTAAATATTTTTGAAGATTGTTGTTTTTAAATTGAATAAACACTTGAATTGTGACAGGTAAACATACTAGTGTTCAATCTGTCAGGAACTCTTGTCACTGAAAATGTATAATTATTTTGGTGGTGATTTTTCAGTTCCTAAAACACATGGAAGCTCCTGAGACGTTGTATATTAACATGTGTCACAGTAATGACTACTGAATGACTACTAATGACTATTGCAATTCAAGGCATTTCCTAAGTTCACATGGTGTCATGGGTCACACAATGCAAAGGACAGCTACTGCTCCTGTGTATTCCTGTGAGGTGAAAGGTTATACCCAACATATCCAAATGTAGCTGCATACCTTTTATTTCCATAGGAATTTCCCTTCATCATGAAAGCACAACTTGAATGAACATACCCATGTCTATATAGTCCTAATTCAGACTAGGTGGAATCTTAAAAATATTTACTGACACATCTACTTTCACTTTCAAACCCGCTTTCAAACTATAGTACCTTAACTTAAAGAAGTTTTAAGGATTTATTTTTTTATGATGATAAGAGATTCTAACAGTAAGATTTCAGTAAAAAGATGTTTTATGAAAAGGACTGGAAATAATTTTTCTTTATGTTTAAAAATTTATAAATATTCTGTGAAATGTTGTAACACTGAAGGCATATTTAAAAATTTTAGGGATTACAGTTGTCCATTTCTTCATATGTAATTGCTCCAATGGACTTATTTTAATTGTTTCTGATGCAACAGTCACCAAGTATCAAATTAAAGAATAGCCTAGTAATTCAGTTGCCCTCTGAAAAATTAATTTGTTGAATTGTTGAATTTGCATATGAAATCCAGTCCTTAAAATATAATATATATATTTATTTATATAACTGTAAAATAATATAATTTTAATCCTTCAAATCTCGAACTATTTAACTATGAATTTCCTACTGATGACTTCATAGTCACATGCATTATGCTGTCTGCTTTAAGACAAGCATTTTAAAAGTAACCTAGTAGCAAGTGAAATGCAGTTCATTATAGGGTTTGAGGCACAACAAGAAAAAAGTCATTGTACTTGTTAGGCAGAAATACAATGAAATTTGGATGTTGAAATTCTGCCATATTGAAGAACGAGAGAACATTTGTCTTGGAGACTGATGCAAAACACTTCAATCTATTTTTCAGAGGACCCATTGGTTTCCTATGTTGAAGCATTCCCAAGGGTAATGCATTGGCATGTGCAGAGGAAAGGTGGTCAGAGAGCAAAAAGCTGTAATTTATTTCCTGTCTGACGTCAGTTCACACTTTCACAGAGATGAAATGTATCTCTCACTGAAGTCAACATCAAAATCTCTATACAGGATGCATGTGTTTTTGTGCCTTTGTGAATGCAATTACATATGTGTGTATACAATTATACACACACACCAGTAGGAAAAGTTCTGATCATATAATTTTAAAAATTAAAAAAAATAGGAGGTATGAAGTCATGGTTTGTGCCCATGAAATCAGTGCTAAGTGATTGATTATGTGGCTCCATTCCAAGCCTTGTAGAGCAGCACCATGTGTGCTGTTTAGCTAAGGTAGATTATGTGTATATGAATAGCATTTACAAGCCAAACATGTTGCATTTATCTATGTGTGTGGAGGTCTAATGCATTGCAAATACATTTCAGAGTGCTGCCATAAGAAACTGCCAAGTTACAAGGGCTTCTTTAAAAGCAAAGCCATGCACCTTTTTACAGCGGATACCGATCAGTAATGCTTCGGAATAGTGACCACAAGGGAAGCAATGGGAAGCAATCTGATCTTCAAAGAGCCTGCCTTTATTTAGACACTTAATTTCAGTTAACTTTTATAAGTAAGAACTGTGCCCATGGGTATTAAGTCTGCTGTGTGTAGACTTTATACTACAGTGGATCTGTAGGAAGCTTTTATCAAAGTGTGGAGATAATAACACAGAGGTTTGATTCTCATTTCAGATATATACCAATGCACAAAGCTGACTCACTAATTTCAGTGGGGTTATTTACAATTGATGTCAGTGTAAACACAGGAGAGTCACCCTGATTGGAATCAGAGGTTGCTGTCTGCTGGCACTTGGGTGTCATGTTTTTCTAGAAAGCACAGCATAATCATTCCATAGTTAAAAAAGGTCAGTGGTACTTTGAAGTATCCATTATTTTTCTGGGAGGCCTGGCAGGGTAAGAGAAGAAAGTTGTGAAGATTAAGTCACAAATGGCAAAGGAAGGAGGTATATCACAAGAAGGAGATTTAAAGTGACTGTCAAGAAAAACCACTTAAACTCTAAAAAGTATGCTTAAAAATGCTTCTCCATCTTTTCAACTTTGCACTTTAATGCCACAGAGTTTATCTGACAATAGTGAAGGAATTATATTTCAGACAAAGATGTCAAACAGAACCAAAGAAACCACCTAACAGAAAAGTAAGCAATAAAGGCAACAGAAACAGAAAATGAGAAAGACAAGGAAAGGAATAAAACAAGGAGAGGTGTAGGAAGGAGAGAGATTTTGTCTTTTCTGCCAAAACCAACCTATCTTCTCACTCTGGTCTGGGAGTTCTGTCTAGAGAGCAGTTCAGTAATGGCAGCAGGACATCTCGTGTTTCAGACACATAGTTGCATTTATATACTTTCAAAATAGTTTTGCTTTAAAACCTGGGAACTTCCGACAACATTTAGAGGTATATTTATAGTCCAACACATCACCAATTATTTAATTTATGTTTCCATAGTAACTATTAGCAGAAACTAGGCAGAGAAAATGTGTGCAGCTTTTGTTCAACAATTACACTGCCACATGCCCAGCGTTGTTCAGCTGTATGCAGCAGCTCGAAAAGATGCACCTGTGGGACTTTTTCCTACTGTTATATAATTCCTTCATGGTATTGCCAGGAATCTCTGTCTATAAAATATACAAAGAAAAGGCTATTCTCTAATCCAGAGAGATGGCAATCCATATTTATAATAAGTTGTGAAAGGGATGCAGATACATGTGGGCTGTGGACCTAAGGAAGGAAGTAAGGTGACAATAACCATGGGTTTTCTTACATATGTATAAAATGGTCACAATGTCCCCCAAGCCAAACACCAGTGACCTGGCAGCATTGTGACAGGACAAGCTGTGAGAGAGGGATTTGGAAGACAAAGAGTTAAAGACCTGATGAATGGTGACAGAGAATTTGTTTCTCTTTAATGTACATTATTGTGGGAGTTAAGGAACACTACTAAGAAAAAGGACCTTTGTCAGAAAACAAAGCAATGGTGCCTTTTTACGGAGCTAGAAAAATTCTCTTTGGTCTTGTTATCACAGAAAATGCAGACAATATGGACAGAGGTACTATAGGAGTGGGAAGGATAATCAAATTGTACTTTCAGTAGGATATTGTTAAGGTTTTAAAAGGAATTTTGGAGCTTGTTTTCTGCTACCCACTGAGAGGTGAACACTGCATTCCAGTCCTGAAGTCAAAGGTGGAAAATTGTTGATTTTTAATGCCATAAATTTCCTCTGCAAACACAAGTTCCTATTTTCACCATCAACTATAATTTTCTCCTCACTGACCATGAAAGAAGTGGTTGCCTCAGGTAATTATATGTACAGGAAGAAATTCTCACTGCTTTCTGAATATCACCAATAACACGTTTAAATGATTTACTGTACCTTGTAATTGGTTCTCTGAAAATATGAATATTTTACTGCCACTGTGGAAACTCTCCACAGCATCTATAATAGTGACATTCTACAGGACATGATTAATGGGTTTTATTTTTTGCTCCATCTAGAAGTAAGATGTTCTAAAAGTATTTCCTTTTAGCGAACATGCAAAAAGATCATAATGTGCATCTGGTCAATGTAGGAGAGTTTTCTGAAGGACCTAGCGACCAAAATAATGCAGCAAATGTTAGAAACAAGCTAGAGGAAACCCATTGTGCATAAAGCAACACCACCTTATTATCATAAACTTCTCTATAGCTAATTTGGGGAGGAGGATTTAGCCTGTCTCTGAGTATATGATAGGAGAACAGGAAAACCGAGAAGAATGTCTGTGAAAGCTAAAGCCTACTTTACTGTAGTGGGTGCCTTTGAAATTCCTTACAAATTTATGTGGGACAAGATACTACAAAGGTGAGGTGACCCCCTTGGTATTCTGGGCAAATATAAAACAAAATCATCTTGGTAAAGGATATTGGAACTGAGATGGTGATAAACATTGAGTTACACACTTGCCGTGGAAACTTTGGAACCTTGAGAAGATATTTTGCTATCTTTTTCTCCTTGCTTAGAACAGGAAAAATAGAGGATGATGAAACAAACCTTCTCTGTTGAGCAGTCTTTGTGCTGTTTTAAAAAAATCTAATTTCTATATCACATTAGAAAGGGTTCATAAATGGAATTAATAATAATGGGAGCAATTTCCGGTTCCTCAGCACCCAACATAGCTCACAATCCTGGATGAGGCACCCATGTTCACTTATATAATGCAGGGAGAGCACCTTAGACACAGGGTTTGCTATAACAGAAACACAAAGGAGAGTAGAATTGTTTACATCCTGCCTATGACAGGCAGTTAACTTCTCTGAGGCAGAGGTGGGAACCACTTTCATAGCGAGGAACCGAACTTAATTATTTTCAGCATTCAAAAGGAATTGTTTATTGCAAGAGATGACTGGAAGTGCAACTCTTAATGTCCTTTTAACCACAAGATTGGTAGCAATGGTACTTATGAAGGTATAAGAGACTTAAACACTGACCTTAGGGCTTTGTTTTAATAACAGCAGGAGGTGGCTCTGTGTTGGCTTTACCACTATGCCCCATGGAAAAAATCTGAATTTGCATTTGCTAATTTTTACAAGCTAGTTCATAGTCACATATGCCTGTTCTACTATGAACAGATTGTCTGATTACAGTAATCTACAAAGCATTAGAGCATTTAAAGGAAAAGGCAAAGGCAGAGGGCCTGATGGAGAACAGGGAGAAAACTCAATGGAGGATAATGCATGACAGGTCATGCCAGACCAACCTAGTCTCTGTCTTTGCTGACATAGCAAACATCGTGGACAAAGGAAAGAGAGAAAAATCTTAAAGGATAAATTCACCTGCCCAAAAACAGAGTTTTCTGAGGATGATAATGATGCCTAAAAATTTTTATATTTTCCGAATATTTGGAGCTTTGTTGATTTTCAATATATAGCTGTATCGTTTCTAGCACTTCCTTACATTTTAGAATAGTAGTTGTCCTTTCTCACACATCATGTCACCTTCTTGAAATTCTATTTATTCTTATTTTCAAGACAAGAATATCTAACAAGGTCATCCAGTTTTGCACCAGCATTTAGGAGACATAACAAGACACAGTGCTAAGAGCCCCTTGGAGGGATTCCAATGAGGCAGCTCCAAGGGTGGGTTACCAGGGCAACTTGTCTCCTGTTGGATGCAATTGCTAGATATACTAATTTTTCATAGTTTTAAAAATTGTGAAAATCTGATGCCGCATGTGCGCATAGCTATATTTTGTGCACCTGAAAGCTTTCATTGAAAGACTGCCCTTTATGTTACCAATGCTAATATTGTTTGGAGGGTTTTTCCTCCAATTCTAGGCAACAATAAAGTGCAACGAAAGAGTTGCAAAGCAAATAAAATAATGACAAACAGGGAGACTGCTAAAAAGAGAACAGCGTTGTTGAGAGAAGGTAGCTATCCTCAAGGATAGGTCTTGAGGCCAATTATATGTAATGTTTTTATTGGTGACCTTGGCAAAGGAATACCTGTGCCCTGATAAAATCTGCTGATGACACAAAGCTGGGAACAGCAATCAATACAGAGAAGCATCAGAATATCATACAGGAAGAGCTGTATGACCTTGAGAACTGGAGTGATAAGAAGGATAACATGTAGTATCAAGTACAAGGTCATGAAGCCAAGGACTGAGAAGAAGAATGACTGCCACAAACTGGAAATACAACAGGTGCAAATAAGAAAGGAGGGCAAACTTGCAAGTGTTAACTATAGAATAAGAATGCCTGTGAGCCACTTAAAGAATATGCTTGTCATAAAAGTACATGCAAAATGTTTCCAGGGATGCTAGAAAAGGAAAAAACCTTTATTCAAAAGTTTGAAACTTTTTTTTATTATATTCAAGTATGTACATGCAAATTACCCAAAAAAATTAAAACTAAATAGGTTCTGCAATGAAAGATGAGTCACAAGATATTGATATGTGCAGGAGTTAGTGTCAGTTTGGGAAGGATGCAGATTTAGTAGTTACCAAAAGGTAGTATCTACTAGGTGTTTGCCTGCCTGCATTCACTTCATGGTAAGTTCAAGTTAGTTTTTCTTCATTCTCACTGAAAGATAGGCCATCTTGAACTTGACAAGAAAAAATATTATGGAAGTGTTCAGGAGATAGATAATGATATATACATATATATAAAGGCATGAGCTCTTCTTCAAGTAGTCAAACCATAAATTACTTTGCTCAATCTGACCAAACAAGATTAAGTGGATTCAAGATGATAGGATTGAGTTTCTAAATATGAAAAGAAAGTAGCCATCATAGTTGAAGAGATGCTCTTTGGGTTAAAGAACAAAGTTTCCTCAATATCTAATACTATTTGATTATCTATATTTTGAATGGAAATTATTAAATAGTTTCTGATCACAGGAAGGGTGGGTGGTCACAAGTTTCCCAGTAAGAATACTAAGAGCAAAAAAGTAACTGGTTTTTGAGATACAGCATGAAAAGGTTTTCTTAATGGCTGCCAACACTGTGTTTGTCAGTAAGGAGTTAGCAAGGTGTTCCAAGTGTGTAAAAGGTGTGAGATAGATATTTGGGTTGTAAGAGTGTCTCAAGGAAAGAGGCAGTTCTCTGGAAACCATTCCTACACTTTTCTGCTTTCCTAGTACTTGATTATGGTAAATAAAGGCTTGGGGCAATGCACTTCTGTGTTGTTTTTCTACTATTCTAATCCTGTTCCCAAATGTCTTATAGTGCTCTTGAGCATTGTAATGAAAAGAATAGATGACTTGAGCCTGTTTGACAAAAATAGAAACTCTATCTATTAATAACACAGTGAGTAAATGAGCAGTGAGTGTATGACTGAGCACAGATGAATTGCAGTGTTCCCTCACATACCAGTGTGTTTTTCTCATTTATATTTTCCATCTGATATTTAAAACATAACAATAATGAATCTGCTTTTTCCTGTCCCATTGCAATAATAAAAATTGTTAAGATGGTGATTTGTTAGACTGATGATTATTGAAATATCATAATAAAATTATTCACAACTATAAATAATATTTAAAAAAATAATATGTTTAATAATTCTATACAGAATTCCAAAGAATGACCAAATGCACTTGGGTAGCATGAAGATAATATAAAAATGGGAATTTTCATAAACACAGATGAAAATCAGATGCTCATATTCTGTATTCAGGGTCTCTGCCCTGGAAGGTAGAGCAAAGAGAAAACTTAGCAAAGACAACCAAAAAACGTGTTTCTAGCAATTGTAAACAGCTAGGTGAACAGTTGTCTGTTGGAACTCTCTCCACTTATCATGTTTCCATGGATACAGCAAGACTGTAAATTATCTTAAGGCATATATTTTTGACTGTTTATTAGAGACCTCAGCCTGCTAAAGCAAACTGTCACCTGCTCAATTCAATCACAGAGCTGGATTATTAAATAAAGAAAATGAAGGCAAAGAACAGATGATTCACATGACTTCAAAGATGCCTGAAGAGAGTTGACAAAAAATGAACACAGGCTATAAACAAACTTTCTGCATGTCTCACTGAAAACAAATGGGACTGTTTAATCACAGAGGAAGCTTCAAGCACCTCAGCAAAATGTGTGGACCAAGAAGCAGGAAGAAATGTCTCATACTTATTGCTGGCAGTCTCAAAAGAACAAAAGCAAGTTGCTGAAATCTCAGCACACTGTATTATTTCTCCTGACTGCTTTGTCTATGAAGATCAGACACATGTTACTTCATGCTTAATTTTCCAATCCTTATTGGCTGAATGATAAAATTGTTAGATAGTATCCTGTCTTTTTTTTCTGCATTTATGTGAAGTAGTTAAACTCCTGAACTGATGGTATACTGATATTTTGAATTTTGTTTTCATGCAACATCAAAAATATATTCAGTATTTCCCATGGTGGAGGTTTTGTAAAACTTAACTTGCAAATTTTAATTACATTAATGGAAATGTCTGAAAATTAGTCTGTATTTCTACATTTTTAAATTACATTCTCATAGTTATAACGTATGGTATTAAGGAAGATGCTGATTAGCAGAGATTTAACACCTGTTTCATTCCTACCCAGTTATAGTTGTTTCTCTCCTGTTTGTTCTCTCGTGACATAGCTTTATAGTCCAGCTTCCACCAAATCCATTTTGATAAAAAATTTTTGACCAACTAGGTACTTATAACAGTTTGGATCAAAGTGATGACAGATAATTTGTTGATAAGCAATTTAACTTACCTGCTTTAGAAATAAATTTCTGGAACACAGCTGATGGGTTTCTTTTCAAATAAGTCAAGAGCACTCAGCATTAGAAAAGAGGCAAAAAAAATTAGATTGCACATTTTACTGTTTAAAAAAATATTTTAGTGGCATATTATTTCTATCTAATCCTTGTAGTCTAAAACTTAATACATGCAATTAAGGGAACATTACCAAAGTAAGGTCAACTCTACAAAGTTTACAACCAGCATATTTTAAGCTATAAATATTAATCTGCCAGATCAGTCTGTAAACAACCTGATAGCTAAAAAATAATGTGTGAGTGGCAGTTCTTGACATTACTGTAAATCATGCATTACAATTTGATACTTGCTTTTAAAATTTTCTGTTTCTATGAATTAAGTATGATGTTTTAGCTATCAAACTAAAAGTTTTACTCCTATATCTTCATGTTATATAACCCCACAGAACTAATACATGAGAAATGTTTTCCTAGAGGAAAAGATAGGCTGTGCCTGAGCTATATTAGATAATTGTAGTGCTTCTTAAAGAAAAATTGTTCTTTCCAAAGTGGCTTTCTCAGTAAGGTGAGGTCACAAAATGTACTATAAATCAGTTGGGCCTAAACAAAATTTGACACTGTTTAAATTGAATTGACTCATAAGCCACAGAACAATTAACAAGAAAAATGACAGAAGATATTTTAATTTTATTAGTTACTGAGCAAAAATGGCTGTGAACTTCTGAAGTTTTTCTATCGAGAGAAAGGCTTTTTTTTAACAATGAGAAGGCATTTGGTGGCAGACTTTTTAGTAGGGCCTGTAGTGATAGGAAAAAGGCTACTGATTTTAAATTAAAGGAGGATCAATTTCTACTAGATATAAAAGATTTTTTTACAAATGAGGGTGATGAAACACTGGCACAAGTTACCCACAGAGGTGGTAAATACTCCAACCCTGAAAACATTCAAGGAAAGGCTGGATGGGGCTCTGAGCAATCTGGTCTAATGGAAGTTGTCCCTGCCAATGACAGGGAGGTTGGACTCCATGGCATTTAAAGGTCCCTTCCAGCACAAACAATGCTATGATTTTCTGATTAATTTCTGTTCATAAGTGCAGGAGTTAATTTATAGATTTAAAATCATCATGACAAAATAAAAAAAACAATTTTTTTAAAATTTTCTAAAATGGCAATATTGTCGTTCACCTATCAATAGAATTTAAAATATTGTTTTGACCTCTAGTGTGTGTGCTATGGTCAGCCTCTGTCCTGCTGGGACTCAGGAACGGTGCCAGAAGCTCTCTGGGGTAGCACAGGCTGGCACAGAGGCAGGAGTTCCCAGCACTGCTGTGGTGTGAGTGCTGGCACTGCTCAGTTCAACAGCATTGGTGCAGCCTCCATTCCCAGTCTGCCTGTGAACTAGAATTGCATAGCTGGCAGCTGCTCTTGTGCTGTGGAAAGGAAAAAATTATCTCTTAAAATCCCTTTCTGACTACAATAGTATGTGCTAAAAGCCTTATCGTGATATAATATAAAAGTGTTTACTTCACTAAAATCTCTATTGAGAAAAAATGGATTAATTCATTCTGGCACTTCAAAATTAAAGCATTTAAATTGGACAAGATTTCATTAAACATCCATTTATGATTATATTGCATGCAAGATTTTGGAGCAGGGGTAGTCTGAATCTGCAAGAAATGACCCAGGCTTCCCACTTGAAACATTTTTATTCTTATTTTTCCTTTTGAAAATTCTTTATTCCACACCTTGAGAATTACAAAACCAGAACAATCCAAGAAAAATTTGCATCAAATGAACAAAGTCCCACAAAATTTCAAGTTTCCTTTGTAAGTCGTTGGGAGATGATTTTGTTTGGGGAACTGTGGATGATCCTAGAGTTCAAAACTGATAATCAGAGGATTTCAGAAAAAAGTGGTGACTCTTACCAAGAGCCCAATGACACAAGCATAAAGAGTGCTGAGGGAGGGAATGAACCATAAAGACATTTTAGCATTCTAGCCACAAGCTTATTTCAATGTGCTTTGCATACTCCAAGATCTTCTATGCAGAGTCAGGATTGAGCCAGCCAGGAGAAAACTTGGCTTTTACACCAGTGACAGCTGGACCAGAAATGTCCTTCCTTGCATTATAAGATCTACTTGGCAAGTTTGTATTCATGTTTCTGAGCTTGAAAGTTCTTTCAATTTTATGATGAAATGGATACTAAGATGGTATTTTTGACAAGAAAATGAAGACAAGCAGTACCTGATAAGCAAGAGCTTTGTTAAGCACAGTCATTGTGTGATGTTTGTCCCAAATGGGAGGATTTGTTTTTGCATCTGAAGGCAAACATAAAACACAGAAAATGCCAGGAAAAGGGCAGTTTCCTCTGTGAGAACACAAATCACCACTCACAGTGATTCTAAAAGACTGCAGAATATTAAAAAAAAAAGGTTTTTGGATAGTACTTTTAATTTATATGCGATGTATAAAAATACTCCAAAAATATGCTTCTTCTTATGCAGTGCTTAAGTTCTGACCTCACCTGCTGACTTGAGGCTGTGGCTCCTGGCTGAGACCCTGCCCTGCCTGCCTTGCCCTGGTCCTCATTCCCAGCTTCTGTGGGGAGCCTGGCCTGGGGGCTGCATGTAGCCTTGGCCCCATGGCTGCCTACAGTTCCAGTTTGACCACCAAACCCTTCAGGGAAATGTGGTTGCTACATAGGTGCAGATTCTAATACATATAAGCTCTTGTTAAGAAGTTGGTTGAATATGTACTCCTTTCAGAATATCTGTTTCTCAATGCAGGAAGTAAAATGTTTTCAAATGTGGTCAGATCCAATAGACTGGAACAGTTGAAAAGGAAATTTTCTTGTGCCTCATAAAATATGCACAATTTAAAGGTCTTGTATAGATTAAATTATAGTGCTTTCATGCAGGAAAATTTTAGAGACAAATAAAAAAGGTAAAAAAACTTTATTCAAGTTTACTCCAGAAGTGTCTGCTTCCATCTCTGTTCCAATTTTGAAAGCTCATGTCAGTTTTCTGATTCAAATTAGGCACAGTAGTGTTTGCATTTAATTTATATTTATGTGGCACTTGGCCATTGAAAGCTAAAAAAGTACAGCTTCTACTGGAAACCTGCAATGAGTGAGTGCATCTATTATTTTTAGAATCCATCCCTAAGCTAGATTTGATAGGAACTCTTCTGTCTGCAGGTGCATGCAAACATACCTAGCCAGATACAAAACACCAACAGCAAACGTGACCTAAACAGCTCCCAGCCTTTTTTCCATATCTCTGCTAAGATAAGAATTTTACTTCCTAGGTACAGCATTCCTGTGGAAATCAATTTATGGATCCAGCAAAAATAACCTCTCTCTGCTGAATACAACACTGCTGAGTTATAGAGGTAAAAATGTGTCAGGCCTAATTCCCCTCTATTTTAAGGCTTGTCTAAGAGGAAGCTTTAGAAGACTTACCAGGTCAGCAAGAAGAACTAAATTTTAGTCTGAACTATGAGTCAAGACTAGTTCAGGACTTGGTTTCCTTCTCTCATTGAAAGGGGAAGGCAGGACACAATGCAGCAGGTGCTGGAGGAAGGACACCAGAAAATCAGAGGTGCTGATCAGCAGCTCATGGGAAATCTTTAGGGAGAGGCATCTCATGGAACATCACCAATGTGCTCCACACATTGACTATGCCTTCAGGAGCAGCAACCAAGTCCTTGCCAGTGCTTTTCCAAAGAAAAAGTAGAGACAGGAAATTCTGCAAAAGCATTACCCTATGTACTTGTGAGAAATGACACCACTCCTTAATATTTAATGATTAAGAAAACTGGGTGTTACCACCTGGTTTTAGACATCTGCTAGTTCCAATTACTATGCCAAGTACCAGCAAGCCTCTAAAGAACAATGCTTCCTTGAGCTGCATTTTTCTTTTGGCAGATGTAGAACCAGCTGATGTTACAACATATCTCTTTTCACTTTAGCAATATCGAGTTCAGTCTGGCCGGTCCCTGAAGTAACATAAATTGTGATACCTGTGTGCTCCAGCTTATTGGTAATCAAAATACCCATCTTAATCACAGCATTCTTTAAGCACTTGCCTCTAAATTTTCGAAATGGGAAATGTAGTACAGCCTGCAGCACATTTCATAGATACCTAGTCCATTGGGAGGATTTATGGGGACTTTATGTGGTGATGGCATTAAACACAAGCTATTCAAGCTAGGTCTTTGAGCTAGGGAACTGAGAGGATTTACTGAGGTCCACCATGAAAAAGGGAGAGAATGAAGATTAACACTAGATTCAGTACAAAGGATGCCTCTCTCTTTTATGCTCTGGGAGATCATACAGGAGTTGTGGATTTAGTAGCTTGGTTCTTATGAAACTGCAGGCATTGCATGCTGTAATGTCTCTGTGTTGCTTGAAAATATATTCTTCGATATTTTGGACTTTCAGCATATTCCAGATCTAGTATTAGTAGTGGTATATATGTATGTCTGAGAATAATAGCTGTTTGAGCAACTAGAAAATGTCAAGATAGATAATTATTCATTGAAAAAAGGCACAAAAAAATCTGCAATGCATGCTATTCATATGATATTGTTTAGACATTTATAGAGCTGCCTTAATAAAGGACTGTGAATAAGCAGTGCAAAAATTGCCAAAATTTACAATGACTTCTTTATGAAAGATATTTTCCCTAGCTGTAAATAGAATTTGGATCTAAATCATTGCCTCAGAATGCAACATGAATACTGAAAATGAAGGGCTCGTTTATATCCATTGCCCTGATTTTATCACTTGAGTACTCTAGATAAAGGACTGAATACACTAAAGAAGCAGGTGATAGGTATCTAAGGAGAAGTTTAAGATGGACTTTCTAGAGTTTATGTTTCTGACTATAATCCTTGCTCCACTACAGTCACCTCTTGGCCTCCACAGGTGATATATTTTTCATTTTATTGTGCCTCAGGCACTATAGTTAAGTTTTTGAATGGACCCAAAGCTGCCCTTATCTTTTTGAAACGAAAGCTTTCATTGCCTGACAAGAGGAAAATGAAGTCTTCCACCCTCACAAATAGACTCTGTCAGCCATTCTTGGTATAATTAATGAATTAACATATTGGTAGGTCCAAGTAAATACAAAAGGAAAAAGAACTATCTTGCTGGATATCTTTTATGTAATTTATTCAGCATGCTAAATGAGAAACTTTCAGGCTTCAGCATCCTTCCAGGTGCCAGGATGTTTAATGCATTTTTTCAAAGTACTGAGCTTCTAATTCCTGCAGAAACAGTGTTGTGCTGCCTTACAGTGTCAATGCCTGAACCTTGTTTGTGGCCAGGCACATAGACACTAAAAGAGACTCTTTTCCATGTTAACTAGCTCTTACTGTGCTGCAGTCCTTCAGACTTACAGTGAAAGTGCCTAGTTGTGAAGCAAAAGCAAAGGGTGTCACAGAGTCACAGCATGGGGGTTTCGCATCCTTGCTCATCTTAATTTTTCTCTAAGATTTTTATTATTTCCAAGAGGATGTATAAAAATTTAGCCATCAGTTAATTTTAGTTATTCCAGGATGGTACTTTGACATCCTCTCTTACTGTAGCTCTTCCAGTTCAATAATATTAATCAAAGAGCAACCTGAATTTTGTCATCCCACAGTCCTGGGGGACCAGAACCTTTTTATTACCCTGAAATTCAGCTATCTGTGACCAAGAATTCAAGGTCCAACTCTGATACAATGCACATGCATAACCTTGGCTCAGACTTCTGAGGAAGTCCTGGAGGCCATCTCTAGCCATGTGGATGACAAGGTGATCAGGCATAATCTGCATGGATTCACTAAAGGTAAGTCATGCTTAACCAACCTGACCACCTACTATGATGAAACAACTACCTGGATGGATGAGGGAGAAGCAGTGGATGTTGTCTACCTCGACTTCAGTAAGGCTTTCAACACTCATCTCTGACAGTATCCTCATAGGCAAAGTCAGGAAGTGTGGACTGAGTGAGCTGACAGTGAGGTGGATTGAGAAGTGGCTGAGCAGCAAATCCCAGAAGGTCGTAATCAGTGGCACAAAGACTAATTGGATGCCTGTCAGTAAAAGAGTCCCCCAAGGTTCAATACTGGGTCCAGATTTTTTAACTTATTCATCAATTACTTGGATCAAATGGGGCAGATGCCTTCTCAGTGAGCTCACTGACAACAAGTATCTAGGAGCAGTCCTGGTGGCATGTCCTGGGGTACATTAGGAAGAGCACTGGCAGAAGGACAAGGGTGGTGATCCTGCCCTTCTACTCAGCTCTGGTGAGGACACATCTAGAACTCTGCGTCCATTTCTGGATTCCTGGAGAGGGTCCTGGAAGGCAACAAAGAGGAGTAGGGGGCTGGATCATCTCTCTTATAAGGAACGGTTGAGGGGACCGGGCGTGTTCAGCCTTCAGAAGCGACAGCTGAGGGGGAACCTCATCAACTAATGTCAGTATCTCAAGGGAGGGTGTCAAAAGGATGGAGCCAGGCTTTTCTTGCTGGTGCCAGGCAATGGGACAAAAGGCAACAGGCAGAAATTGATGCACAGAAAGTTCCACCTGAATATGAGGAAGAACTTCTTTACTGTGCAGGTGACTGTGCAGTGGAACAGATTGTCCAGAGAGGTTGTGGATCCTCCCTCGCTGTAGATATTCAGTTGTGTGCCACATGCTCTGGGATGACTCTGCTTGAAAAGGGAGGATGGACCAGATGACCATCTGTCATCCCTTCCAGCTTTATCCATCCTGTGATTCTGTGATTGTGTCATTGCAATTCTCTGATTGTGATTGCAAAGTGAGGATGTGGTGTAAGAAAGGCTGTGGAGTCATGCCATGTGCAACAAAAAAAGGCAGAAAGGTATGAGATTGTTGAGACTGGGCTTCTTGGCAAGTCAAGGGTTCAGGGGGAGAAACCCCAGCTTGGAAAGATAGATGTTTTCTGAAGGAAAACCCCCACGGATTTGGAAGATGGCAAGTCAGTAGCATGGAGGATCTGCTATTGGGACCAGTGGAAGTCAGGTCTTCTCCAACTAACTGATGCCTACTGGTTCAGCAAACATTTTACTGGGGTGTTGAGCTCATTAATTTTAGACATTTTTGGTGTTTATTAGCCAATAAATAGCTATTTTATATTTGACCTGATGTCTAAGGATGCTTCCAAAATATTTTGTTCCTGAAAAAAGTCACTTATATGAAGTAATGTAAAGTGATCTGATGATCACACCTAAATCCTTGCTGGGAATGTCAATGAGACTCTAACCTCCCTTCAATATTTAGCTTTGACAATAACTGAATGAATATGTTGCCGTTATATGAAGTAGAGCAATATTAAGTGGAAAGACTTGAGCTTGTAGCTCTATTTTGATTCAGGAAAGAAATTTGAAACCCACTCCCAGGGAAGTGTACAAGCTGGCTCAACTCTCAAAGAAATCTGTCTTGCTGTCTCTTGTGGACATATTTGCAAGAGAAGAGTCACCTTCACAGGATCCCAGTTGGAGGAAAATGCAGAGAGAGCCAGTCAGACACTGCAGCCAAATATCTTATTCCTTAAGCATTAAGTTCCTTATTCAGATGTTTTGAGGATCTTTTTGACATTCTTGGTACCTGCACTCCAAAGTGCCTTTGAGGTTTTTTTTCTCTGCTCTGATAATTTTATATATATATGTTTATATATATGTTTATATATATGTTTATATATATGACTTACCTTAAGCATACAAGGAATATTTGTATGTTTTAAATTACCTACATGATTAGAATCTTTACTAAATGAGAACTTCTCTATAATGAAGTTGTCATTAAATTAAAAGCATAATTTAACCCAACCAGTACAGGGTCCTGCAAACTTAGGTGAGTTTAAATGTCTACTTGACAGGTAACCTTTCCTTTAAAAAAATTTAGTTTGTGTGCCTTAACCAAAACACTGTTAAACACAAGGTTCCTTTTCTTTCCTTGTATTAAGGAAATTCACTGCTCTGAGTCACTATACTTCTTATTTCAACAATGAACTGGATTTGACAGCCAGCTTGTGTTAAATCTCTGAAAATAAGATTGCATGATGAAAATGCTGTCAGACTCTTATCTGTAGTAACATTTGTGGGCACCACTTTAACCAGGAAAATTACTTTAACCAGGAAAATGACAACTTATTTACTGAATATGGGATAAGGTGACCATTTCTAATTCCAGTTAAAATATGGAGTCTTGCATAGGTATGAGACTCAAATGGCCTTTTAATAAGTTTATAATTTGCTTATGTCTCTGAGCAGGCTTAAGAATTGATCTCAAACACAAAATTTTTATTAGTTTTTTAATGTTGGATAAGCTACTTGGAACGACCTTTTTATTAGAGTTATAACTGTTGGGTTTATCTGGAACACCTCTCAAGTTTTCATCTTTGGATTTTAACTCATATAGCTAGACTTCATTTAAATTGTAACCTTTCATTACCACTGTTACAGTGACTTCTACAAGCCTTCAAGGCATAATTGACCTTTATACATGAAGGAGGCATTTCTTTTCTCTGTATAATAAAGGTGATCCATATGTGTTATTAAATCATAATGACATTGATTGACCTTACATTCACAAAAGAAGAAAACAAATCATCGAAATGGAACTATAGAACTATCTCTACCTTTTTCTTATTGCTTGTTCCATACAGCTGTTATATGTATGATGCCATTGTATGCTTTTGTATGCAAAATGGGTCAAATTGTAATCTGGCATTTGGAGGAAAACATCAGAGATTTTTTTTTTTTAATGCATGTATATTTTGAGAGGACCATAACAAAAATTTAGAGAAAGAAAGTCTGAATCTTCATTCTTTATTTGCTTAAAAATAAATTGTTTGGTTGTTTTTCTTTTTTTCATTTCAAAGTTGTTATGTATTAACAAACAGGATTCCAATTCAATTTTCATTAAAAAATCTTATATTTTTTAAAAATTATACAGTCATTATAAATTACCAAAGTAAACCATATTATTTTAATTGTCATTATTTTGTGAACTACTTAATGTTTTTTGTATTAATTTCTGGTCAGGAACCAAGTTTGCTTATTAAGAAACACTATTTTGATTGCATGATAATTGGAAAACAGCTGCTAATAGTTTGTATGTAGAAATTTTATTTTTTCCTTGTAAAAGCTTATAACTAGTCATTAAGTCATCCTATGAAAAAAATATATTTTATATATTTTCCTCTACTTCCCCCTCCCCCTCTTTTTCTTTCTTACTTGTCTGAATTGCACTTTAGCTCCTTTCAACCCTTTCAATTTTGTAACAAAAAGAAGGTATTCATTTCTTCAAATTTTTCAATCAATTGATTTTTGTGAGAACTTAGGTAAGCCCACAAAGCACATGCAATTGCTTTGCAGAAATCAAGAGTGCATCAGCATCACTTTCTAACCTCAATGTCTTGGCCAAGGCTTGGATAAATGCCAAAAAAGAGTACCACCTACTCACCCTTTTCTGATACTTTTCCTCAAAATACTGGTCGCCATCAGAGACAGGAAATCGAGCAAAAAAAAGTCCTTGGACTGGAAATTTTCCAGTAATTTATCACCTGGCTGAATTTGTGTAAGTTTTCACAGGTTTGATAAAATTTCATGTCACCCTTATGAATTAACTCTTCTGACTGATGTCAGCTGCCACCTTTGGAAGCATGAGGTCAGCAGAGGCTTCCAGTAAGACTGCCAGGCTTCACGTAGGTAAAGCTGTATATTGCATCTGCTCTCACCATTAGAAATGACTGCATCTTTTCCCAGAAAAACTAATTGGACACAGGCATCACCCAGCATGAAAAATTTCCAAATACGAGATCTCTGAGCCCTTTCCTTGTGTGTAATGCAAAGTGAGCGCAACAGTGCTAGTAGGAACGAGGGATGCCACAGACTCAAGGTGCTCACTGATTAGTCACACTTGTCAATACTGGATCTGGTCTCCTTTGATGTTATCTTCATCACAGATGACAGCATAGGCAATAAAAAAATCTTATATGAAATCTGAATTTATGTGGCCATGTCAGTTTCTGAAACCATAGTATCAGGTTGTATTCTTTCACATCCTCTGCCCCATGTAGGCTGCATCAATTCGTCATCCAGCTGAATGAATTCAGAGGAGGTGCTGTGTACCTGTGCCTTTCCCTAACTGAACAGAGTAGCCTAGGACCAAGTGCTGGACCATTTGGACACAATACCATATTAGCTATTCCTTTACTCCTAGAAAGAAAAGAAAGCAGTTTTATGGAGGCCTGCCACAGCCATAGGCTCAAGTGAATCCAGGTTAGTCCATCTGGACTTGAGAATGCACATGATATATGTTTTTATATTGAGAGGCTTTTAAAATGAAAAACACATAGTCATTCAAATGCACAAGTCCTTTATTTATTGAAAACCATGTATGACTCATCAAGAATGTTCACCATCAATTCTCTTTTGTATTCAAAACTACACTGAGTTTCTACTAAATGTATTTTATTAGCAACATCTGACTCTTATGTCAGCTACTCAATTAAGAAAGGCCTTTTTTCCCCTCTTAGCTTAATTGTGCTTTCCATCGCATTTAAAATATCAAGTTTTTTATTATAATAAGGTTTTGTTAATGTTCTGAAATTGACATCAGTTAGTCCAGGTCAAAAATATAAATAAAGCATACAAACTTGCTTCTATTTGCAAGCAAAGTAGATATAAAAATGAATTATCACTAATCAGCAGTAGCCTGGTATCTAGAAGTCATTTCAGCTTCACAATTTAGAATTTCGTCAGTGGGTTAATAGACAATGCACAGGACTCACAGGGCACATGCATGTACAAGAGAGAAAGAGAGGAAGCATCGAAACTAATATCCCAGTTACATACTAAATCT
Organism: Anomalospiza imberbis; assembly: GCF_031753505.1. Classification (NCBI taxonomy): domain Eukaryota; kingdom Metazoa; phylum Chordata; class Aves; order Passeriformes; family Viduidae; genus Anomalospiza; species Anomalospiza imberbis. The sequence goes on along the minus strand of NC_089685.1, from coordinate 25,773,391 downwards.
GGTTCTAATGGCTTAATTCTTCAGATGAAAAGTGGGAACCTTTGATCTTCTCATTATATGCACAAGATTACTAATAAATGAACCACCAAAAGGTTGTATTTCAGAGAATAAAAGTAAAATAAGCAGTCAGTGCTAGAATGTCCTGTAGAATTTGGTTTTGTTTGGGGTTAAATTTCGGTGTATTTGTTCAAATCTAGAACACATAATTTCTGCAAGCATTTTAAATGTTGCTAGTTTCTCACTGAGTAGTAATAATATTGAGTCAAGGGTAGAATAACTATCTCATCAGCTGTAAGCTAATTTACACATGCAACCAAATTTTGCATACTACACATCTATATAAAATACATAAATTTAGACACAGACATATAAATAAATATTTGCATATCATTGATGTCAATTCAATTTTCTCTCAAAATCAAGCTTGGCACAGATGATTCTGGCTCACCATCATTAGAGAAAATTATTAGAAGATGCTAGCTTAAAGCATTAAAGAAAATCAAAGGACAAGTTGCCAATAAATGAGGTTAGTTTTGAAGTCATGACAGTTAAAATTCCTAAGCTTTTCTCTGAACTCTTGAGAACCAAAAGTTTATGTTTTTCTAATGAAACTGAAGATTCTCAGGTAATGTGGAAGGTCTGAAAGCAAAAGGTTTGGGACAGTGCTGAACAGTTCAACAACAACAAAATCCATGTAGAGCTGAACACTGCCATCCATCCATCTATCTATCTATCTATCTATCTATCATCTAGCTATCTAGATATCTATTGCTACTATCATAATGTACAAAACCACATGACTAGTAGAATGGTGTTGCTACATGAATATATATTCTATAAATGCTGTTAATTAACAAAGCCGCATATGAAACGGCTCTGGAAACTTTGTATTTTTCTCAATTCTGGTCTTTGAACATCATACACAGTTGTTCCAATATATGAATAGTTTTATTTTATTTAAATATTAAGACTGGGCATGAATTAATGATGTCCCATGACTTAGGATTAAAAACCAATTAGTCATTTATAGGTGAGGAGTTAGTACATTCCTAAGCATTTCCTGATGATCAAAGCCTCTGAAGGCATCTCAGACTCCTTTGACCTCTCTCACTTGCTAAAGTTAATCCCTTTTTACCAGGCTTGTCTCTCACTGTGTCATGTGCCAGTTCCACTCCTCTCCTCCTCGTCAGATTCAATAAAACAAAGACTGATATACCACTCATCTGGTTGTTGCCAAAACAGACCTTATCTCATAGAATTTTCTTGCAGACAGTAATTTCTTTGCCAATATCCTTATATTTCTCCACACACAGACTTACCTTACCTGTATTTAGGGATTATGCTGACAGGCTTATTGGCTATGTCCAGGACAATGCAGTAGTAGAGCAGATGAAAGCAGAGAAAAGTATTTCTAGACAGATGTAATTAGAAAGTAGGAAAACAAATATAATTGAAAGGGAAAGCTGATGTTTAAATTACAAAGCAATATGAAACCCCCTCTTTGGTACAGTTCGTGTTGAAGAAGCACAAATTGTGCCTTGCAGTTGTATGGTGTAAAAAGAGCACAGTGCAGCAGCCCTGCTTCCACATCCAACTGCACCTCCTGGGGAAGAGGGCAGAACATGAGAACTTCAGAAGACCATTAGGGAGCATAAATATTGTAACCTGACTGCATCCTCAAGAGGTATGTAGGTATTTTAAGAGCCTTAAAGTGCAGCTGTTCTTGACTATGTAGGAAGCATGCACAGGTCCTGAAAATGAGACCAGCAGTTCTAGTTGTTGGTGTTTATATAGGTTTTTAACCCAGAATAAGTGGGTAGATACAAATTTTTGTGTTCTCGGAGGGAGAGGAATACCTGATGTGGTTATTTAGCAAAGACGGATATAAGAAAAAGGAGGTTTGAATGGGTAAACTACAGCAGCAGAGAGGGCAGTATTGGCTTCCTGGGAAAGCCAAAGTGCCTCACTGCTTAGACAGGAGAACATGGTGTTATTTCTTGCTGCTCATCACTGTGTGACTTTGCCTCATTCTTGTATTGAACTGCAAATTGACTCACCAGAACTGTAACTCAGCATAAGAAACACAGTGGAATTCACTCTCCTGACTGTTAGGAGACAAGATCAATCTGGGGTATTTCTAGCTGGTCCAGTATTACACTATGGCAGGATTACAGCATGCCAGTAGTATCCCAATGGTGTTATTTTCATGCAGCCACCCTAGAAGTGGTTACAGACAGGAATGGCTTCCCAGAGCTGAGATGCTGAGAAATGACCTGCCATTTCTCCATCTGTCTGCCCCTACCATGTTACTTCAATTCCATCTCAGAATCTTAGGCTGCTGTGAAGTAGCACCATGCCACAGTTACGCTGCTGTAAATGTCATTGCACCAGCTCCTGGCAAGAGTCATTAAAGACAAACAAGTATAGAGCTAAATACTTAAATTTTCCTTGTGCCTTGGAAAAAATTTCCTCTGGTATTTAATCCTTTGAGCCTATTTGTGCTTGCTTACCTTCAAAAGGACCTTAAACCTTTTCATATAAAGTGATAAGGATGAGGAAGTAAGTTTGCAGGAAATAATGAGCTATCTGCAGACTGTGAAATTCCTGTTGAGTGCAGGCTAGTCATCAAGTTGTTCAAAACCTGATTGCCTGAGGAGAGATATTTGTCTTTGCAAATCTCTTTAGGATGTGAACTGAGCTGAATTAGCTTTGTGAAACCCTCCTGCTCTCAGTTCTTAATCATATATGTAAATTGGCCAAACTTATTGTCCTCATAGCTAAGCCAGATTCAAACAGGGGTTCAGAAAGGCTTCTGAAACAAAGTTAGTTGTTAATGTTGATCACTAAAACCTTGTCAAGGGCATGGATTGTTTAGGTTGCAGGTTAATGAATAAGGAAACAAGTGTTGTTGTGAACTTGGGCAGTACTGAGCATAGCAGGATATTATTCAGTAATGGAGAAACAGTCAACAGTGCAACACGTACAACATGGTTTTGTGATGATAGTACTGAGGCCAGTAAAATTATAGTAAATTAAGTTATAGGAGATTAAAACATTTTTCCTTTATATATCTGTACTCTGCATGAACATACAATTGAAATAAACCATTCAGATATGGAGCTCTTAACCTCTTCTCTACTGAAGTGTTCTGAAAAACACAAGTAGCTGAACAGATACAGAAACCTTGCATCTTGTTTTGTACACACTCAAATATTAACCAAAAGAAGGGGCAGCTGCACTATTAGTTTGCCCATTAATTTAAATTTAAGTTGAAGACTTGATCCTCTAACTCCAGATGCAGTGCTAACAATCATAAAATTATAAAATCCTAGACTGATTTGTGTTGGAAGGAACCTTAAAAATTATCCCTGCCACAGAGGAATGCCATCCAGTAGATCAAGTTGCCCAAGGTCCCATCAAGTGGCCTTGAACTCTTCCAGGGATGAGGCATTCACAACTCTGCTCCAATGCCTCACCCTCTCTTAGTGAAGAATATCTTCCTGACTTCTAGCCTAAATCTATTCTCTTTTAGTTTAAAACCATTTATGCTTGTCCTATCACTGTCTCTCTGCCTGTGTGAAACAAAGAATAGTGGTGGAGTTTGTGCAAATGAGGTTTACTCCAGAAAGTTTTTGGCTTGCCTTAGAAGAACACATAGGGGTTGTATCACTGACTTCATTCCCTGTGTTACAGACTGGGAGACAGATTTCATTGGGTCACAGCTGAATAAAATGCTAGCATACTCTACCTGTGTATCTATCCAGGTATATGACGCTGTTGTATTTTAACAGCAGACAGCAGCCCCATGCTCACTCAGTCTCTTTGCAGAGGGATGGGGGAGAAAATCAGAAGAGTAAAAGTGAGAAAATCCATGAGTTGAGGTAGAAACATTTTAACAGGAAAGCAAAAGCTGGACACACAAGCAAAGCAAAACAAGGGATTCATTCACCACTTCCCATGGGCAGGCAGGTGTCCAGCCATCCCCAGGAAAGCAGAGCTCCACCATGGGTAACAGTGACTGGAAAAAACAAACATCATCACTCTGAACATCTCTCCCTTCCTTCTCCTTCCCCCAGCTCTGTATGCTGAGCACAACACCACATGGTCTGGGATGTCCCTGTGGTCAGTTGGGGTCAGCTGTCCTGGCTGTGTCCCCTCTATGTGCACCCCCAGCCTCCTCACTGGTGGGGCGGGGTGAGAGGCGGAAAAGGCCTTGACTCCGGGTTAGCTCTGCTCAGCAACAGCTAAAACACCCTGTGTTATCAACATGTTTCCATCACTAATCCAAAACTTAGGCCCATACTAGATACTATGAAGGAAATTAAATCTATCACAGCCAAAATCAGTACAGATGGTCACTTATGACATTAATCTTCTAGGAAAAGTAAAGAATTCCTTTGTGGAAGCAAATAAGGTAATCTATCAGATATTGGTTATATCTTAAATATTACTCACCATCAACCTTTTGTAAGCTTTATAAGTAGGATTTGCACAGTAGACTGCAAAGAAACAATTGCTTACATGAAAATTGCTTATGGGTGCTATATAGGCGGAATATGCATGTATCTTGGAAAGAGTTTCAATTTTCCACAAGAATCATACTAAAGGGTATAACACTTTATAATTAGGTACTGTTCGTGCTGGTAAGGTTTGGTCTAAAACGTCGATGTTTGTCAAATATACCAAAAGGAAAGGCTTTAAGATGTTCTGAATAACAAACTAACTAGTGCTACTGTGATAATTTCCCAGTCAGTTATTCAGTAAGAGTACCTCAGAGTTAGTTCCTGAAAAATTGATTTGGGGTAAATATTTTGAAACCTGCTAGAAATGGCAGTGGAAGATTTTACATAGCAAATCCTCCTTCCATTTTTTGCTCATGACAATATGTCTGAATCCACTTCTTCCTGGAGTGAAAAGTAAAACTACCAGTTGTGTGGGACTTAAAAGGGACTGTGGTCTTTTACTGAAAACCAGCCACTTCCAGTATTCTTGGTGCAGAGTTAATTTGGTAGGTTGTATTTCAGCATGAATACCTGAATAGTCTGGTTTGTTGCAGAGGCATAGCTTAGCATCTTTACACCTGCATCTGCTGAACATCAGTTTCTCATTTTTCCTCTGATTAGTATCATATACTCAGGGAGCACAGCATGAAAATAAAAACAAACAAACAACAAAACAAAAAAGACAAAATTACTAAAAATACATTTGAAGTTACATATTTCAGTGTAAAACTAATATTGAAACAGTAAATATGACACATCAGCCTTGACAGGTCTTTTGCAACTGTATTTCCTGTGCATTGTTTGGGAGAAAGAATTTTGCAATTACAATATTTTGGCACATATAATGAAATTATGACTTGATTGAAACATATGGCAGTAAGGAAAAGAATAATAAATAAGTAAGGGAAAGAGTAATAAATAAATAACAACAAGTCTTGAACGACTAGTGCTTGAATAAATCTTACACACATTTGCAACTTGCAGCTGTTGTAGTTTGTTTGCCTTGCACAGATACCTGTAGAATGTCTGCCTAGAAAAAATTAATTGGCATTTGGACTGAAAGTCTTTGTGAAAGTTGTTCATGTAGGTAGGTTAGTGATAGGGAGGTTAATAATACGACAAATATGATCAGTTCAGGCAAAATTTTTGTTTTGTGGAATGACACAAGGAAACTGAGGCAAGCATCCTCTCTTGCTGGGCTGTGCTGTGGCTGCCATAGGCACAAAGACTGCTCTCTAGCATGGGCTGGGTCCAAGGTAGGAAGGGCAGGGACAGGGGATCTACTGCATGGGTAAGAATTTCTTTCCAGGGACACTTAACTTATTTTTAATGGAGGTTTACTATTGAAAATTGCCTTTTTTTTTTTCCTTCAGACTTATTTATGTTTGTCTGAAAATCTGGGCCATCAATTCTTGTTTACTAGAACCCTTATTTCACCAAGAAAAAAAAAATCCCTTTATCTTTCAAGCATTAAACAGCCTAGGGAAAAGATCCAAACCAAACAGCCATTTCAGGCTGGGTTTTTCTCTTTCCATGTAAATGGAAAGTCCCAGATAAAAGAGCTTCTAAATTCTTCAAGGAAATGTAATTGTCATTATGCCTCTAACCCACAGAAATAACACTGTATAAGAGAGACTATGCAAAAAGGTCGTGGGTTGCAAGAGAAGGGAAGAGTTAAATTAAATTGTTAATGGCAGCCAGGGTAGCTGTTCCCATTCAGCATGGCTACATATACCAGTAGCATGTCTGCACTATTTCCATTGATAATTTATTGTACCTGGGGGGAAGAAAAATGCCCCCAGGTATTTTGGTCAAAGTGAGGTTCTTCTAGACATTGTGTTTCTGAAGGCCTGCACATTAAAGCTGTAGTTTCCCCTTAAAAGTAGTTTAACATCAAAGAGCTTAATTCATAGTCAAAGAGAAACCCAAGGTTTTGATCCAATGCTCATTAAAGCCAGCAGGAGTTTCAACAATGTTTTGAGTAGGAAAAGGTTCAGGTTGTGAGTCTACCTTCCCAATGACTTCTTAATTCCAGAAGTCTGTCCCTTTTTAAATTCAGCTAGGAGATTTCTGTGAAGATTTTATTTGAATGCTGTCTTTCTTGTAAAGCCTAAAAGAACTCGCTCAGTTAGGTCAAACTACAGTGAGGAGCTTTTCAAATCATGAAACTTTTGGAAAACAAAGAAAAACTAACTAATCTTAAAATGGTTTAATGCCCTGAAACATGCTAAGGAAAGTAGTGTGTAAATGATTTCTTGATATAAAGATATATTCTGAAAATCACTTTATTGCCATGCTATCTCTCCTTCCTCTGTAACATACTGATTATAATTCAATTCCTCTAAAAGAATTTATTGTTCCATATGGCTGCTGTATTAAATAGCTTTTGCACTTTTATTATTCCAGCCACAGCACCCAACTTGGTGTGAGATGCAATAGTTTTGAGCCAAGACTGTCTTTTCTTATTTAGACATCAGCAGTACAGTGTGCTGTGCTGCTCCCATTGCTCTAAAGTTAAAGCCTGTTTTGTGAAGGTGGCTTTTTCATGCTCTTTTGTAATCGTTCTTTTCTTGGTTGTTATGGAGATAAAGCTTATCCAGTCCCTTTTCTGCTTACTTTATCATGCTCCAGGTCCAATAGCATGGTAAGCAACGTACTAGGCAACCTATTTATCTATGTCAGTGCTGCAAGTTCAGACCACTACTATTTAAGGTATGAATCTTTTTTCAGGTATGTTTCTCTGGCATCAATTCAATTAATTATTTTTTTTTCCAAATTGCATTAGCCTGTGTGGGATTTTAGAAAATATCAAGAAAACTGCTTTGGTAAATAAGAAATTTCCCCAAAATTACAGTGTCAGTTGTCAGCTGAGCTTGTGTTTCAGCTATTAAGTACAACATGACCCAATGTGATATTTTGCACATAAAGCAGTTTATAACACATCAGATGCTGCAGATTATTTTCTCATGTATGTCAGTGAATTAAAATGTTTCAAAAATTTTCTTTTTTTCTACTAGCTGGTTATTTACTTGAAATCCTGTTTGTGAATTAAAAAAAAAAGAAATTAGAGGATGTTTCCTTCCTTCTCTGTATTTCACACTGAAAAGTTAGATGTGTTTTTCTGACCAACTAATTGCTCAAATTTGCTATATTCCACTAAAGAATGAACTCTTAGTAGGTAATTATTTTTAAAGGGGGGTTGTTTTTTTTTTTTACTTAGATTACATTAGCCTTGAAAAGTACCTATGGAAGTACCATAAGCACCTACAGGGATTCTGAATGCACCTGTGCTTCCTAGCTTGTAGAGAAATTCCTGTGTTAGAAATTACTTGATTCTTGGGTGCTGCCTCATAGGAGGTGCAGATGACTGGTGGTCTCTCCTGTGAACTGGGCTTTCTTACTGAATTTCCCCTCTGAACACAGACTGCAGCATCTCACTGTGCCTCCCATGCTGAAAGGCTCTTCCATCCTGGGAGAGGCAGCTGGACACTGCCCAGCCTACCCTGGAGAGTGTTGGTATGAAATGAGTTTGGGGGAATTTTTGATGAAACCCTAGCTATCTGCAGGGGAGAAATCAGTTCACAAGCATTGCTTTGGAGACAGGTTTCTGCTGAGAGCCTGGGATTTATAAATTCCCTATATTCTCAGTTGCACAGGTAAAACCTCTCCTGCACTGAAATGTCTGAACATTTAACTGCATTCATAAATTGCTGGAGAGTCTTTGTTCAAGAAAAAAATAGCATATCTGGCAGCTGTAAAATTAGATACATAGAATATCTTCATGGCTTTATTCTGCTCTTCAGGGACTACATTAAACATAAAACATCAACTTTCCTCACTTATTGAAATTCATTAAATATAAAAGAAATGATCCTAGGAAATGCTTTGGGAAAAATCTCTGCTTATAAAAACATAGCATTAGATCATTTCCTTATAACTCTTGGGGAAAAAAAAACCCAACCACTTTAGCTCTTTTTTTTTTTTGCTCCATTCCTGTAACTTCCATTATGGATGATTCTATTGTGAGACTTAATCCTGTTCATAAAATGACTCCTCTTACTATTGTGCTGACTTGGGTATATTGCATTATGCAGTAATTTTCTTTTAATCCTTATCAAATAAAAGACATGCTAGGACAGTTTTTTTAAACCAGCTATCTATTATAGCTTTATTTTTCTTCCAGTCAATATCAGCAGTGAAGATTTTAGAAAACTTTTCCAAGACATCTCAATAATGAACGTGCAAAATATTGTCTACTGCTTATAGCATAATTTCATTTTTTTCTCTAGAGAAATATAATATAATTTTTAGATACTAGTCAGACTTTAAGGACAGCTCTCTTTATTTTTAGCATCAGTTTTTCAATTTCCCTAATGTCAAGGGATAGACTTCAGTCTTGGTGTGAACTTCACTTGAGTAATTTAAGGCTGAATCTAGTGCATTAATGTTTATTTTTTTTTATTACAGCCATGTAGATTAGGGCTGGGGGATGAATTTAATATTATATTAAAATTTTATGGGTGATGATAGATGATGTAGTGAATCCAGTTCTGCTTTGTTACTGCTACTTCATAAGATTGTATTATGGAGGAAGAGGCAGGTGTGAATATACTGACCCATCTACCTTCTTATACAGATAGGTCTATGCAATAGAGTGGCACACGTATGTGTATCTGTATCTGTACTTATACATGTACTTTTTTATATTCCCGAGACAGAGTGGACATAGTACTAATATAATTGCCAGTCCTGGATTTCTAGTTATCAGTGCCTACTTATGTTCTTCTTATGCTCTCCCAAAAAGCACACTTTGGCCTTAACAGGGTGGAAATGCCTCTGAGAGAAGTGGCAGCTGGTCTTTCCACTTCTATGCAACCCTTGATCCTGCTACAGAGAGTGGCACTGGCAGAGCTGATGCTAGAGCTGTAAGCACCAGTGTTAGTGATAATGAGCAAACTTGGTCTGTTATGTCTGTCCTTTCCTATGAGCAGGGTCTGTGCCTCCATCCTCTAGGGAGTCAGCAATTCTTAATAAATATTAGTCTGTAATAAGGCATTATCAGTCAGGGTTCATCACTGACTGGCATTGAACCAGAGAAATAAATGCAAGTTGAAGCTGATTGATAATGACTAATCTCAGCACCATCTGTCAGTGGTACATCTGTCCAAACCCTGTGGTTCTGCATCTTGTCTAGCACCAGTTTGGATGGGGCCTAGCTGCCAACTTTGCTGCATCTTGGCTTAAGAAAAGAACCCTTTAGGAATGAGCTGTTGCACTGCTAAAAGTTCCCTGCTGTTGTGAGGCAAGTGTATACCATATACAACAATTTCAGCAAATTCCAGCTTTGTTCTCTATCAACAGTCATGTAGAAATATTTCACTGAAATGAATTGCTGTATAATACATCAGTCTCCCTGACTGCACCGATTAATCTTGGTGGAAGAAACATATTTCCCATACATTTAATGTTTTTGGAATCTCATGGAGAGAGAATGTATGATAGCAATATATACTGTTTAGTCATCTCGCTTGGAGGGGTCCATATTTCTCAAGGGTGATTAGGCAATGAATAAATTAGGTTATATCAAGTGAATACTAATAAACATTACCTCATCATCACGTTTGCAGCATAAAGCTGTGTCTTACAGACAATATTTAAAAACTACTTCAGAATTATACAAAATGTTCTGCTTTAATTCCTCAAGATACAAACCCAGGTTACCTTTACACAGCCTAGGAAAGAGAAAAATAACTATGCTTAAAAAGCTTCTGACAGCTTTCTCATACACTAAAGTGTCACAAGCTTAAATCTGAATTGCAAAATCTACCAGAAGAAACAAATGTTGTATTGCCATCTCTTGTCAGAGCTGTTTTTTTAAATCCTACTGATAGACTCATCTACTCAAGCTTTTATTCTGTGGAGGAAGAGCATCTTTTAGCCCTCCTGTTTATGGAACTCAGCAATGTTCTTTTCCTACCCTTTTCCAGCAGTGTGTCTGTAGATTAGCTTATGGGGCATTGGTGACCTGCAGACATGCAGGATGCCAGGCTGTGGAGCTCCTCTGAAGACCCCACCAGGCTACAGGGTCATACCCCATTTCTGCTCATGCTTGGTGACAACTGTGGTGTGGTCACAGTGACCCACTGAACAGCTGTATGCAGTGCAACGTCAGAAACAAGAAGAAAGGTGCAGAGCTATACTCCACAAGCATCCAAAGACATGTTTGTCACTGAGGAAGAAGCATGGAGTCAGCTGTCTGATTCTCAAGTTTGATGTGAATTTGGTAGTCTTGGTACTTGGGAGAAAAAAACTGCACTTACACCATGAACACACCATGCTAAAGCAAAAGGAAACTTTCCTGGATTGCTACATGTTTACTACCTCCAGTTGCAACAAATGTCATTAACATACATCTTCATTTAATTTTAGTGTGAGATTTGATTTGGCCCGTTTAGGTTGCCCAAAACAGAAAGTTTAACAGGACCTAGCTCTCAGAGAGGTAGTTGGTACTTTTGAATAGATTTAATTAATTCAAGGTAGTCACTTAAAAACCAAGCCACCTGAGAACCCCTGTCTTTCTCTGAATGTAAGTCTAGATTAATGAGGGGGAAAGAGCCCTTTTTTCATAGCTTGGTTCTGGTAAGTGCAAATATTCCAGGACAGCACAGGCACAAGAGACCTATATGGAAGTTTATGGGTATTGTGAGATCTTCCATAATTTAACAAAGTTATCAGTAAGACTGCTGCAGAAAAGGTTATTTTTTTGGAAAAAATATTTTCGCTGCTTCAGCACTCTGTCACTTATCCATGAACTTCTTTTTAAACAGGGAAATGTAGTGTTGTAATTTATCCTCATGCTGATAACTTAGGGCTGAAACATGAAAATAATAAGACATAATGAGGCTGACCTCATTAAAAATATTCAAGTAAACAAATATGATGATAAATGTTAAAGTGTTCCATTAACTCTAGGTTTCCGCAGAACTAGCATGAAAATCTTTAAATGCTTCTGAACCATAAAGATCTTCATAGTGCTCAAAAGTCAAAAGAACTTTTCTTCATTTCTTGTAACTTCTTTTCTCCTCAAGGCCTTTTGCAACAGCTCACTTTCTTTCCAAGAAAAGAAATATATGACCCTGGTTTTAGTTCAGTTTAAATAAAAATCAGCTCATTGCCATCCTTTCTCACAAACTTTAACTGTCTCCATGTGAACTAGTTTTTTAGACTCCAGTTTAAGGGAATGAAGGTTGAAGTGTAATTTGTATATGTGAGACATCCATATAAGGCTAAAAAATACAACACAGAAACAACTGAAGGATCTCTGGGGGGAGTTTGTGTGGCCAGGTTCTGATAGTAGGGTGGCTACAATGGTGGCTCTGTGAGAAGCTTCCAGAAGCTTCTGTCATGTCCATAGAGTCAGTGCCAGCCATCTCCATGACAGACTAGTCAAGGTTACCCCATCTATACTGTGCTAGTGCCTCTGGCATAACACAGTTAAGAAGGGGAAAATTTTTCTGCACAATAGCAGTGCCAGCAAGAGAGAGGAGTGAGAATATGTGGGAGGAACAGCTGTGCAGGCACCTAGGTCAGTGAAGAAGGACAAAGTGGTGCCCCATGTGTTGGAGAAGAGTTTAACTTCAGTCTCTGTTGCAGACCCTAGTGAGTCAGGCAGTCCCTCTGCAGCCCATGGAGAACCCCACGCTGGAGCAGGTGAATGCCTGAAGAAGACTGTGAGCCTGTGGGAAGCACATGCTGGAGGCTCCTGGCTGGACCTCTAGAGAGAGGAGTCCACACTGGAGCAAGTTTGCAGGCAGGACTTGTGACCCCATGCTGGACCTGTTCCTGAAGGACTACAGCCCATGGGAAAGAGCCATGTTGTAGAAGTTTGTGGAGGGCTTCCTGCTGTGGCAGAGACCCCACCCCACCACCCCAGAGTGGGAGGAATCCTCCCCCTTATGAGGAAAAAGCAGCAGAGACTATGTGTTACGAACTGACCTGTGAATCCACTGCTGAGCCCATCAGCAGTGGTGCTAGCACTGGTGGTAGGCTGAAGTAACATTGGGCAGGCTCTTTTGCTTTTCATAATTATTTAGCAGTGTGGGAAAAAGGAAATAGTTGAACAAAAATTAAAATAAACTGCCTCTTCCAGGTAATTTTTTTTCACTCTGTAGCTTGTCCTGCTTGTGTCACCCTGGCAAGTAATTTCAGTGACGGCTTAGAAGTCCTTAAATTACTCCAGCACCAATGAAACTATTTCACTTGAAGACAGATTTGTTCAGGTCAAACTCAGCCATCCTGAAGCTTCACCTGGTAGACAAAGAACAGAGGAAGATTTGTTATCAGCTGTAATTAAAGCAAAATTTTGTGATTCACCTTGTTTCAGCTGAAAAAATTCATAATGAATGGAAAGATATCTTCCTGATTTGGGTGTGATTGCAAAGATGCCCACTTCTTTTCTGGGCTTCAGCGTAAGAACATTACAGTCACACTGGGATTTCCAAGTTACAGGAGCATATATATACATTCATACTGCATTTATACACAATTTTGGAAGTCCTAATGATTCCCCAGGGAGTATCTGCTACTGACTATGACCCTGCTGTGTTAAGTGCTCAGATTCAAATAGATGTCTCAGCTCCAAAAACAGTAATTTCTTTCAATGTCAGAGCAGAGCTGATGAGTAGATAAAGAGGAAGAGATCTAATCCTGTAGTTTACATGCTTTGGTATTTCAAGCACTTGAATTTGTGCCACAGGACAGAAAAAAAAAAAAGCAGCTAAAGAGAAAGGTGGATCTTAATTGAAATATTCTGTATCCCTACTCACGTGTAGAGAGATGGGGCATTCAACTATGAGACTCAGAAAAATCAGGAGTGGAGGATGGTCATCTTAAGGAATGCTTGGTAGCTTTTTCTGGCACTATCTGAGGAAGATTCTGGTTGATTATTCCCTCAAGACATACATGCTCGCCCTTCAAGAATGTTTCCAGTCAAAGTGCTTGAAAAAAAAATTGCAAGAAAAAGGCTTCAGCAGTGCAGAACCCAAATGAATTTGCTATAAATTCTATCTTCTGTCCCTACTTTCACCACTTCAAATACATATAATGGCTTTCTTTCTCTGCCATGAGTGAGTTTTGACCTACCATAATTTGTTTTATGGACCAGACAGGGTGCAGAATAAACTAGCTGTGACCTCCATAGATTACAGACTGCATTTCATTATTCACTGTTTTTAAGATGGATTTCTGTCTCTCCAGATGAGAATGCAGGCAGGTGCACCTGGGGTGATTGTATGCTTGTATGGATATTAGTATTTTATTTAACCTGGGTTTATTGGAACAAGATAATATTTTGCAGCCTACTAACCCATGCGTAGGCAAGTGATACAGGTTCTCAAGTGAAACCCTGTAGATAGAAGGAAGAGATATTTTATTGATGAATCCAACATCAGTCCTACTTCTGTGTTAACTGTTAAGTACAGGGTCGTTAGTGCTTAATATGTCAGTCAGAATGTGGGGAATTTAAAAAGTTTGATAATGTAAGTCAGGAGAACATTGAAAGGACTGACTGAGATGCTGCCTTTCTTTCTAAGCTCTGGAGCCCAGGCAATAGGTTGTCATCTATATTCTGGAAAGACCAAGAAACCACCTCTTAAAGAAACTTGTGGAGGATTGAATTTGCATGGGCACTAAATTATTTTAGTCTTAATGAAATATAAATGCTATGTAAATTAATATTGCAGCTGCAATCCTATTAATAGAGGAAGGAGAAGAAAAGAGCCATATCTGTGTAGGAAGAACTACAGTATCTCTAGTAGCTAACTCAATCTTATTTTCAGTTGTGCAAAGCATTACAGATAATATTTAATATTATTTCTAATATTTTCCATATGTATTTAATGCTTCCTTTTATAAGAGCACTTCATCTGAATACTGGTTGGCAATGATTAACATCTGCTTAATTAGTATTTCAGCCTAAAGTCTCTGAATCCCAATGCCATGTATTGTTTCTTGAAAAGACAAGGAGCTCTAGCTCACATTCCAGCAGAGTGTTAAACTGAGGACCAGGGAAGGGACAGCTTCATAGGGGGTTGGCCAACAGCCCCCTTCTACAACACATGGGCATAAGGAGACAGTGAGAGCAGACTGGGCAGCCCAGTCAGTGGCTGACACAGGATGCCTACTGTCTGATTGCTGTCGAGGTCCTGTGATGGGAGAGGATAGTTGTTATCCTTTCACTGTGTTTGCACTGTCAGGAAGCATCCATCATACCAAGGTGAGGGTCACTCAAAATGCATTGCACACTCCCCACATTTAATATTCTGCTGGTGCAGTCTACAATTAGGCATGAGATTGATTTGCCAGACAACAGTAGGAAGGAGCAGACAGGACCCCAGATTTTTCTAGCTTCAGACCAAATTGTTTTTATTCCTGTAAGGAATGAACATTAAAATTAATCCCAAATGCTTTTGAATTTAGGGATGTGGGTGTTGAATTTTGAATTGAAATTCTAGCTTTCTTCACTTTAGGGCATTTACATTCAGCATATTAGAGCAAAAAAGGATGAACTGTCAGTTCTCATCCTTTAAATATTGCACCGAGTTGGTAGGGCACATTTGCAACACTCCCTGAAAATACGTACTTTCCCTTCTTTCAACTGACAAGGTACAGAAAACTGCAACACATTTAGGAAGAAGACCTCAAATTTGACCAAACTAAATGTGTTAAGCAATATTAGATCTGATTCTGCTTTTGTTTGTTGGTTTTTCCCCCTTCATTTCCAGATCACACAGTAACAGTGAAAAATGGAACTCCCAAGAGAAGCTCTGGTGTATTAGCCTGAACCCTCTCTTCACCTGAACGATAGTACATGCTGCTGTGTCAGATCCTGACACTTAAATGAGCATAACATTTGCTCCCATCTATATATGCAGCAAGTTAATTTTCTGGGGGCAGAACTAGGGAACAGCGCTGCCTTGCACTTAGCATGGAACAAGAGTTGCTGCAGGCACCAACCCATAGCAGGGCTAAGATGCCTGTGTCTTACCTAGATTGGTGTGGGGTACTGCAGTCGATTGCCTCACTGTAGATGCCAGATGTACCTGAATGAGCTCAAAATTGCTTGCTTCCTATGGTTTCTGAAATCTTTGCTAGTCAGAATAGAAGAAATCAGATTCTAGTGAAAATTATGTGGCATTCAAGGTGAGTGTACATATGTTCCATGGAACAAATTGCAATGATTATAATACAGTGAACCTCAAACTTTGAAAGATTTCCCCTCATGGCTATCCAGCAAGTCTACTGAATGAGGAGATAATTTCAAAAGGACCTCAGCACAATTGTACCACATTAAAATAAAAGTGGTTTGTTCTGAAAATATGTAAAAAATACACAGATGACAGTAGAACTTCCATAAAACTATGGGGATGCCTTTCTCCTCTGGTCAACCTTATGTTTTAAAAAAGATAACCAATGAAGTTACATTAAGGTTGTAAAGTGAAAAGGTGAAAAGTTACAAAATTCCAGAATTAAGTTTTCTGTGTATCTCTCTGCATTTCAATCTGTGTAGCCATGGGCTTTCCCCTTGTTGTGTATGTATTTTGGCAGTTTGACTGAGGATCATCGACAGTTTTTTCTGCAAGACTGTCGCATTCAGTGCCTTGGCTGAACACCACTCAGTGATTGAGTGGCTCCTCAATGTTTTTGTTTTACCCTCATATTTCAATGCATGCCCCAAGGATGCATTTATTACTCATTGCAAATTTTATTTGTGCATTATGTTGTGGTGAGGGGTGATATTAGCTGGATTTTTGCATTGAAGAAAGGTAGATAGGCTTGAAATTAGCCTTTGATTTGGGCAGATAATTTGAGGCACCAAAGACGATATATTTTGCAGAGTATTTAGTGCAGAATTTCTGGTAGACTGTCTTAGACAAGCCACTCTTTTTCTTACAGAAATCCTATCTTCCTCAGCACAAGCCTTTCAGCCTCTGTTACAGATGCATTGAGGAACCTTACATCAGAAACTCGAGCCGTCCCAGAAAGTCGTCCACCTCGTGAAACTTTTATTCTGAGTGTCTGAGTCCACTGTTTGAGCTAATGGAGAAACTGGAGGTTGACATCTTTCACATGATCAGAAAATACTAGAAGTAAAATATGAACATCACACAAAACTCAGCATTAAGTCCAACCTTAGAACAGTTTTGGAAGTTGATCTTAATTCCAGCTGATTTTCAGTATCATTCACTGAAGACAGAGCAGTGAGGGCTGCAGCATTATAAGCAAAGTGATGCAGAGACCACGGTTGCAACAGAGCCTCCTCAGTCTCCCTGTTGGGAACAGCTGGAGGGAAGCAGGTGCCATCAGGTGCTCAGCAAAAAGCCTTGATATGATCAGGAAGAAAACTAATGAGAAATTGTTGTCACTTTGTCACTCCCTCATACGCCTACATCGTCCTACATCCTCCTGTTATTTTTTAGAATAACTGTAGATGCCTCATGGCAGCCTCATGGCTGTCACATTAGCCCTTCAGCAGATAAGGAGATGGGAAACCGTTATGGCTTTAACTGGTTGAAGGGTTATATTTCTCCTAGCAACTTTTAACCTCAAAGCAGAGAGCTTTGTTAGATCATGTCAGTATATGTTCCCTAAAAAGAAAGATAATGCAAGTTTGTACCTAGTCAACACTTTTATTTAATCTGGGGGTTTTGTGCCTTTACCCCCTTCAAACACTGGGTTCCTCATCATAATACTTAAAGCCTTGGACCCTTCCCACAAATGTTTTAAATGCAGGTGCTCAGTGCCCAAACCTGCTGTCTCCTATGGATTCAGTATCTCTTCTTCCTTCCCAAGCATTACCCTGGTTTCTTGATCAGTCTTTCTGCTTGATTTTTATCTCCTTACATGAGCAATGCAAAGCAGCAGATGAGTGGAACTCAGCATCTCTACTCGCTCTGTCAGTGGTGGTGTTTCCTGTAGCAGTCAACAGAGAGCAGAAGACAGTTGATGTGCATCGTTTCATTACCTGTTCTTAAATAATGAAATAATCTGCTTAAAATTATGTTTATCTACCAATGTGCTGGCTAAGTTCCTTCTACTTATTTCTATATCTCTAATGTCCAACTTATCTAAAGGTAGATATCTGTTAAAGACAGGAACAATTGACAAGCTCTTGAAAAATACCCTTGTTCCCATCAAGCAATTCACAATTCTCTGCCAACACAGCTAATGAAATTAAGGCTGTGAATAAACAGATATATCAAAATTCAAGGAGCCAACTGCATACCTGGACCTCTCTAAATAAAAGCCAGCGTATTTATGACAACATCATGAAATTTCTAATATTCAGAGCATTCACACTGCAAGAGAACTGTTCTATTTCCCATGAATCAATCAAATGGCAGACCAAATTGGCAAACAGAATTATTGAGGTGAGCTAAGACACTGCCAAATGTTCATCTAAATGGGACCATAATTTATAAATCAAAAAATGTGAAGCTTGCCTGGAAGCACTACATTATTTGAATCCGTCATTACATCTTTTAGGGAATGGTCTCTGCCTTTCAAACAAAAAACCAAAAACTAACCAAGTAAACAAAATGGGAAATATTTGGTGGAGTGAAAATATAAAGAAAAATAACTAGTTGGGTAAAAGAATTTATAATCTAATAACTGTTATGATTTTGAAATGTTTAATTCACAATTTTACTCTATTAAAAAAAGGTTGGAAATATTTAAACTACAAAGGTTGCATCATAAAAATATAACTGATGCTCCAGTTTTGGAGCATCAAGACATTGATCCATTGTGTGCCATATCAACATCTCAGCCCAGGTGTGATTCTGCAGAGGAATGTGTTCAAATCACTGTAAGCAGCAATGCTTGCAGAGACATCAGGGATCTTTTTTCCCCAAATCTCCTCACAATTACTGGATTATTTGTAGAGGTTCTCTTTCTGTGACTACTTGTCTTTCTTAATATCCTGATACACTCCCAGATAAAATAACAAATAGTGGAAACATAAATATCATACATTAAAAATAAACAAGAATCAGGAGCTTAAATTTTCCTTTTCCTTTCCTTATTTCCTTTCAACCTTGGATTTTGGTTTTCACTGGATATTTAAGCTATGTTAGCTCTTTGTGGTTCATTCCATTCATAAAGCCAAAGATAATAACTTTCAAGCAAAACCACAGTGAAAATGTTAAGCTTGAAATGCTCCTTATCACATATTCTGATATTTTACATGGTGTAAAATCAGATCATCTGAACCAATAGCCCCTATGAAGGAGTTTTTTGGAGCAGGATTGTCAATACTAAGAGATATGAGTTTGATTTAGAGACTAAAGGTTATTATGTTCTCCCTGTAATCAGGTTTTATTTTTGTTTAAATTTTCAGCCATTCAGTATTGGCTTGGCCTTTTTTTTTCCAGGATAAGTACTTCACGAACACTTGGAGTAAGTGAATTTTCTTTTGATTGTTTAATGAAAAACAGTTTTGGATACTTTCTATAATTCTTTCTTATTCTTACAGCTGCTCTAAAGCCAAATAATAAAAAAGATCATTCTACTGCTGGCACAGCAGACATTAGGCAAAATCCTTTGAGGAAGAAATCCAGGATTTTAAGGCAGCCAGTGATGCATGGGGATAGAAACATATAGCCTGTAACACTGCTCCAGGATGTGTACACAAGAATCTGTTCCTCACTGGACACCAGGATGAAAAATCTGAGAATAAAAAGAAATGCAAATGCAGTTGACAACATCCAGGAGGACAAAACAGCCTGGAGAGGTTAAGCATGAGATCTGCCACGTATCTTCAGTAATACTGCAGAGCATTCCCCAAAGGGACAGATGGTAGGAAATTCTGCAGTCATATCTGGTTAACCTGAACCCATTTATAAAATCAGTATTACATATCCTTTTAAACTGATTGTCACCTTTCAGTGTTTATCATCTTTGAGAGAGCGTGCTCAGATAAATTGAGAAATCAGACTTTATCTGTTTCTTTCCCAGGGAAAGAATATATTTCAAATGTGCATTTAGTCCCACTCCACAGATATCATGATTTCCCTTTTTCATTACCAGAAGATGTAAATGAGAAAAAGGAATTTTTGGAATATGTATTTTAAATTATTCTATATTAAATTTACTTTAAAAGGTGTTTTCTTCACTTAGTTTCAATTTTGTATAATTTAAGAGAATTAACCCCAAATATGTTTAAAGGCAGAATATTTTATTTCATAACTGAAATGGCTGGATGAATGACAGATGCTTCCAGCTTATGAACATTTAGGAAGAATCCTTTTGGCCAGGCGCCTGGCCCCCCTCTGATCTTATTTTCTTTTGTGTCTTACTGTCCTAGAATCTCCGTATCAGGAATGGTGAAGTCACATATCATGTCATTTCATCCTTTTTTGTAGATGGTGACATTTTTTGCTTGATGCAGCAGGAGAATGACTTTCCAGACAATTTTTCAAGTCAGCTGAGTGTCACAGGTCTGCAACATGGGAGTACCTGAAGCTGAAGATCTACACTCCTCACAATAATTCTTAAATCAGCCTGAGGTTTTTGGGGATGAAGACTCCCTGTGTGGTTTAGAAAAGACAGCTTTTACCTGGTTTTGCTACCTGAATTGCTATGGTTGGAGAGTTTTCCTGTGCCTAGTGAATCATAGCTGTATATGCAGAAAACTGAATCAGCACTGTGACCTTACTCACTAGTCATAAGTACTGCATGGATATAATGATTTATCTCATGTTTGCAGTGCAGACTATTTAAAAAAGCAAAATCCAATTGTAATATGATTCACATAACAGAATTTGATTAAAAGAGCTCTGATCCCAAGACTTGTGTTCCCCTCAGAGGAGGATGATCCAGCTGATTACATCAGTTGTTTTAGTCCTAGACCTGCAAAAGGCCTCCAATGTCAGTCATAGCACTGTGAGTGGCAGCACATCAGGATTTCCAAAATGCCCCATGTGGTGCTCTGGGCACTCCTGGATGGGGTAACCAGGGGTTTGTGTTTGCTCAAACAGTATTCATTCGTGTTGAGAAGTCTTAATATGATAATATTCTGAGAGGGCCCTGGAAGCAGAAAACAATCTGATCTCTCTCTGACATCATCTGAAATCTGACCTTTAAACTAGCCACATGTGTAATGTGAAGGAACCAGCTTCAACAGCAGGGGCAAAACAGTTGTGCCTACAGTGACAGCCTGGACACCAGAGAAGTTTTGTGGGAAAGTGGAAATGGGCTCCCTCATCCCCACAGTTGATGGATGAGTGCTGTGACTGAATCCACTGCTTTGCCCTCCCCACCCAAAGTGGCTCTCCAAGTGTTGTCATCTTCCCCATGTGCTTGGAGCCGTATCTGGGCAGGATGAAGGGAAGGCCACACGCTCTGCCAGCTCTGAGGGAGTTTGTGTCACCATCTTGGTGAGAATTGAGGAACTTAATTTAAAAATCAGGTGTCTACATATATCAGGCATTGACAGAGTCAGACAGCAGCTGAGCAGAGGTTTCAGGGATCTATATTTGGACTACAGTCCAGAGAGGCTGTTTGGTACGATAGCAGCATGACAAATGTGACAGGCTTGTAAAAATCTTCGCCTTCTCTTCAGAAGATAGTTAGCAGGGTTTGTAATTAAGTGGACTGCAGATCCATTCCATGCCTTCAGTCATCTCACTCTCATACTGGTCCCAGAGGAGAATCCAGGTGCTCTGTGCCTCACCAATTTTTTTCTTCAGATGCCATCCTTTCCTTGACAATGCCAGAAAAGCTCATCCCCCTTCCTATTTCCCTCCCTGAGCCAACAGGCACTTTAACTATACCAGTACAGCTGAAACTTCCATTTAGATTCCTGCAGACTGGCACCACATTTATTACATCCCCAGACTGACAGTTCCTGCTGATTGGTGCCACTCATTTCAGAAAGCAATATCACTTTGATGTATCTATCTGGCAACTGCCTGCAGGAAGCTATTCTAGTCCTTCTCTCTGAATTTCACTCTAAGAAATATACTCCTTTCAACAGGATTTTTAAGGGGAAAAAAGGCAGAACGTTTAAGAGAGGGGATGGGAAGCTCAGCATGCCCCCCATAGCCTTAAACAAAAGCACCTTTTTTTCTTATTGAGGAGGTAGTAGCTCTACAGGAGACAAAGACTGTAGGAAGACCCTTTACTCCAGCATTTTACACATTTGAAAGATCCATGTCTTATTAATAGAAAAAGGAAAGGGTCTTTAAAAATTTAGCACTGACCTATATGTCCTTTATGAAGAATATGACATGTTGGTGTTTTAAGAATGTGTTGTTTGATGTTGCAGTTCAGGCTTTGTTGTGGAGCTCAAAGGTCAAGTAGTCAAGATGTTAACGGAGCAAACACAGTTGGTGGAGTTGTGCTCAGTAGCACTTCAGCTGGGAAGATTAGGAGAGAATTCCCTGGGATACTGACAGCTGCAGCCAAGTTAGGTGACAGTCCACTTGCCCAGTATAGGAATTGGTGAAAAGTAAAGAGAAGAGGATAATGTGTAAGAGTTTATCTCAAAGGGGGAAATTAACACATCAGGAATACAAAATAGCAGGCAAATTTATTTTATTTAAACTGTGAAGAAAGGAAGGAAATCTGAAGTTGCAGAACCAGAATAGATCTAGATCAAAGTCTCTATATTCCTATATATATTACTACTGATGACCTGGTAAAAGACTAATCATGTACTCTTGCTCCTGCTTCCAAAGTGCTTTCTATTTTCTTTTGAAAAATGGCATCGAACAACCTTAGTCATGACCAGATCTTCCTGGACTGATTTTTAACATGGTGGTCTCAAGACAGAAATTTTCCCTCTGTCCCATGGCATAAGAAATAGATGAACCTGAGTTCCCTATGCAGGCAGAAGGAGCTGGCCTGACTGAGTACTCTGACATGCACACAAAGACAGTCTTGAGGATCTATCCCTTAGGTCTTCTGCAGTTCCTCCTCTTATTTTCTTTGAATGCTTACAAGTCTCCCTTCTGTTCCTGGGGAAGAATTGCCTGGCTAGTACTTATTTCTAATAGTATTTTTCCTAAGTAACTTCTTTTCATAGAGGTAGTTTATTCTCACAATAGCAATGTGAGCCAGAGCCTGTGGCTCAACCTGAAAGTTCTGGGCACAGACTTAGGTCTATACTGTGAAGTGTTTTGCTAGAATTGCCGATAGCAAGAGCCCAAGGAATTTCCAGAAATGCAGGTGTCTGTTTATGATTTCTTTATCTTCTCTGAATGTGATTGCATTCCCTTTAGCTATTGTATGCATCATCCTTCCATTTAGAGTTATTTTCTTAAGTGTATCTGGAGGGCAGGGGAAGGCTCTTAGTGAAGCAATATTGCATGCTTCACTAATGCTGTATGAGAATATTCATTCAATGGTTTATGTAAGAAGAAAGAAGATGTTCTTGACATGTCAGAAATGTAAGAACACTTTATCTTGGTGAACTGCTTCTATCATTTCCTGCAGGTATTTTTTACCTGTGCATATCTCCAAAGAAAGAAAATATTTAGAACCAGTAGAGAACTCCTAAGGTCTCAAAGGTGCTGCTGCTGCTGCAGATGGAGGTCACACCACCTCTGTGCGCTTTGTTTTTAATACGATTTTAGATGGAGCAGGTGGCAAAACCTATTATATTATATCTTATTAATTAAATGCCTAGTTAGAAGTACCCATTTTTTAAAGATGACTGAATAGGTACTAGTTACAGTGATTTAAAGGTCAGTTATTCATCAGCTTTCTCCAAAGATTTGAACTGATTTCCTTGTAATAACAATGCCACAATTTCTTTGTCTTCTGCAATGAGTTTTTGCTAGGATGTAACATTTCACATTTTTTCTGTCTGTATGCATAGAGCCAGAAGAGCAATTAGGTCTCCTGCTTCAGCACACCTATGAAAGGAGATGCCTTGATGTAAAAGAGGCTTTTTTAATCTTTCTTTCAAATCTTTTACTTTTACCTGCATAAAACTGTATTTCTGAATTACTTAATTGCCAAGGAGTTAGAATATGAAGTAACTGACAGCCCTCTGCATCTGCATACTCTCATATGTACATGCACGAAAGTGAGAAAAATAAGAAAAAATGCTCTATGGCCATAGACTGGTAAGGCAGCTGCATATAATATTAAATAATATTAATATAATATTGAATTTTTGATATATTGAATTTTTGATATTTGTGCTGGAGCTGGAAGAGCATGCAAAACATTTCTCTCCAATTAGCAGGTAAGTTGATTACTGGGCTACCACCTAAGTGGAGTGCTGGCGACTCAGTGGCTTGTGGTCAGGCTTCTGGTGCCATTGTGCAGCCACCTGGTTTGCTCTGCTGTGCACAGACACAGAGGAGCAGCACTGGTCCCTTGCCTTCTACTCTTCCTGTGCTGGTTTTGCATTAATTGATCTTTGATGAAGAGACACCCCACTTTGATAAAGTCCCACCCCCTAACCACACAACAAGACATCAGGGCAAGCACGGGGAAATGCATCTCAACGCCCCCCTTATGAACCAGTGAAAGGATTATTGCAATGAAGCTACTGACTCCTTCCTAAGCATTCAGTCAAATAAAATTTGCATTTAAAATAATGTTCATTCACAAGAGCAAAAAACTCCCTCCTACCATAGGACAATATTTTGGATGGCATCAAGAATAATTTAAAGAGTCTTTTGTGTGAGGAAGAGAAATTCTGGGACTATTCTTATAACTGGATTATCTTTCTTACTTGAAAAACAAAAAGTGTTCCCAATGAAAACAAAAGGATGACAAGGGAAAAAGTTTCTGAAAAATGTATCTATTTCTGGAGCTGACTCCCTCTTATGTCCTCTTTGTTGCAGAAGTACAGCACCTTGTCAGATGGGCTGGTCATACAGGTCCTTGTCTGGCTGTTGAAGACATTTTTCTCAATGTCTCAGTCATGGGTCATAGCAAAGTGGTCACTTGCAAACTACAGTCTTTTTTTGGCATAAAATGAAGAGGAAAATTCTTTTTCTAATGGAAAAAAGCTGAAGATGGAAATGACCCACTGGGTGTGACAGGAGCCATGTATTTCTCTCTTCAGTACTCGTGGAGATTTCACAGAAGCAGACCGAGGTGATGAGGCTGCCAATCTCTTTCCCACCAGCTAGTTATTACTGAGATGTCTCTCAAACAAAGTTTCATGGAGTTCACAGTTGTACTGAAGACGAGAAATCCATGAAGGTTTAACTGGAGTTCAGTACCACATGCACTCCTGCATTCTCTGCTAATGACCTTTCCACTCAAAAGGGTTGACATTTTGTTTGATATTTTTAACTAATAAAAATATATATCAATAAAGAGTATCCTTTCCTTCACTTTCCCCCTTAGCACATTCAGTGAAAAAGTATCAACTTATTTAGCCTAACAGGGAGTTTTCTTTGAGAGGAAAAGGCTACGGCATCCTAAGGAATTCTCAGAAAATATGAAACACTTCACAATATGAATCAACAATCTCATTTATAGGGTGTGCAATATGAGCTATACCTGGATGTATCTGTCATTGCAGATGCCAGTGAAAGAGGAGAACAATGAACAGAAGAGAATGTGGAGAGGGAAAGCTGCAGAACTAAATCCAAGCCTTTTGTAAGTGGACATTAAAGCACTGATTTCACAAAAATGATAACTTTTTGCTGAGAAGGACAAAATGGATATGAGATTTTGACAGACTGTTTTTGTGCAACCTGGGATGCAGTCACTTGTGAAATGTCTTCAACACTGACTCAGAGGAGCTGGTGCCACAAGACCTGCTGAATAAATACTCCTCCTCTGTTTCTCCCACAGCAACAAAGAGAGGTGACAGGGTTAGTAAGAATGCGTCAGACCACTGAATTCTCTCTAAGTACTCTCAGGACAGCATAGCCAATTTATAAATTCTCAATATTTTTCTGGCCAACAGTTTTATACATAGGCTATTTGAAAACATCATTGTTAATGAGAAATATTCTTTTAGTTTTATATTTTTTCGCATTTGTAGAAAGGCTGCACTGTTGGCAAGTTTTTTTCAGTTTGCTGTTGTTTTCCTAGAGGTACTTTGCACATTTTCAAATGAAGTATTTCTTTATAATAAGATGTGTCAAACTTCATTTTGCAGTGAATCAAAGAGATTGTGCCTGGGGAGAACTTTAGAAACTGAAGCGTGCCTAGCATTAAAACCTGAGGTTAGGCAGTTTGTCCTAAATCTCAGATTAAATGGCAAAGATCCCCAGCAGATGATAAAGATGATATATGCTCTCTAGAAAATAATCTGGGTTAATTAATAACATTTGATTACTTATTTACTTTGCTACATTTCAGCGTTCTGACTTGATAAAGTTCTCTTGACACGCTGCACACATATTATGTTTACTTGAGAATATGTATTTCTGGAACTTATCAGAGGCACTACCTGAGCCCAAGATCTGGTCTTATTTCTTACACTTAAGAGCCTCAGAACCCTATCTATTTACCCTTGAAAGCTTCACAAAAATCCCCCCAGATGCTAGAGGCAGTGGTGTTAGTGCTTCAGAAGGTGGTGGTCTGCCTCTGAGTCGTAAGAGGAAGCATGCTTCCACGCTGAGGGAACGAGGGAGGCGGTGAACAGTACATAAATCTAAATAGTGCAAAGTGCTAAACACTCAAAAACTGCTCCACTAAAGTACTTAAAATTAGTGAAATACTTACAAGCAGCTCCTTTCTGAAAATGGACCCATGAAAACAAACTTATCTGGACTGAGTCAAGGGCTTTGTGCACTGGAAACTTGGGTTTTATGCCTCCTTCTGTGTCACAGTCCACATAGTTGGATGGTTTTCATTAACTCTAGCAAAAGTCTGCATAAATGAATTTTTCTGAAGTGGAATCAGTTTATCTATTTCTCTCTTTTCATCAGCATATTAGAAAGAAATAGAAAGAAAACAAGTAACACATCCAGGGTGTTATTAACCATTGATCTATAGTTGAAAAAAACTCACCAGCAAAAAAAAAAAATAAACCAAAAAAAACCACCAAAAAAACCCACGTTTATGCAATGGCTTATTTTTTGAGTAAATTTGATTTTTTTTGTGTAATCTCAGATTAAAATTTAAAATCTAGGGAAAATGACCTACATTTGCCTTATAAAGATTGTCCCCATCAGATATTTCAAGACTGATACTGATAAATAAATAAAGGCATTCAAAATCAACACTCAGTTTGAACAATTTAACTGTCCTAGATATAGAACAATATCAAATTTTGTCTCTGTGTCTATAGCTGTGTGTACCAAAACATGTAGACATATATTTATATGTTCTGGTTTCATGTTAATGAAAGAACTCTTGTCATTAACTGTATGGATGATTCTGAATGCATATTCAACAGCAATTTCTCTACAGAAATTATGAAAATATAATCACATTAAGAGAAAAAAAAATCTGCAAGCATATTTTAACATTTTTACCATAGATGTAAAAATTGTAATGTCACAGGAAAAGGAGGCCTGATTACTGAAATTTCAGTCTGTTAGAGATGAAAGCCAGATGTCTGTAATAATTTGCTGTTTTACAGACGTGAATAAGAACGAAGCTTCCATCCACTGTATTTTATCACTCCAAATATGTTTAGAACATATTTTCTATTATCATGATTACCCAGTCACACTTTGAAAGTGTGTTCCCTTCCCATCTCTTTCTATCTTATACTACTAAAATTGCACTGTATTGAAACATTTGAATCTTTGTTTTTAGATCTGTCTTCTGCACTAAAATCCATCAATCTTAGGGTACTTCAAAAACAGCAGATGGGAAAAACTAGATACACCCAAGAAAGAGGGAGGTCCCTACCTCCATTCTTTTTGCAGTAAGATACTTTCATTTTTTCATATTTACAGAAAACATTTTTTCATAGCAAAGATTTCCCTCACCTCAGCTTTTCTTCTGTATTTCATCCCAGGTCAGCTAGCGTTCATTATATTTCTGTGCACAGCACCAGATCCTTTAAAACAAAACAAATTTCGCAATTATTCCCACTATTTGGATGCTGTTACATGGTTTTATAAAATATTTATAATATTATAAATATTAGGGTAATGCAAGGGAAAAAAACTGTTTCTGCAGAGCAAAAATCCATAAAGAAATGTTTTATTTGAAAAATACTAGTGCATTAAAGTGCCATTGCAGAAGTAGAACAGTTTCATATAAACATTAACCTTGTAGTGCAATAAAAATTATCAAATGTACCTGACCAAATATGTGAAATATTTCAAATAAAAAGGAGGTCTGTCATCTGTTTGTTTTGTTAAACTTAGAGCACAGAATAAAAAACATTCACTTCTGCATTCTCCTGCTTGCTTTTTTATTTCTTTACAAAGGGAGCATCAGCGCATATGAACAAAACAGTAGGGCACACAGCTCAGAGCATTCTGTCCCATTTTCAGTGACCTGGAAAGCACCAAGGCTGTTGTGCTGGAAAAAGGGGGAAAATAAAAAAAGAAGAAAAAAAAGGTAAAAAGGGAAAAAAGAGAGAGAGAGAGAAAAAAATCCAACTCACCAATTTAGCTGTGTACAAATAGTACCTTCATCATCAACATAAATTTGAAACCTATCAGTTTCCTTGGAGAAAGTGATTATCAAGGAAATGGAAGCATGGTGCTCTGTCTCACCATGGTGTCATTTGGGAAATGTTGAGAAACAACAATGATAATGAATTTGAAAAGCAACATCTGTGTTACTGTCATAACAAAATAATAATAAATAAAAGAAAAAAAAGCCAGACGCTGGAGGAAAAAATGGGACAAAGCCTCTCATAGGAGAGCTCTTATCATGTAGGACACCACTGTACCCTACACATGTAAAATAGAAGCACTATTTTCTTCATTTTATTTTTCTTGAGATGTACTACACAACGAGACATTGTTCTGGTTATACAAAATCAATTAGAATAAATTCCAGAATTATCACACAGTGATGACAGTTCCACACATCCACATTGAAATGAAGAAGACAATAGGGCTTGTTTCCAGTGCTGTATACTTAACCTTTTCCATAGTCACCGTGTCCCTAAAGGATACATGTTGCTTCTTCGCCTTTTATCCTGTAGAATGACCGTGTCACTCACATGGCAAGAATTCTGTCCTCAGGGCAAGATGCAGGCATGAAAGGGCATCAGTTTGGGGATATTCATGGGATAAATGGGAAGAAAATTTGAGCAGCAGCAAAGTTGGGTAAGATAGAGATAACAATCCAGAGAAAGATCACTGACCAGGCATTGTATGAATATGATAAAAGCTTTGCTGTCACCAGTAGTGTTTCACATAGAGTTTTCTGAGGCACAGAAGGTCACAGACAAAATTTAATGGAGCTCTCACAGTGTCTAGGGGACCACTGAATGGCTCCTGAGGAACCAGAAGCTGTGCAAAAGTGATTAGCAGAATAGAAGAGGAAGAGATTTTTCTATACTAAAAGGTCGCTCTGACTAAGGGTCATGATGGCTATTTGTTACTGTCTGGTTTTAATGAGCTGGTAGCCAATGAAAAATTCTCAAACACTGATAGCACTTGACTCATGTTGTTCTGTAGTGTAACATGTGCAAATGAAGAGGCAAATTTCCAGTAAGGTGAGACTTGCATTTCTAGTCATACTTTGTAAAATTTACATCTGCAATTCCATTACACATAGAAATTAAAATACCGCTAGTTCTAACTTCCAGATGGTTAAAAGGTTAAATCATTTACATGGAAAAAGATGTCCAAGCTGAGTACATTTTTTCTTGTAAACTGGGAAACGAGGTCTTGGTCTGCCTAAAAATATCCAGTGGTGACTGACATCTTCACTGTAAACTATTTGTAAGATTATAAATTTAGATATTTGTAGAAATAAATTTTGTTTCACATTACAGTCAATGTTTAGGTATTATGATGCAGCATGGTTGACACTGGGTTCTTGTAACTTCTGTCTCGAGTCTACTCATACATAGCTGAGAACTGGCCACTCTTACTAAAATTATTGACATCAGAAGTAGGTGAAAAAAGAACAGTATGATAGAAGCATCAGAAGAAATCAGTACAATACAATAGAGCTTAGAAGGACTATGGTATTTTGTTAAGTGTAAACTTACAATTGGTCATGTTTTTCTTTAAAACTGATAAAATATATATACACCTTTCTTTAAAAAAAAAAAAAAAAAAAAAAAAAAGTCAGTTTGGTTGACTAGGTACAGACAAGAAATACTATATGCACTGAAGTGTGCTGTACCTGGCCACCACTGTCTCACATTCAGTTAGGCTGGTTTTTGGACTGAACAGTGACAGTAGAAACCCTTTGACCTGCCACTCTTATGGAGAATGATAGCTCTTGTTTTAGTTATCTGCAGCTACTTTTTAGCCACCTA
Organism: Anomalospiza imberbis; assembly: GCF_031753505.1. Taxonomy (NCBI): domain Eukaryota; kingdom Metazoa; phylum Chordata; class Aves; order Passeriformes; family Viduidae; genus Anomalospiza; species Anomalospiza imberbis. Next base: position 25,743,508 of record NC_089685.1, on the reverse strand, counting down.
TACTGAGAATCACACAGGGTATTCTCTAGCACAAGTGAGCACATTGATGATGCCTCAGGGCTGTTACAGAAAGTTGTGTGAAGCATTTTCTGAGCCCAAAAATGAATTTTGAGGACAGATTTTCTGCACATGCTTACAAGGACTAGAGATGCTTTCAGAGGGATCCTTCATGCAAGCTGTTCAGACTGAGTTGGCAGAGGGAGAGACAAATGAGGGTGGTTATAAAGATGAATGGCCTTTGGAGCATGTTTTCCAGTCATGCCAACTGTGCAACTCCTAACATAGCCCAGAGTTGCCTCATGAGCAAGGCAGAATAAATTGTGGGGCAGTTTATCCTCAAGGATTCTTCCAAGGATGATCTAGAAAACCACAGAATACTGTGAAATTTGCTGTGAATAAGTAAATAGATTCTTAAAATATAAGTGTTGTTAACACTGTGAACAGTCGGAAAAGACAGTGCCGTGAATAAATACCTGAAGTAATCTGAGCATCTCATGGCACTTCAGTAAGTTTATTACTGTTCAAATTGTTCTGAGCTATATGTTATAGTCATCTCAATAGGTGTGTGAATTTCTAACTTGAGAAGAATTATCTTGAAAAGGGCACCACAAATATAGATAATTTCTGTGCCCTTTTCTTCTTCTAGGCTTTCCTTTCCTTATTTTTCTTCTTTTATTCTCTTTTTTTCAACTTTCTTTTATTCTTTCTTCAGTTCTTCTCATCCTTCTTTCTCTCCATCTGTTTTCTACATGATGTTGAAACAAAATATGTGCTAATGAGTATTCCCCAGTACATTTAGAATTTAGTACTAAAATTTAGTAAAGGAGGAGAAGAAAAAGAGTGGGCAGAGGAAAAGAAAGAGCATATCTCAGTTTTGCTTCCAGGATGAGCTCATTTCAATAATCAGCTGCAGTAAGTCATGTGCCATTTTTTGTGGAGAGAAGGAAAAAAGTAAGAAATGCAGACAGAGTTTATTATTTTTTTTTTTATAAAGTAATGTTGAAATTCTACAGAACCTCCCAGACTCTCAGCAGAGCTTCTTGGTCACTGTGATATTTTCCAAAACATAGTCATTACCTGTACCTGAATATTCATTTCTAAATTAATATTAAAAGCAGCCGCATATTTCTTTCCATGAATGAAGCTGGGAGCAGAGCAATAGCAGTCATATTCACTAAATATAGCTCTGCTGTTTTGGCTCCCCCAAAATTCACAAAACAGTGCAAATAACTCAGTTGCTTTTATCAGGGGACAAAGCTCCATAAGGATGAGGCTCTGCTGCAGCCAGTGTTGGAAGATGAATGGGATGGGGAGGGAAGCCTGGTGTACAGCAGTTTCCTGTAGTGCTTGCGCATGTTATGGGGCTCACTGATGTTGTGCCAGCTGAGTAGGACTTTTTGGCTGAGACAGAAGGAGCTGCCCTTGGAGCCCATGGCAGAGGAGACAGAGGCCACTGCAAGCCTTGTGCAGGAAGGCTCCTGCACTGGTGGCATGGGGTGAGGGAGGACAGCTGCTCTGTTACCATGGAAGGGAGACAGGAACAGGGATGCCATGAAAACTGTGGCTACCCTTTTTTCTTCAGTCCTTATCTCCTAAATGAGATAACACCTCTCTGGAGCTTCTGAGGAGGAAGTTGTTCCTCATTAATATGTGCTCAGACACTATAATAGTGGAGACCATATAGCTAAATATAGCTCCAGCTCCTAATGAGAGGGAGACACTGTCATCATGTGAATGAAGGAGGATGTCGAACTTCACCCCTTCCTCTCCGTTGTAGTTTCCCTTCTGCATGAAAATCTCCCTTGAGAATCCTTTCATCCTTCTCTTTTCTCTTGTGGTGTAAAATAATCTTCTGTTTCTCTGAACACCAAATGCCAGATGCTTCCCAGGGAAGGGAAAGAAAGCGGCAGCCCTTTTCTAAAAGCTCAAATCAAGCTAAAATTGACAAGAAGCATTCATTATTCTGTGGATACTGGTTGAAATGTTTTGGTGACTTCTCTACTGAAAGGAAAGCTCTGAATATAAGTGTCAAAATAAAACTCATCAGATCCCAGTCCTTATTTTCTCAGCCTCCAGGGAACCTCGCTGGCAGGCTACTGGAGCTCCAAGAAGCAGAGTCCAGGCATGTTGGATAGCCCTGTTGCACAGACAGCAGTTACTGGCTGCCAGATGGGGATCCAGGAGCTAGATTTGGCAAGAGGTGGAGATCCCAGATACATTTAACTGACATTCATCCCGAGTGAGACCTGTTCCTGGTCATAGGTGGATATCTTTGCTCTGTAGCACCTCTTGAGCAGGATTTCCAGCACTCTGGCAGAATGTTGACAAGTTTTGGATAGAAGCCTTCCTGATGGTCTAAGTTCCTTCAAATTACTGCCTGCATTTTGGCTGAAGCTTGCTGAATTAGAATTTTCCTCACAAAATATTTTGGTCTTAACAAGAGCCTTAGCCTGAGAAATGTCTGTCACTGAAATTCAGATACAGAATTCTGCTATCTGAGCAGGATGGGATTCCTGGTAGCTCCCATTCCCACAGACTGTCCTTCTATGAAGAACCAGAAAGATGGTGTGCCACAGTGTGGGAAGAGAATTAACTTCCTTTCACTCTTCCACAATTAGATAATTCCCAATCTTGCACATATAAGGATATGGATCTGCATTTATAGTTACATATTTAAATTAATGTCAGTATATAATATGTGACCTCTGATTTTTTTTTTTTTTGTCACAGTTTTCCTGAACTTGCTACCTGGTTCACAAAGACTGAATCATAAAGCACAGATCCTTAGATACATGCTGAACAGGACACAAATCTCAACACAGTGACTGTTATTTAACCATCGTTTTAATGTTCCTATTTTCACAGCTTCTACTGGCATGTTCTCTACTTTCAGTCTGTTTCCTACCCTGAGAGATCAAATTAATAACTACCAAAAGTGTAGTCTTGTGAAGAGTTCCTTCTTCAAAGCTGTTTCCACTTGTTTTGCTGTGGAACACAAGAAAAAGACAGGGTCAATCCAACATTGTCTTGAATTTTGTACTGAGAACCAGTACATATGCATTGAAGTACTTTTCTTCAGAAAGCTGTGTTCTATTGCTTTTTTTGGGTTGAGTTATATGATTTTTGCATTTATTTGTTAATAATTGACTCTGTCTATGAATAATTCTAGAGGTTGTTTAAAGTATTTCCATCAGGGTACAGTAGGTTATTCAGACTGTAGCAAATACTTGACTCACTGAAATGAGTACAGTGACATCATTGATACATTCCATACAGACCTGAAAATATCTTTCATAATAACTTCTCTCTTTCACTTTTTGTTAGAAAAAATGACCGCGTTTTTTTGCTTCTGTGCTGTCTGGGAGGATGGTTCCATATAGCATTTTTGCTAATGTAGTAATTTTTATAGAACAAGCTTTGACAAGTAGGTGGTGTATGGAAAAGCTGGGGAAATGTTTCCAAATAGCCCATGTGTATGAAAAATATTGCTTCAGCCACAGCTTTGATACTTTTTCATGCAATACTTTGAGATGCTTTCAGAATTCCAGTTATCTACCCTTCATGTACACCCAAAGGATCTCAAAAGTAGCCTCTTATTTAAGAAGTTGGCGAAGATTTCTATATTATTACCTAAAGGGATTGGCAAATCAGTAATTTTCTCCTATCTTCTCTGCTACACTGCAAAATGGATAAATTGAGAAATCTTGGGCACTTACCATGTTTTAACACAAATCCATGTGCTTAAGTCTTTAAGCCACTGTAGTTAAGTCTTTTCAAGGAAGAATGAATGAAACTTCTAAGTAAACTGAAATTGAAAACACTTGAACAATTGATGCTCTCTGATTATCCTAACATAAAAAAGGACCAAATTTGATTCTTCTTGGCACCTGTTTAATGAAGACGAGCTCTATATCTTTCATGGAAACAAATCTTCCATCCAGTCAGACACGCCCTAACTCCTAAATATCCATAAAGTTTGCCAAAACTTCCATCAAAATATCCAGCTTCTTGACTAACTCAATTTTTTTTTTCTTTTTTTTTTTTGTTTGTTTTCTGTTTTTTTGGTTTTTTTTTTTTTTCACTAGCTCCTTTATAATCTTGACTAGATTCTTCTCTCAACTTATTTCCTGAAGACTTTTATATATTCAGGAAAAAGAGTGATTTCAGTAGTTGAGAATAGGAAGCATATATGACTGTTAGAAGCACATAGCTGACAGCTGAGTGAAACATATGTCACCTTCTCTTTTGACTGATTCACACTAGATTTTGAAGAGCACTACAAGTGCTGGATCTCTGAGACCAGGGAGAGAAAGAACAGTTACACATCACTCTCTTTTCTATTTCTCCATTGGCTTCCCTATCTTTATTGACTTGAGGACCAGCATCCTGTCTTCACTATTAGTACTCATTTGAGCTCATGTCCTCTGTTAAGTGCTATCTGCAAATTCACTTGCAAACTGATAACTATGGCTAAATTCATCTTAAATGTTTAAACCAAGAAATACTGCCGCTCATGCTGCCTCCTGAGACACTCACTACAAATATCAGAAAACAGCTCTATTAACTAACTTAGAAGAGCCTTTCCCAAAATTTGTTTGCCAATATACCTGCAGTAAACTTAGAGGTTTGTTCAGCAGAAATATTCTCATTCCATCTTAGCCTATTTGGCTCTCCTTTATAGAAAGCTTAACACAGTGGGGTCATGGTCACTGTCCTTGTCCTTGTCTAAAGGTACAGACATGAGAGACAGCTCAGTTGCCTAAATAATCTAGAGACATCTGTAATGCTAAGTACTAAGATGTAAGCATAAGACATCAAAAATGGAGATCCCACAGCTCTCTGTGTGATCTGTTCCTGCGTTTAAACATTTTCATGGTAAAAAATTGTGCACTTCATGAAAAAATCAAGAAATTTCCTACACTGCAGTCTTGTGAATAGTGTCTCTCATCCTTTTACTGTGTGCACCTTGAATAGATTTTAGCTTGTCCTGTCTGCACTGTCACATTAAACAATTTTTTTTAAGATATCCTCAAATCTTTTCCTGTCTGAATGGATCTCTCAGCCTCTCCTTATACAGTGTGAGTTTTGGTCCCTTGTTGTCTTGGAAGTCTCCTCTGGCCATGTTCCAATGTGTCCATGTCATTGGTGTTGTGAGGAAAAATTATATGTACTCCAGATGTGGTCTTACAAGTGCCAGAGAGAGAGAGGGCAAAAAGCACTTAGCCTAACCTGATGTCTACACTCAGCTGAGATGCCCCACTGGCTCATGTTCAATTTGTTGTTGACTGAGTCCCCCCAAGTTGATATGTTTGTTTATTTGGTGGTGGTGGTGGTGGGGGGGTTGTTTGTTTGTTTGTTTGTGGTTTTGTTTGGTTTTGTTTTTCTTTTGGAAAAGCTGCTTTGAAGACAGTAATCCCCCAATCTGTGCTGCTGGGGTAATGTTGTCTATGGTGCTGTATTTTACACTTGCAGCAAAATATCACATTTTATGATGCTAATTGTTTTTTTACTACACTGAAACTGAATTTATTTATGTGGGGAGAGAACATTCCTTAATGTGGGGAGAGTGTGGAAATGCAAACAATGTCTGTAACAGCAAATAGATACATAAATACATAGATAAACAGACACCAAAATGAAATTGTGCAAGCTTTGTAAAATACTAGCTGATTATCTCAGGAAACCAATAATTACATTTCCAGTCTTGGTAAACTTATGAATGGGTTTAACTTAAAATAAATGTTTTCATTAGCTAACCAACAGGAAGAAATGCTTTCAGGGTAGCTTATGGAATACCCTTCTTTCATCCTCCTTCACCCTACTTTCTTGTAAGTTTTTAGTTGCAAAGTAAAGTAGCCATGAAAGAAAATGTAATAATAAAAAACACCTAATACAAAAGCACAAACAGACAGAAAGAAGAAAGAACAGAAGCTGCAGCATTTCAGTGCAGGCATTCATACACAAAATTTGGTACAAAGTTGGTTAAGACATACTGCCAAATGTCATTATACTCAACTTCACATATCCTACTCTGGTCTCTGTAGTTTTGAGGCATTTGATCACAACCAAGATTTCTCTTATTTTCAGTTGGAGAATGCCATAGTGCCTTTGGATGCAAACTGGTGGATCTGTCTTAGAAAGGAGGTGGTGAGCACAAAGCTTGTATGACATGTCTCCACTTGATATATTGTTCATAATAAGGAACGAAAAACTCTCCTGGGTGCTATTACAAAGGCATGAACCACAGTTTTATAGAACCATAGAATGGTTGGGTTGGAATGGACCTTAAAGATCATCAGTTCCAAGCAGCCTGCGATGGACTGGGGCACTTTCCATTAGGCTAGATTGCTCAAGTCAAGGTGTTTTGTTTCCTAACCCTAAGAGACCAACATGTGTGAATGAAGAGTGCCAACACAGCATTAGAAAATCCTAGGCAGAGATATCTGTGCACTGAAAACCCTTAATAAATATAGAAATAAAACCTTCAAATTTTTCATAATCTGTTTCCCTAATGTTATTTACTAATAATTTATTTTCAAGGAGTTATGATTGTTCTTTCTTTGTTGCTTGTTCTGGATTTTAGCCAAAGTCAAAACTTATAAGCAGGATAGGCCTTGAAATGAAGACTTGTGAGTCATTCCTTATACAATAGAAATTCAGGCTGAAAAGGCTTATACAAAACATTCACAAAATGCTTTTCTTAGGAAAAAAAGTCAGAATACACAAGAGAGTCCTGTTTAAAGATTCTAGACACAAAATCAGATGTTTATGTCAGTGTAGGTTGCATTCAGTAAAACCCATTTTCTTTGTTGAAGCATCATATAATGCCACTCAAAATCCTCTGGTATTTTTATTCCTCGAGTAATTAATGCTGTAGATCACGCTCCTCTCACCAGTGTAACTCCATTTATGCCTTATTCCCAAGTACTTAACTAAGTACAAGCTCCATAAAAGTGTATTTCTTAAAGACCATGATTTATCTTTAGCTTCACAGGCATGAGTAAAAGTTCTGATTGAAAGCAGAGGAATAGGACCACCTTTTGAAAATAAGCTGACAATTTCTTGTTTTAATTGAGGCAAAGCATTCTGAAGTTCAGATGGTATGAATCAAAAGACTCATTCTCAGGAAAAATTGCATGATTTAGGAACTAGCAGAGAAATTGACAGAAACATTTCAACAGAGGGTTTAAACTTTTATCTAGTTTGGTAGTGATGATGAATAAGAAAGAGGTGAAGGGAAAGAAGAAGAAGGAAAGAGAGTCCAGGAGACCTGGTAGTTTGTCTTGAAGTGGTCTGAATTTTAAGGCACTTAGAACTCAGTTACTGCTGCTTTAAAAATACAAGCCTTCTTTTCAGTGCTTTCACTTGAGTTAGAGCAGATTTACCCAGCCACAGTATTTCCCTGATGAGGAAAATTCAAAACTATTTCAACTGCCCAGGCTCCAGAATAAGGTAAGAGTAAGGTAAGAAACACAGAACTATGATGCTTCAGACCTGGTACTTTCAGAAAGCTTTCTTTTAATTGGATTTGAAACTGCACTTAGAATCTGAGACACCTGGAATGGAAGCCATCTGAGAGCTACTTATAATTTCCTGATCCTGTGGACTACATTAAGCTGATCCAGCAAGTCACAAATTACTGTATCTTTTGTCCCAGCTACTAGCAACAGCAGGTGAAATCAATAAATCCTTGTTCAGGTTGAAATATTATGTAGAGACTTTGTTTAGAATTATATTCTTTCAGCAGCAAGAACTTCATCTGGCACAGAAAATAAGAGCACAACCACACTGAAAGGACTCTACCACTTCAGCTTCCTAAATTCACAATAAAAAAATACCAACTGTGTTGTTATGTATCTTTTTTTTGAGCATCCTCTACAAAATCATACTATAACCTACAATCATCACAATCAGCCTTTCCAAACACGTGCATACTTGCCATGCCATCCAGCAGAAAATGTGCTGTATACACAGACAACTTACAGATATTTCCTCAGAGACCTAAATGTGTCAAGAGACTGAGCACAAAGAATTTCTAAGCCAGGTTGAAGAGGTGTGTGCCTAAAGCCATCATTCTCTTCTTAGTCATGCATAATGCCTGTGCAGCTCTGAAACACATGCCTCTGCAGATCTTGAAACCACTGCAAGCATGCAGGCTACTATCACTACTTTTCTTAAAAAAAAATTTAAAAAGAGTGCAGAAACAAAGAATTTGGGAAAATGGACAGAAGAGATAATGTTATGTTCCATCACTAAAAACTCAATCTACAGAAATGTGAGACGTTTTTTATTATGATTTTAGGCTACATAATAATAGACATAAGTAGCTACTTAGAAGACATAGAATGAAATCAGCAAATCCAGTGGTTGATTTGGTAATTATCTGGTCATTATTTGGTCATATCTGTATTATAATTTTTTTCCCCCAGTATGAACAAGACCACGCTCCTGATTCACAGAATTTTTTAGGTTGGAGGGCACCTTTAGAGACCCTACTCATAGTCTAGAACAGAAGCTGCTTATCTAGACCCTGGGACCTGAGTACACAGAACTCTGCTGTAGGCCATTATTTACCTGGTAGTGATACTCAGCAAAATTACAGAGTCTATCCAAAACAGACCTGGGAAAAAAAAGCAATAAATTTAATGAAGCAGGTATTTCCATAAGAATCTTGAAACATTGATGGCCTCCTGCTTATAAGTGTTTCAGTTAATCTGCATTTCACTGAAGCTTTGTTCTGATGATTGGTGTACCATAATGGACTCTAACTGGATTCACAGTGATTACAGATTTTCCATGGCCACCTTTCAATCCATCTGCTCAAAAAGAAAAGTGCCTTTTTCTCATCTCACTTAAGATGGACTTAAATTTCTACAAGAGAAATTTCAGACATTTTATCCATTGTCAACAAGAGGTTTTCTTTTAAAATTTGTGTTGACTCCCAGAGTTTCTTTGGTTAGTAAAATTAAAAACTGGGACTTATACAATAACTCCTATCTAATTATATCCATATCACTTATTAAGAGCAGTTCCCTAATAACTACTCTAGTCCCTAAGCACTTTTCTCTGGTTTATGAATAAGAAAAATTGATCCTAGCGAAAGGACTGAAACAGGGTTCAAAATGGCACCTGTATTTTGCTATAACAGAAGGACTAAATACTACAGTGAGAGCCAGCTTACCTTAGATGATGTAAAAGATGAGTTACAGTCCTTTCTACACAGCTGGACAGTTAGCACCTGCAAAGCAATAAGGAAATCCACATCAGCCAATGTGGATTTGCCAACAACAGATCACATCTAGCTAATCTAATTTCCTTCCACAGCAGGATGGCAGGTTATATGGACAGAAAAACATTGTATCTCATGAAATTCTCATAAACTAGTAATGTAATGTCAGTCTAACTGATAATAGAACATAAAAATGCCCAAAGACTGCAATTATCAATAGTTCTCTGCTAAGACAGAAGAATGTATGAGAAAGAATTTTTCATTAGTAAATTCTATTTTTCTATTACATATCTTCATTAAATAATTGAATGATAGAGCAGTGAGTTTACTCATTAAGATTGCTGCTGATACCATACTGGGAAGGACAGCCAGTATGCTGGAGAATTTAAACTACATTCAAAATAGGCCTATTAACTTTGAGGAATGGAATAGATAAAAAGGTGAAATTCTGAGCAAACCCATAGGAAGTACTACAGTTGAGCAGGAATATTCAAGTGTGTACATAACATTTAGAAAAGAAACGTCTGGGGTCCACAAGATTACAATGTCATGCTACTGTGAAATGGTGACCAATATGAATAGATGTAGAAAGGGAGTATGGCCTTCAAGATACGTAATCATCTCACTGCTTATCAGTGCATTGAATATTGAAAATATACCTTACTCAAGTGTTGTCTTGGTTTTGGCTAGGACAGAGCTAATATTTTCACAGTACCCATAAGGGGGTGAAACCTGGATCTCTGTGGGCATGTCTAGGTTGTTAATTAATATGACCTATATCATCGCAGGGACTCTTGTTTTTGGGAAGGAGTGGTGTGGCTTAGGGTTGTGAACAAAATGTGATAGCAGGAGGGTCTGTCTGCCATTGTTTTTCATTGTCCCATGCTTCGTGATTTACATTCTTGCATGTAAATCACCCTCTCTTTGTACATTTTTGTTATTTGTGTTGTTGCTATTACTGGTTTCTTATCTCATTGCTTTTTCCAGTAAAATGTTCTTATCTCAATCCATGGTCTTTGCCTTTTCTATCTCTCACCATATGGGGCAGGGGTGCATCTTGTATTCTGGGTTTTCTTAGGGGGAATACTATACCAGGGGTACCATTCCTATGTGGATGTGACAGCCTGGTCAGAGAGCAAGAAAACCAGGTAAGTTTTCTCAGGGTCAGCTTGTGAGACTTTAGGGAGTTGCAGAGAAATAATGACAGCTTATTATTATAAACAACCTGCAGGTGGTGTTTTCCTACTCTCTGTTTTCCTGTTTTTCTCAAAGATTGCTTATAAGAAAGGTGTTTCAGTTAATTAGCCAATCAGGTGAAATGTATTGATTAATTGACTGGTCTGTCTGTATTGGAACAGTCTATAAAAGGAGAGAATTTTCTTAGTAAAGCTGCTGCTGTGCAAACCAGCCTTCTGGTGAGTCTGTGTCGTTTCTTACTCAACAGTGACATTCCTAAATCACAGCAAGTATCATATTCAATGTGGAATACCATCATCAGTAAAACTGTGGACCTGCTACTTAGCCCATGGGAAAAGAATGAAAGTTTTCAGAGGACAAATAAATATTTTCCAAGGAAAGGGTTGGCGAGAAGTGCAGTTGGTTAGTCTGGAGAAGAGAAGGTGGAGAGAATGTGTGTCATCATTCTTGGCATCTGTTCTGAGCTGCCTGCTGCAGGGAGAACACAAACAACCAACTTTGTAAGTTCACGGCAAGCAGGACAAACTGTGGGCTTAAACGAAAGCATGGGGAGTTTAGTGTGCTTTAGTGCCTCTTCAGGTACCCCCCAGTAATAACACAGAAAATAAGCAAATTCCAGTAGTTTCAGGAAAGAATAACATAGATAATTATATTTTCATATCCTTAATACATGTAAATGTAAGAAATACTATAAATAAGATGCATAAAGGGAAAAATATTATGCCTAGAAATATTATTTTATTCATCAGAAAGATCAGGGAAATAATGGGTCACAGATGTTATTAGGCTATTATTTAATTAATACCCAACATTTTTGTGTGTGTATAAGTTTTTCACATCCTTAGTAACCTACAGTGTTTAACTAAACTTCAATTCACTTTTATTGTAGAAGTGAATATGAACACTTCTATTCAGAAGATATTTTAGTACTAATTAAAATATCACGGTGGAAGAAATTGAACAGCACCAAATGAGCATCTTCAGGGCTCACTGAAGATTTCGAATGTGCTTTCCCTTGTTGCTGTGATTGATCTGAAAGAAAAATGGAGACACCTCAAGCAAGAAGATAGCGGATTTTCTTTAAAATAAAAGAATTCTTGCACTGTTTTTTAGAATGTCCATTTATTTTTAAAATATAGCTACTTCATAGTTTATCACTTTCAATATTTCTTACATGTGTGAAGGCAGCTTTTTTTCTAAAGTTTTGAGCCAGTTCTTTGCAAGCAGATGGAAGCATTTTTCTGGTTGCTAGTTTTTGAAAATCTGAACTGTAGCTACTGATTTGTATATTATCATTATTTGTTGGATGTTCTGACCAAGACACAATAAATATAGAAACATCTACTATAACAATAAAAAAGAAGAAAGCAAATCACGTCTCTTATCCAAAGGGCTTACTGTTCTTTTACCATGATAACTATTATCTGTTTTATTCAAATTTGTAATCAGTAGCCTTGAAAGCTAACTGACTGCAGACCAAGGATGAATAAACCACAAGGTGTATTAGATATGAATTCATTAAAAAATGCTCGAAATGTAACATATCTCCAAGACTGAAGTCTTTGAAACCAAATTGAGTCTTCTCTCTCTCTGTTCTAACATACAGCTTGGGCTGTACTGAACATGATACATACAAACTGTGCACTACATACAACTGCTATTCTGAATAATAGCAAAATAAAGCATAATAATATTAACCACCAGCAGCAGCAGCAGCAGCAGCAAATAAACCAATTTCCACAGCAGGATGCTGCATATGTTTCAGGGAATATAGAAGGTTTCAGTTATAGGCCAAATGAGTAATATTGTGCTGTGCTAGCCAGGCAGAAATTAGCTTCCTATTTTTCATCCCCATCTTCACAACCTACAGAAAACCGTCTAATACACTAGGACTTTCATATGTCATTGTAGAAGTCTGAGAACTTTCCAACCAAAAAAAGCTTTGATTTAAATCAGAACTGCAATTATACTGTGTAGTCTTCTTCTCCTCCATTGATTTTGTACTGTTCAAACAGATATATTTTGATTAAAAACAAATTGTGGAGAGTTTATTATGGTTTGGTTGGTTTTTTTTAATGGAGAAATCAAAATACCTCTTTTATAAATAAGCTTCCCAAAACTTGTGTTGAGTCTTTTTTTTTTTTTTAACATTTAGTAAAGGTTAATGGGACAAAGCCAGGACCATGGCTTCCCATATATTAAACACTAAAATACTTCAAAACTCTACAGTCTCTGAGTTTCTCAAAACTGAAAAATTACATTTCATTTTCCTCAGGCTTTTTTATTACAACGAAGAACAGTTTCCACAGAAGAACATATCTAGCCATTCCAATCATCTTTATTAGCATATATACATAGAAACATGTTGTGGCTATCAAAAAAAAAAAATTCCTGTGATTCAGCATATTTTAATAATCTGCTGTGCAACAAGCAAGGTTGTTTTGTTTGTTTTGCCAAAGAAATTCTCCAAATGCCTAGGGAAAAATAAGGAAATACTCCTTATGAATACTGCTACCACTAAGAATATAAGAACAAGCTGGGTTACATCTTAGAGACAAGAATCATTGTAGTGTATCATTCACAGTTTGAGGAAAGAAGCTTTAGTGTTCACTCAACCTTGCTTCCCGAGCAGAAATAATGAAATGGTGGGAAATGACAAATTCTCAGTATACATATCTTATGCTTAGGTTTTCTCCTAGCTGGCTTGCAACACCTACTTTTTGTACCCTAACTAATTTTGAAGACTAACTTTTTACTTGCTATGACTCCACAAAAAAACTAATGATCCAATTTTGAAATTTGGAGCTGGGTCAGTTAAACTGTACCATTTAATGAAATTTATGCAATTATGCTATTCTGAATTCCAAAGAACCCAAAAGCATTCTGTGAAAGACTTTACTGAAATTCTCACCAAAAGGCTAAAAATAATTCTATCAGTAGAACTAAACTTTGCATAATTTTTGTAGTGCCACAAAATTTACTGAAAAAGGAAGTTTTCAGAAATCCTGTTTTAACACTTAAACCTAGATTATTTTGCACTAGATTCCTAGCCTTACTTAAATTATTCTGTGTTTGTGGTATTACTGGCTAAAATATATGAGTAGTATAAATTTATAAGTGTCAATTAATAGCAGTATTTTTTTTTTTTTTTTTTGCTACTAACACACTTGCTGCAAGTGATTTCCTGGCATTGGTAAGCAGCACATATGCTTCTTCTAAGAATAACTAAGAAACAATCTGCCTAGAAATTATCTACCCCGACTCTATAAAGGACTGTTCATCTGTATTACCAAAACTGACAGCTGGTTCTAGCCTATTTACAAAAAAACACAAACCCCACTATTTTCATTACTGTTGCTGTTGTCATGCAGAAACTTAAAAGAATGCAAGTTCTATCAAAGAATCATCTTAGCATAACCATTCCTGTAATTAAATGTTATCATCCTAAATAATTTTATGCAAACTACATGATGAAACTGTATAACAAACCCAATACTTATATCCATTGCTGACTTTATGAATAATAACTTGTACTCATCTCTCACATGCATGCCTTACAACAAAAAAGCCATCTGCCATCCATCACAAAAGACTGTCATATATTTTTGGACACATAGTGTTACGCAGGTGTCTACTGACCATTAAATTGGCTTCCACATTTTGGAGCCACATTCTGGGCCTTGTTAAATATTTGCTACCTTATCTAAAGCACACAGTTTTCCACCAGATAACTTCTCTAATGAGTAAATATCTGACTCTGGATCTGCATATACACCAATAATATCATCATCATATCAGCCTGCAGCCTGCTAGCAAGCCACAAAAAATGTAGTTTGATAAGGCATAAAGCAAAACAGTCTGTGGAGAGCCCAGTTAATTTTAATTCTTCAGTTACAATATAAGACAATCCACCAGAATTTCAATTTTGTACTTTCAAAGGTATGAGGCTGAGAAACATGTCTTTTCCTTTCTCCCACCTTTATTATGTACCTCAAATAAAACAGCATTTATTGGACCAGGGAAACAAATAGCAAACTTTTATATAACAGAATGCCCATGTCTGATGTGAGTGTCTTGGAACTGACCAGGGATGATTAGTTATACAAAGGGAACCTTCCCCCCTCCCAAACCCACCATAGGAAAGAACAAATAGATATTTACTTTATATCTACTACACTGGTCAGGAGATTGTCTGAAGAGGGAAATTCTAATCTGTTCCCCAAAGCAAGCAAATAAGGATGTGAGCATATATTTCTACCACCTACATAAACATACAGAGTAGCAGACAAAAAAGGCAAAATAAAGGAGCAGGTAAAGCTGTCTGTGTTTGTCTGTGTTTGACATGAAACAGGACTGACGGGGCTTAGCAGGGACACTTGCTCCTCTTGGCTGTTTAGGGTCAAATCATGCACTTGGCTATTCTAGATGGCAATTCAGAGCACTTTACAAAGGTAACTGATCTAAACCACACTCTCTTCTCTTGCTATATAAACCCGAATTAAGCACATAAAGTAATAGTGCCTTACTTGGGCAATATTGGGCAGCATGGCAACTTTGGAGACCAAAGCAGGAAAAAATAATATCTATTGTCTCTTTCTCTCACATTTTTTTCTAAATCTAGAAATAGATATTGTTGATAGATATTTAGCGCCTGTCCCCTTCTAATCAATCTCTGCTGTGGTAAATCTCACATCACCTGAGGAAATTATTTTTGCATAAATTCTCTTGATAAAGATGATCTTCAAGCCAACCATATAAAGCAGAGAGGATCTATTTCTTTGTCTGTGCGAGTTGCATTATTCACAGGAAAAAATGTTAGTATAAAAGGAGGGACCCAATTCAAGTATCTAAAAGCTATAAACATTCATTTAAGCCATCATCCTAAGCTCCCTTTGTAGTTAGAGCCCTTCAGAGTGACCACTACATTGGATGTTCAGGGGAAGACTCACTCATCAGAATCCAGGCCTAACTCTTAGATGTCTCAGTGAGAGCAAAAGAATCTCAACTTCATGAAGTTTTGCTATTAAATAACAAGGTCAAATGAGCATCAAGAAATGCTGAACTGTGATTTTATATACAGTGCTAGGAGAAAGTATTATGATCAGTAATGGGGTGTTATCATTGAAGATCTGTCTGCTGCATTTTGTAACTATCTCTTTTCTCAAGAACTTCTACAATCATTTTCAAAATGCTAGTATAGTGTTTTGTAATGTATTTGACATGGCAGCAGTGGATGTAATTTTTTTTCCCATTATCCCTACTTAAAGCGTACAAAAAGGCTACAGTTATACCTTTTGCATCTGAAAGCAACAGAATACTAAAATAATGTATTCATTAAGAATTGCAAGCAATAACCTCAGATTTATGGACCACAGATTTATGGATCTTAAAATTTATTTCAGGTGACAAAAAATGTTTTTTTGTGTTAGTTTTTTGTCAGCCTCAGGGTTACACGTTTCTTAACCTTGGATTGTCCCTCAGAACTATCAACTGCCTTAGTGAATATTTCATTGCCACCTGCATAGATATGCTGTTCATTATGGCACAGTCTCACACTACAGGTAGGTCAAAGAAATATATATTATATATGCACAGATATTGAAAATAAAGTTGTCAGCATCATTCAGTATGTCACATAAATATTTCTCTTAGGAATTATCCTCTGCTATGTGGAGTTTTTTATTTGTATTCATGTCTCCTTTCTGATAAAATGCAAGATTATATAAATTCTGTTTTTCCCCCAGTGTCTGCGAAATATTCTAATTCTGTTGTGCTTTTTGTACTTTCTTTACCATGTAGTTCACTGTTTTCTGAACCTCATCAATGTTTATTCCCTGTTTTAAATTACTTTTTACCACTCCAATGCATAAACCTAGTCTTGCTGCACACTTTCTGTGATATGAGTCTTTTCCTTCAATCTATGCAGAATTTCAACTTTAATTAAAATATTAAAAATGGCAACAATATTTACAAAATTATCTGAGTTCTGAAGTTGTTGATTTCAGGATGTATGACACATTCATTTTTTTAGATGAAACTAATATTTCAGTTGCTCTTCTTACTCCACATTCTTAAGTGTGTAATTCATAGTAATCGCTATGAAAATATTTGATATTTGTCCATACACAGCATGGTTAGACTAGAGAGCAAGGATATTTCGCCAATTATGCAATCAATGCTTTAAAAACACCATTTAAGTTTTCTGCTGTCTTTACAAGGCCAGACGAGTTGGATATAACTCAGAGATTTTTTTGTGGTTTTTTACCTGGAACATAAAACACTCCTGATGGCATTCTGTGTCCTCAGAAGAAAGAGGACAATTTAGCTAAAGATACCAGAATGTTCCTGTATTTTTGTCCTTTTCAGGAAACTAAGGGTGAAAACAATTGGTCAAACCCTTGTCCATATCTTGCAGAGAGAAAACCACCCTGAAGTAAAACAAACAAGTGTGTGCACTAGATAGCAGCTGTCTTCTTATCAACCCACCATTCTTCTCCACCTATAGCATAATTTCCCCCATTGTATTTTAAATTTGTAAATGAGCATGATCAGTAAATGAACTTGTGTCAATATATTTGAATTTGGTCAAGTTTCATGCCACAATGCTTAAATCAGGAAATGTAAACATGTAACAAAATTGTCTCTATTTGCCTGTATATTTTCTAGAGAATAGAAACTTCAGAAATAATTTTCTGGGCTGCATGAGTCACAAACACCTTTTTTTCAAATTCTATGTCTTCTAGATACTGAGAGGGAATAACAAACTGTATAACTTTCACAGAGTAAATGTGTGCCTCTGCATGAGAGTAAATTTTTAACCATTTCAGAAGTGGATATCTCTACTGGGAAAAATAAAGATTTTGCTACTTTTTCTTTCTGTGTGATGCTTTTCTTTCATATTTACTTGCTTTCTTACAGAATTACTTCCTAGTATTTCAGGAACTTTGATAGATGAAAAAAATAATACCACTGAGACACCCTTTTAATGGAAGTCTTCCATTTTTTACTGTTTTTGCAGCCTAGCATCCCAGGCAAGGCTAATTTCTACAGGTGGCTGTGTCACATAGTTTGCCCCTGTCCTTTAGAAAAAAAAATGTGTGGCAATTCCTCCATCAGGCATATGACTAGAGAATTGAAGTTAAAAGGTAAGTTGCATTGCTGCAGCAACAGAGCTTGTAAATTGTTCCCAAACTGGTTCTTGAATGAGGATGCTTAAAAATTAAATACCCTCCATTTCAAATAAAGGAGAAGAAAACAAATAGCCTGATTGGGAAAAGGTGGCAAACTGTCCCCATGATGCTGTATCTCATCAGCCATATTTACACCACTTCAAGACCCACTGTCACCCAATGAGGTCATACAGACAACTTATCCAAATTGCACTCTCTTTAAAATAAATTTTCTTTCCTTATCTGTAAAATAGTGAGATTATGGTGGCCAGCCATCCTGATACCCTCAAATACTCATGTCACTGGCTGTTTCCAGTAGCTCCCATCAGAAAAGGCTGAATTGCTAGGAATGTAGAAAGGGCACAGCCGAACAGCTATCAGCTACTGATTGAATATTAATTATATTTACTTAATAAATGAGTGCTAGACAATCTAGGCAGCATAAAGGGCAATGTTGGAGCAATTCCGATCTGGCAGATGGATAGATTTTCACAGACTCACAGAATAAGCTGAGCTGGAAGGGACCCACAAGGATCACTGAGTCCAACTATCAGCCCTGCACAGTCCCATCCCCAAAAGTCACACCATGTGCCTAAGAGCTTTTTGAACGCTGTCAGGTTTGGTATTATCTGTGACCACTTCCCTGGGAAGCCCTTTCCAGTGCCCAATCCCCTTCTGGGTAAAGAATCTTTTTCTAATATTGAACCTAAACCTCCCCTGACACAACTTCAGGCCATTCCCTCAGGTCCTGTCTTTTGTCACCACAGAGAAGAGATCAGTCCCTGCCCCTCCTCTTCCCCTCATGAGGAAGTTGCAACTGCAATGAGGTCTCCCCTCAGTCTCCTCTTCTCCAGGCTGAACACACCAAGTGACCTCAGACACTCCTCACATGGCTTCTTCTCAAGGACCTTCACCTTCCTTGTGGTTCTCCTTTGGATGCTCTCTAATAGTTTAATATCCTTCTTATACTGTGGTACTCAAAACTGCCTCCAGCACTTGAGGTGAGGCTGCCCCAGTGCAGAGCAGAGCAGGACAATCCCCTCCCTTGCCTGGCTGGTGATGCTGTGCCTGATGCACCCCAGGACTGGGTTGGCCCTCCTGGCTGCCAGGGCACTGCTGACTCACATTCAACTGGCCATCGACCAGGAACCCCAGGTGTCTTTCTGTGGTGCTGCTTTCCAGTATCCCATTCCCCATCTGTCTGTATATCCAGGGTTGCCCCATCCCAGGTGCAGAATCTGGCATTTTCTGATGTTGAGCTTCATACGGTTGGTGATTGCACCACTCTCTATTTTGTCAGGGTCTCTCTACAGGGCTTTGCTGTCCTTGAAAGAGTCAACAACTCCTCACAGTTTTCTATGGTCTGTGAACTCGCTCTGTATCCCCTCCTGTACAGTGTCCAAGTCATTCATGAGGATGTTGAAGAGCACAGGGCCAAGGATGGAGCCCTGCGGAACCCCACTAGTGACAGGTCACCAGTCTGATGTCACCCCATTCACTGTAACCCTTTGTGCCTGACTCATGAGCCAGTTGCTCACCCATCACATAAAGTGTTTATCCAGCTGTGGGATGGACATTTTGTCCAGAAGGATCCTGTGACAGAAAATCCTAAAAGCTGTGCTGAAATCCAAAGGGATTACATCAACTGGCTTCCCTTGGTCAGCCGGTGGTTACCTTGTCAGAAAAGGAAATCAGGTTTCCACTCATGAAGCTGTGCTGGCTGTCACCAATGACTGCCTTGTCTTTCAGGTGTTTGTCAGTACCTCCCAGAATAATCTTCTCCATAACTGTGCCAGGCACTGAAGTGAGATTGACAGGTCTGTAGTCTGGGGTTCTCCTTCTTCAAAACTGGGACAATGTTTACCTGTTTCCAGTCAGCTGGGACTTCTCTGAATTCCCTAGACTGCTTAAAAATCTTTGAAAAAGGTTTTACAGAGACATCAGCAACTCTTTGAGGGTTCTTGGATGAATCCCATCAGGCTCCATAGATTAGCAGGGTTCTAGCTGGAACACCAGATCCTGCACAATTTCATGGTCAACTGAGAGTTCATTCTCACAGCCATGGTCCTCCAGCTCAGGGCACTGAGACCCCCTTGGTCCATCATCCATGGTGAAGACTCAGGTAAAGAACATGTTAAACAACTCTGCCTTGTCCATGTCCGTGTTTGTGAGGTGACCATGCTCATCCTGTAATGGGCTGACTTTCATTAGGTGACTCTTCGGTTTTCTTCTAACAGTTCTTGCTTGGAGCATAGGTATATGCTACCTCTGAGAACAAGTTATGACTCTAAATAGATACATCTGGCAGTAAAATTTTAAGACCTTCAGAGTGAAGTACTCATCCGTGTTCCGAGACACCTGGTTTTATTTACAAAATGGAATCGGGCACCTCAAAAAAGCATGTAAACAGCAGAAATTCCCTAAAGTATTGCATGGTATTTGTAGCAGTGTGCTTTGAAAACACATTTCTCTCCAGAGCCAAAGTTCTCTGGAGGGAAAAAATGCTGAAAAAAAAAATAGATTTGAGATTTAGAAGACAAAAAAAATGTTGGTTTTTAATAGCCTATTCATAACATTATTCTTTCAAAAAGCCTAAGCAGGAGGCCTCTTTTGTTGGAAGGGGTATCATCCACAATTTATGATAAACTTATTGTTGGACCTAGGGAAGTTTGATTTCCTCCTCTGTTTTTCTAAAAGAAAAACTAGCCAGAAAATGTTCTTAGATATTCAAAGCAAGAGGTAGGCAGTTCTGGCATTTAAAAGATTAGTGCTTAAATAGCCCTACTCCCTTAGGAGTCTCAGGACATCACTGTGGTTGTAAGAGAGCAAAAGGGCAAATAGTGGCCCTAGATTGATTTTCTTTTTTTGCTAACAGTCACAAATTACAAGTCTGAGAGGCTTAATAAACTGGTACTGATATCTAATAAATTTTTTTTAAATTTTCACTGGATATAGAAAAATAAACATTTTATCAAAAAATATACAGAAATAGCTGAAATGCCTTTCAGTGTGAGGAAACATTATTAGAATCCACATGTTTAGGAAGAATCAAGGAAGGAACAGATGTTAAAACTGCTCATTATAAAAGGCAATACTGTGCTAGAAAAAAGAGTCATAGGACTCCTTGTTTCAGAACTGGTTTAAAGCACTCGTGAAGCCATTGAGAAGATGTGGGTCCCTGAAATTTATTCTTCCCTTCCTCATGAATACGTGTAAGGCCTTTCTCGAGCCACATGTTTATTTTTTTAATGATAATGTAATCTCTTAAAACCATGATTTCTGTGCACTCTTTCTCATCAATGGCAAGACTGTGTTGTCTAAATATCCAGACTGGAAGAGGTTGTGCAAAGAATACAAGAAAAATAAAAAATCACAGTAGCAAAAGGCTGAATATTCAAAATCCAGAAAAGATGCTAGCCACATCTTGGCTCCTTGGCCCCTAAAAATCACTGAAGTCAGAATCCCCAAGATGGAACATCTCCCTGAATCAATAGCACAGGAATAGAGGATATCCTATGGTCTTTCTCTTGTGTCTTCACAGCACACCATATATGTCACATTAATTAAGTTTTAAGCATAATACCTGCCAGAGCCAAAGAAACATATTCTGTGCAGTTCTAATATTTAATTGATGAACTAGTTAACATTAATGAACTGAGAGAAGTGAACAACTTTTCACAATCAAATTGTTATTATAAACAATCCATATCTACCCAAGATATCCCATTAATCTTTTTATAGAGTAAACTAAAAGTGTAGAGCTCCAGGTAAGTGACTGCATATTCCTTGACAACAGCATCTGTCTCAACATCTGCAAGTACAGACCTAAGAAAATATAAAAACAGAAGAGTGGTTGGTAGTCAATAAGAAATAGGAAAAAAAATCAATGCACAAATCAATACTTTTTATTCTAATATAATTTGTATTATTGAATATCAATATAGACTTGCAGAAATTAACCCAATGTCCTTCTTAATTATAAATAAGGATTTACTTTTTTTCCTTAAACTCCCATAGAATATTCTTAAGCAGCTGCTAAGAAAAATCTAAACACAGTGAAAACTCATGCGAAGACACTCCTTTTTTAACCTAAATCACTTGAAGCACACAATCATTTAAATCACAGTACAAGACACCATATCTATCTACACCTACGTGTAAATGTAGGTATGTAAAGGAATACTGAAATTGTACAGGGTCAGTGAAACCTGTCCTGCAATATGCTTGAGGCTGACAAAGAGAGTAGTCAGAGGAGAAGAGTATGGATCAGGAAAGTTTCAGAAGAGCACAAGGGGTCAGACAGCTGGCTAATGTTAGAGCAGCCCTCAAACAACTTTGTATA
This sequence comes from Anomalospiza imberbis, assembly GCF_031753505.1. Classification (NCBI taxonomy): domain Eukaryota; kingdom Metazoa; phylum Chordata; class Aves; order Passeriformes; family Viduidae; genus Anomalospiza; species Anomalospiza imberbis. The sequence continues at coordinate 25,721,571 of NC_089685.1, read as the reverse complement.
GTATTTTACTTTTGGTCCTATGATAGAAACCTTCACTGATTGCAAGATCGTTTGGCTTTTTACTCATCTGTCTTCTGGAATAACAAACATTTCTGTAAGTCTAAGATTTATGATGAATATATTCCCTTTAATTACCAGAACTGGCTAAAAATAGCAGCTTTTATTAGTCTGCTGGGTTGGACAATGAACTCCCTGTGAGAAGTATTACCGGCCAGGTAAGTACAGGTTTTTCCTGAGCTGTCTGCCAAGCAAAGAGAGTAAGGATTTAACTCCTCCAAATTGGAACCTTTTTCATTAAAAATTATAAATTTGAGAATCTAGTATTTTTCTCAACCACAGCCTCTAAAGTAGAATGTGCTTTTCAGTCATGTTTTTAATGTATGGCATAGTTCAGAGATGGATTTGAATCAAAGCAAAAAGAGACTGTGGCTGGTTTTAGACAGATGAACAAAGGGAAGAGGCAGCCCCTGGGACTTGTCTGCCTTCATGTCATGAATAACATACTTTAATATGGCTTACAGTAGGGATTATTAAAATGATCACATCATTCAACTAACCAGAACTTCCCTGAGACTTCCTTTGGGACTCATCCCTTTTTATATCCTCCATATTCTTGCCTTCAGTGCAGTTTTGTGGTTTTAAGGGAGAGTGTCAGCTTGTCCTTACAGTCTCTATGCATTTCTGTTGTCTCTGCTTGGAGCGTGAAAGAATTAAATAACAAATAAAACAGAATGGCTGAATAATTTCTGTGCTACACCCTTCAAGCCATTCTGTTGTCTAAGAGAAACAGCTTCCAATCTAAATATTTTTGCAACTCATAAAATCTGAAGAGATTGTGCAGGTGCTGCTAGCTGATAATTGTTTATAGAAATCTAACTAAAGGTGATATTTCACACCAACAAAATTCAGTTTAGCTTAGCATAGCTCAAATACAGAAAAAAATGTTCCCAAAAGAAGAGTATGTGGGCTGGTTGAGAGATAATCTTATTTATGGCTTCTCCATTTCTCATCTGAGTCACAGAGGGAAAGGCTATAGTATAATGACTGCACAACAATTTGGAGTAGCACCACCTTTGAATACATCTGTGTGTGATTGATACATGTAGTTCTTACTCACACCAAGCATGAGCAAACTGGTAATTAATAATGTTTAATCAAATGAGGATCACTGACACATGAAGTTTGTGTTTTATAGTGCACATTAAAAATACATTTATCTTGTAGTGATATTTTTGAACCCATCACCATTTATCATTTAGCATTACAATTAATTGTGGTAAAAATAATAATGTTTTTGAGGATTTCTAACAGCCCAATTGTATCAGTAATTCCAATAGTTGTTTAGTTAAATCATTAAAAAAATTGTAATTGAAATAACCATAAATCTGTTGACTTCAGAATGATAATTAATTTCAATATTTTATTTTTTCATTTTGTCATCTTGGATACACTTTTTCTTCACTTGTTTTTATATTACATAGCATGTTGCATGCTTGCATTCTGGAATTTCCCTTGAAAATTCCATACTGCTAAAATAATTCCTTTAGAGAGGCTTTCCACAGAGTGAGTCTGTCTCCTGCCAGAAGAAAACCTGGGTTCCCTGGTGTGGTGCTGGAACCAGAGTGAAGCTAGGTCATGTTTTTATAGCTGAGCGAATGCCTGTGTGCCTGGATGTGTGGGTGGGTGTGCTGTTCCCTGCCTACACTACTGAAGGTCATTTCTCACTGCATAAAAAGGGCAAACTTCAATATTAGCCACTGTATAGGACCAATTTTTCATTTAGACAGTAAAAATTAAAGAAACAGATATTTTCATTAGAAAAGAAATCTTTTGATATTAAGATCATTTCACCTGGAAATTTCTATGTCTGTTGTTTTTTTGGTTTTTTTTTTTATTTTATTTTTTTTATTTGAATAGGATCAGGTTAGAAATTAAAAATTAGAAATAAAATAAAGAAAATGGTTTTTTAGTTGAACCTTCCAGAGTTGACTCAGATAAAGTAATAAAAGGTGAATTTACCAATATTAAAGTTTTATTACTTAATTTTCTAGTCTATTTCCTGTGAATTGTGTATATATATAAATATTACTGACCTTAATAAATATGAAAATTTAACTATTATGAAGACCTGAAGAGATGAAGCAGCAATTTAGGTATATCTGAAAAACCATTTATTTTCTTGTGGCAGAGGTGTTGCGAATATCTATTTTTGTATTCCACAGTAAAGCCAATTTCTGATTCTTTTGGGGAAAAATGCTTCTTTTAGACACAAATATAAAAAGATCATTTTTTTTGGCATGTGCATGGAGCCAAAGCTACTATGAGATATAAGTAAAGTGACAATATTGCAGTGATGAGAATGAAGTTAGAGCAAAGAATTACACAATACTGCAAAATTACTGGCAGGAAGTAAAAAATTACTTTGTAAGATCTGGATGTCACTGTATCTTTACCCTGTTTTGACCAATTAGCCTCTCATTCCTCCAGGTGATGTAAAAACACGTATTCTATTGGATTTAGGTCTGTGCATAGTCTCTTGACCAATAAAGTTAAGGAATAGACAAGTCCTCTTGATGAAGACTTCTCTTTTTTTTTTGTCCTTTAGTAGTTTTATAAAAATAGAAATAGTCCTCATTTATGTTTGAAGCAAGCTCTACCAGTAACAGTGATCTTCTTAACCAGAAGCAACTATCATCTGCCACCTACTATGGATTTCAGTTCCCAGAGAAGCAGCACTTAAAATGTCAAGTGCTCCATCTTGTACTGCTATGCCAAGGCAGAAGAATAAGAACCTGCCATCTTCCAGCCCAGTCTGTTTTCCAACCTTTCCAGATGTCAGTTTACTATTTGCTGATCCCGCTTGCTTAATTGAAATTCAATTCAATAGCTTTCACAGGCTTATGCAGTTCCCAGCATAACATGGAAGGTTGAGGAATAATAAACAAATGAAAGTTTAAAGGATAAGCTCCAGAGTACAGTAAGGATAGGAGAATGCAGAGGTGTTACTTTTAGTAATTGTAAACTTGCCAAGAACTTTAGCCATACACAACAATAAATTATATATTCTTGGTAGGCAGAGTCATTCATTAGATCACAAAGATCAAAGATTCAGAAAGAAGTCAGTCTATTTTTGAGCCATCAAAACAATGACAGCTGCAACAGTAATATTTTAAGGGAGCCTGAAGCTTGATTTACTTCATCATTTTTATACCTGAAATGGGATTGCTTGTGCAGTCTCATGCAATGCTGCCACAAGTGTACATATTTCACAATCAAAACCAACCTCTTTGTTTTCTAAGCCTGATTGCATTAAAGTGAGTGCTCCTTTGTGAGAAATTACTGGTTGATTTTCTGCCACTTTGTTCAATTCTAAACAAGGCAATTATTTTTCCTGAAGAAGAAATAAAAGTTTCTTTATGGTCTTTAGAGCCATGATATTCTCCCTAGTGGCATATTAAATTACAGCCTGAAAGATTTTAGCAGAGTCATTTTAAGATTTCATTCTTTGTGTATTTGTGCAAAGAAAAAGGTGCTCTTGAAACAGATCTCTGAATACATCTTTGAGTCTTTGAAAGTATAATATTTCTGAGGGTACACAAAAAAAGAATTCAGAGTATTTAACATGAACAAATGCCTAGCAAAATCTTACATAACACAAGCACAATATGCAAATCCATTAAAGGATGAAATGGAACTAGTTAGATGCAAGTCAAAGCACTTGGATAAGTCACAGCTAATAAAATACAAATACAAATAGGTGCTGAAGTTTTAAACAAAATTGGGTTTATTAGAATGAGATCATTCTATATTATTCAGGAGTAGCAATTTTATGCAAGGTGAGCAAACAGTAATTTTCATTGCTATTCGGGTTTTTCAAAAGTTTACTTGTGGGGGGGTTCAAATTTTTCTTATTATTATTGCTGCATTAAAGAGATTAAATATTACAAGCTGGAAAACAGTGATTACACTAAAATAATATTAAATATAGTTTTCAAAGTAGAAATGAAGACTTTTATTATATATCAGGCTGGAGGCAGCAATTAATAAATGGAAAGGCAAGGCAGAACAATATTCAGTCATTATTGTGATTGGATTAAGTTTCCCCATCTTTCTTGCGAAATCCTCTAGTTGACATCACCCCTTTAGTGGAAAACAAGAGCAAGAACCATTTTCTCTATGAAGTTAACCAGTCTTTCAGACATCTCTTCAGTCTCCTGGCTTTGAATGCTCTGCTTACAGAAGGAGCTCTCAGCTCACTCTCTAGGATGTAGAAATGTTCATTCCAAGCCTTTAATCTTTCTGCACATTACAGAAAATTTCAATTTGAATAGAGGGTTAGCTTTCACAGTTTTTGGAAGTAAAACTATTTCTTACTGTGTTTGCCTAATCCCGAACACATTAAAAGCCAGTGACTTGTCTTGGTCAATGCACATGTGGGTGGTGCAATTAATAGAACTTAATAAACCAAAATGCAACCCAGATGAAACAAAGTTTTTGTTTCAAAAATGTATATGCTCCCAGTACTTTGTAACTCTGGTTGATAAAATAAAGCTGTCAGAAAATATGTGTCAAAAATACTACTGGGAGATGAGAATTATTCCTTTATTGTGGAGTCAGTTGGGAAGATGGCTCAGGAGGCCCCACCAGACCTGGGTTATCTTCTTTTTCTGTTATTTCCACAATTCATGCTGCTGCTAAGACTCCTGTTTGGACATGAGTCTGGGTTTTTTTTCTCTAAACTAAGATGACAGGGGCTGTTGGCTTGTGAGTGCAAATGGAGCGCATTCTTGGACTTAGCTCTTCAGGGGTAATCCCAGATGTTGTGTGTTGTATATGGCCTTTCAGATGAGGATAACGTGACACTTGTTAAGTCCTTAACAAAGTGGATCATCTCTTATTAGTCTAGATCTAAAAGACATATCTCAGTTGAAGGAGAAATTGTTCTCTTCTTCAAAGACGTGCCTTTTGAACAGCTGTTATTAACATCCTCAGCTGCCACCAGAACGGATGTTACACAAATGCTTAGAACTCTGCATTTTGAAGCATAGAAATATGAGTAAAAAATACAGTCAGGCCTCCAAGCCCTATTTATAAAGCCTAGAAAAAGACTGAGCTTGGTCCTTTGGCCTGACTGAATGGGTCATGAGGGACAAATGTCAGCAGTGAACAAAAGACACTGGTGTTTCCCAGGATCCCTAAGCATCTCAAACACCAATTTTAATGTATTTGTCAAATCTTTGCCATTGTGAAAATATCAAATAAGATGATAAATATATAATTGATAATGACTTTGCCACCTCTTCTAACTGCCACTTACCAAGCCTGTTAAAAATTGCTGCTCATTTCTCGATGACCTGGTACATTTTGTGTTCAGAATAGCTGATAAATATCTTGGGCATGAGAAGTGTTTGATCATTATGAATTCACATGCTATTAATTGTAATATGCTGATGTAAGGAATTCATCTTATGTTCATGCAGCTGTCATGTGTATTGCCAGAGGTGTTATGTTCTAATTTAGTGCTAGTCAATGGGCATAATAAAGGTGTTACTCATCAGATCTTGAGCATGCTATATTTTTGTATCCTGTACTGCAACCAAACCACAGGGTAGATGTAAATTGTTTCACACTGACATTGATATGCTATAATTTCTTGGCATCTCCAATGTCTATGCATCATGAAGATAGACTGGTAGATCAGCTAGAATAAGTAATTAAATTGTATTTTGGTTTTAACAGAAACTAGGTTGGCTTACACTTTCACCTAAGCTGAATCGATCTGCTTATTGTTATAGAATTAAAGTGGCTATAAGATGAATTGGTTTCATATCTTTAGTTTTTTTAAGCTTCTAATATCTGCAAGTTCTGTTGTACTGCTAAGATACTCTGCCATCTTTTCAAATTGCAATACACACAAAGTTTGCTGAACTATTTTTAATAAAATAGCTAAGGAAGAAAGATAATAATAAATAGAAGTATGTTGCACGATTCTCAAAATTCTGTCTTTCAGGCCCACCACAAAAGATGAGATTTGTGGCATGCTCATAATACACAAAATTCAAACTGTTTAATATTCAGGGGAAGAAAAAGAAATTAATTTCAGAAGTCAGGAAGTCCCTGAAGTGTTCTGCCTCCATTCTAAACCTCTGGTTCTGCTATATCACCATGTTGTGACTGATCCTGAACAAAAGAGCTTTTCAAGGGCTGACAGTCCATATGTGACTTGTAAAGTGAAGATGTGATGGTGCTCAGGAAATTAAGATTAATTAAGAAACTGAATAAATTCATGGGTAATCGAGAGTCATCAGCTCCAAAGAGAATATGAGATAAATTTCAGCATGGCTTATGCCTATTATAGATATTTAAATTCACTATAAACCTAATGGATGTACTATGAGTATTATCTATGAAAATGAAATCATGTATTGTCATGAGCTGTAAATCTTGAACAGAAACCAGCTATAGATAACTAGATTGAAATGTAAAAATTCTTCATTAAAAAAATTTTGGACATTTCTTGCTTAGGGAAGCAAAGTATCCTGCATAGATTAGTTTTATTTGTAAATTTTGATGGAATAAACCTCTGAGGGAAAGACATTATCACATTTATGCTATTGTACAGCATTAAATATTTAAATGCAGTTTGGTATACATGGATACAGAGTGTATCCCCTGAGTAGTTAATACGCAACAGCCCCTAGCTTAGTCCAAAACAAAATACATTAGAAAATTAATACAAAAGTTTGGAAATTAATTATTGAGAGGCCTCAGCTCAGAAAGGAATAAAACCAGATTGTACAGTAAAGTTAGACAAGTGTTTAGAGAACTTGATCAAAACGTACCTCAATGTGTTGGTTAAAGTAAGGGCTCAGATGAAGACAAAAATCACATAAACCCAACTAAAACTGGGAAGAATTTAAGTCTCTACATCCATGGGAGCAATCAAAGAAGACAAAAAAGCTTTTTTTTTTTTTTTTCCTAACCTGTAGAAACTCCTTGAGTACCTCCTTGCACAACATGAAAGTTTCTGCTAGGTACCAGTGTACAGCCTGCCTGCTCTGGATTGGGCACCAGCCACTGGTGATGCCTGCTTCCCCAGGAACCCCCTTTCCAGGTATATCCAGAGCTAATTCAGACCAGGAACAGTGAAACAGCAAAATGCACAGGAGGCAAAAAGCTAACTGAGAATAATGGTCTGGGCTCTAATTCTGATAGATCTTGCCAGAGCTATGAGCTGAGGAGCTGGGTTTTGTTTCCATGTTAGCCTGTAGCTGAAGTTAGAAGGGAATAACTTCCAAATCCGTTCACAGATTACTGCTTAAACAACCAGGCTGCTGGCTAACACCCACAGTGAGTGCTCTTGAAATTGTGCTACTATGCAGCTAAAAATGCAACCATCCTTGAGCCAAATTCAAGCAACCAAATAGAAATAGAAGTCCATAACCTAAGAGCTGTTACGTTTTGCTCTGTGAGATTGTGACCTTGTTGTTGTCATTGTTTGTGAATGTGGAAAAGAGTAACTGAAAATTAAATAAAAAGAAACCCTCCTAATTTCTCCTATTCACCTTTTTCTTTTTTTTAAGTTGTGGTTTGTGGGGGTGGGGAGGAAGTGGTTTGGTTGGTTGTTTTTTTTTTTTTTAATAATGCTAAGGCACAGAGAGATTTATGTGGAATTGCTGAGATCAGAATTCTTTGTACACAGGAAGTTCTGAACACTCTCCAAATATAAATAATGGTATATCACATCAGATACAGACTCCTTTTCTGAAAGCATTTCTTTTCCTCCTGAGATAGCAGAGATAGTTTCTAATAGCACAGTCTGCATGCAAAACAAAAGGCTAGTGCCCTCTGACCAGTGGAGATGGGAAAAAAGCCATCCTAATTAATGGTGTTACTCATTTGCCTAAAAGCAGCTGGGAATTTAATTAGTTGTGTGACTTGTTAGTTTTGATGGATATCTGCCCTCTGCCATGGAGCAGCTGTTATCTCACCTCCAGCTGCTTCTTGCAGATCTGCAAATCCCAAGCTTTTAGGAGCCAGTCCCTCTGCTGCCTGCCTTGTGCTGCACCTCTGGCCAAGCACTGCCTCCATAGCAGATTTCACTGGTGCTGGATGCTGCTCCCTTGATCCCTTGTAGCCTCCCTGCTTGCTGCAGATGTGTGCTGGTGCTTTGGTCTCCCCCAAAATGGTTCTTCCTCCCTCCTTTTCCCCTGATATGTAATGCCTTGATGTTCACACAGAGGACCATGCCAACAAGCCCAGCAGAATTTAAAACTGGGTCAATCCTGTGTTTCACTCATCTCAGATGTAACCCCTCCTCATGGGTCAACAGCCCTAAATGTGCTGCTGCAAGAGTGGACACAGTAGATCTAAAGAGTTCAGTGTTATCAGCTCAGGCAAAGAGAGGTTCCTTGTTAAAAGAATGGGGGGTGGGGGGAAGTATATTTAAATATATATATTTTAAATAACAAATTATTATGAGAAAGTGAATTTCTGGTCAATCTGAAACAGAAAATGTGTTTTATCTCACAGTTTCAATTAAGTGCTTAATTCAGTCCAAGGCAAAGTTTTAACTTTTTTTTTGTCTGTGTAATATTTTTAAATATATTTGGCTAAATTCAAAACAAACTGTGTTTAAATGGTTCTATTTTTCTATTTTCAAAAATTTTTGATCTTTCTCTTTTGGACCTATCAAATCTTCTAATTTTCTAGTAGTTTTGGTACTCTTTAAAGCATAGTTTTCAGAAAATAAATCATTCACAATAAAAGTTTTGCGCAAGCCTATCATTAACCATTTTACCTCCTTCTTTTTCCCCTAGTGGTCTTGTAAAATAGATGGCCTTGCAAAAGAAACCTTTTTGTTTTCTAACTGAATGTCCTGCTAAACTAAGCCATTGCTTTAAGTTTGCATTAAAAATGTATTTCTCTATAAGAAAGGGGTGGAAACATGACAAAAAGGTTGTAATAATATTTATATTTCTGTAAATTTAAAAAATCTCTAAGATATTTAATCCACTCTTCAACCAGTCTGTGCTTTCTTAACTAGCACTGGATATTGTAATTGTAATATTATTATATTATTTTTTATTATGAATAGCATTATATTTGGGGTTAATTTGGCCACAAGCTTAATATTTTCATACAACAGTTTTGGGCATAGCAAAACTTGCTAAAGAATAAAAGAGAATCTTCTCTTAGGACTGTTTCTAATATGAACAGACTTTTCTTTCTTGTATTTTTTAAATTATTCTAAACTTGCCCTTGTCATCAACAGAAGGGAGAAAAAAAGCATTTTTACATGTTTTACTGGATGGACTTCTCAAAGTCATTTTTCACAGATTATACCAGACCACATACTAATAACATATGCATACTCACTACCAGCTTGTCTGGAACAAATGATAATTTTGACACTCTCTAATGCATCACTTTCACTGTGTTTAAGGATTTATTATCCTGGAAATGGGCACAGGCACTGTAGGGCGATTAGATTTTCGAGACTTTCAGTAATCTTCTGAAATCTCTTACTTAATCAGCATTTCTGTTCTTTAGCAGTTAGAGTGATTCTCAAAGATAAATATACAGAAAAGCCAATCAGTTATATCTGGCCTTTTTGCTTCGCATTTTTGCTGAATCTCTTTTTAGGCAATCTCTTTGTAGGCTTGAGTGCATTTCCACATCTCACCTTCATAAAGATAGAAATTCAAAAGTTGATAGCATGGCCATCTATGACCCAAAAATAAGTTTTTTGAGAGTAATGAAATACTGACTTCAAGTGGCAAAGGTGTTGCTATTCATTCATTTAAACACTTCACATTTAGTCCCAGCAAACCTTAATCGTTCTTTAACTAAACTAATTGCTACTCAATTTCTTCAAAGTTTTAGTAAGTTTCATGCTGGTGAAATCTTACAGGTGTTTTAAACTCCATCAGCAGAAACAAAAGGTTAATTTTCCCTTGTATTTTTGGTGCTTTATTTAAAATGTACAATTTACGAGGTAACATTTCAGGCTGCATCAAACCTCTCTGAAACAGGTAGGTTGGCATATTTTCACACAATAGAAGGTTCCTCGGTGCTTTTGGACAAATGTCTCTGTGCAGGTGCTGTTTGAGCAGGAGCACACAGTGCAGTCAGAGGGGCCAGAAAAGGCTGGCAGAATTGCAGGGCTGTGTCACGGAGCATGGCGGAACACCACGCAGAGCTGCTGCTCCTCTCCAGCTACAGAAATGTACCCACGCCAAACTTCTTGAGTGTCTCACTCTCCTCTCTAGTTAACTGATTTTAGTTATTGAGCCCAGGATTATGCCAAGATGATTGACCACAAAAGACCAGGAAAACTCAGTACAGTCTGACCAAGAATTTACGTATGACTCACAGGCAAATAATCTAGAGGGAGCATTCTCAGCTTAAGCAGTCATTGAAGATATTTATATGAAAACAGAAACTGTCTTTTTTTTTTGTCTGATTACCTTGAAACTCAAGAACATAAAAAATATTTCTTTTCACTCACAATTCCATGAAATTCTATTTGAGGTATCAGAATGATTATTTTTCTTCCCTCCCTCTGCCCTCAAATTTATAAACACTAAAATAACCTTCAGAACTCAAATTGTTAATTTTTACCAGACTGACATGGACTAATGTTTTTTCTCCTTATAACTTTCAAAAACAAGTTTCACCAAGTAAAAAGACTTCTGGACACTGAAAATACAGCTCTTGGTCTAAAATTTGTTCTCAGACAAAATGTCAAACATAGTCAAGTATTGGAAATCTCTCATTAAGTTTCACAGATTCCAAAAGCCTCTGAGTAGGCTTAATGTTTTTCACCAAAACATTTCACTAAACACAGCAGTTAAGTTTGCAAGTGCGAGAATCTTGTAAATGGATGCTGTGGCGCTAGCAAGAGGTAAAAAAAAAACTCCTGTGAGACCTGGCATACGACTGTGAAACAAAGTATGATGTAGTTACATACATGTGTAATGATTTCAAACCTAAAAACCTGAAATGCAGCAATTTGAAAACTTTCCAGAATTATTTCAGATCTTTGAGATTTCGTTCCCTGCTCTCAGTCCTCCCTCTCTATTCTGGTACTTGGTCCTGATCTCAAATGCAAGCAGCAATAAAAGGAAAGTAATTTTCTGCTTATACAGAGAATGAGAAAAGTTAGGGTGGCATTTTTACTTGTTCCATTTTAGGAGAAACCCTTGGGACAACTTTGACACTGTCCACATATCAATGCAAAATGACAGCAAGGAATTGGCAAATTCCATAGGCTTAACTGAAATTTGAAGTACTCCCATATTTAAATTTCTTTAGGCCTTTCATGGATACCTCCACTGCCTTAAACCAGCTCACAGATTTTATGTACCAAAATTTTCCATTTTCCCTTCTGGACTTAAAATATCTCAAATACAAAGGTCTAATACTTTTATCATTTGTAAAATAGATATATTAATGGATTTTTTGAGTTAATTTTTTCCACATCTCTCATGTAAATATATATAATTAAAAAGGAGCCACATCACTAACAATCAGATAACAAAGTGAATATTCTGCTTAAAATAAAAGCTAGACCTTTCAAAACACTGAAATATGAAAACAGAATTTAAAAAACACAAAGGAGAAGAAAACTTGGCCCAAAACACTTCACATTTTTCAGAATTAGTTTCTATGTCCATGTGTTTGCACATATATGTTTGTAATTTTTTGCATGCATCCTATACTTCTAATTAAAGAAACATTAGGAAACCCTCAGAAATTGTTATTCTGAGTAAACACTAACATGGTTATCCTCTTTCATTTCTATTTTCCTGCCACTGCTGCTTCATGTGTATGTCCATCATAAGCTCACCTGCTAGATTTGACTCTACTGATTTCAAATTATTTTATATGAATAATTTTATATTATTTTATAAGAACAAATACGCATCATAAAAATCATTAGATATATCTATTCTGAGAATTTAAAAGTTAGGTCAGAGGCAGAAAGAACTAAGGGTATCTTCCATACTTTGATGTCAATGCATTTTTTACATTAATAAATTGAGGTTTGTGAGTAATCTTGAGGCTCCCCACATTTGAAAAGTTTCACTCACTGAAATGTGGAATGCTTTGCAGTTTCGAACACAAAGTCCCACCTCACTTCCAGTTTAACATACTATTTATCTAAGCATATAGAAAGATTGCTGTTGGATGGTAATGCTGTGGTAATGTTGGGATACATTTTTTTCAGGTGAACATCATGTAGTTCTTTTCCACTAAGAGCAGCAGATTTCACTCTAAAGAACTTCCTTTTGTGTATATGCATTGCTTCCAGGTGCAAGAAAATACATGCTATATAACAGCCTAGGCTAACATAGGGCTTTATATTAAAGAAGACACCTCATATCCAACTGAAAAAACATGACATTCATTTAACTGTGTATGCTAACACTTAATGTGTACTAATGGTAAAATTGTAATGAGAAATGACACAGTGGCAGTTTTGAAAGTGAAGAAATGAAATAGAAGAAAGATTGAAAAATAACCACCTTCTTAAAGAAACAACAGAGAACATGGCTGTCCTAACTATGCAAAATCTTCAGAGCAATGACAGCAATTGCACTGTGGGTTTCCCTCATTTTCATTTGGAACACTAGTACATTGTGACTTTTTAAAAAGTTTCATTCTTTGTCTACACACAGTTTCTACCAGCGTACAAAAATGTTTCTTCTAGACAACATCTGCCTGCAAAAGGATACAAATAATAATCAGCAACATTGTTCAAAATCACAATTCTAAGAAGCTGGAGGAATTTGGAAGAATTATTTTTTTGCCCACATAAGTGTTAGTTAGTGTTAGTTTGTTAGTTAGTTAGTGTTAGTGTTAGTTTGTTAGTTTGTGTTAGTTTAGTTAGCCACAACTAAATTAGAAAGAGACAATTAGGTAACAGAAAGTGCATAAAGCCCCTAGGAAAGGAGCAATAACATAATGTCTAAAATTTTGAATACTTAGCTTATATTAAAGCTGTAAAAGCATGTGAGAACTCTTTTTTTTTTATTTTCTCTGATCTCAAATCCTAACACAGACTACTCCAGTGATGATTACAAATATACATGGCATGCCTATTTCTTTCCTTATATTGGGACAGGAATCTTCCTTTTAATAAATACGGTGGATCAAAGAGTGTATGTTTCCAGAATTACCTATTTTCTAACTGATTATGCAATGTTTCCTGTTGGATACAAATGTACTGAATTTTTGTTTCACATTTAAGGTTACAAATGCAATGAAAGGTGAACATTGACCATGATCTCACCAAGTATCACCTTATGATTCCATATCAGTTTTAAATTTTTGTTTGTGACAATCACATCTGAGTTTTAGAAAGCCATATGGATTTGACAGAATTGTTTGGACTGTAAGACATAAGCCAGTTCTGTTTATGGAAATTCAAAAAACCACCTTACTCACTGCAGTCTGAGTTCTATTTTATTTAACATATCAAAGGGCTAAAAGAAGATTGTCAAGCTTGACAATGAAATGTGTGATTTGCCTAACATAAAGAATGTCTGTCCTGCAAAGATAGAAAGCAATTCAGAATCAAACTTCAGGAAACTAGCAAATGTGCTAAACTGGGCTTTCATGGAGCTTTAATTTCCAAAGCAACTAAATGCAGAAAAGAAAACCTTTCACTGAAATAACATGTGCAGGAAATAATGTATTTGTTAATTCCTTTATATATCAGGTATTCTGATACTTGATATTAAGAGCACTACTGAGAGTTATAAAACACTTCTGATAAGTTTAGATTTAGACATGGCATTTATATTCAAGTTACATGAGATATGTATTGAATTTAATGAAATGTTTGAGAATCAGCATTCATCAGTATTTGACAGTAAAATTTGTACTATATGAGACTTTAATGTATCCTTAGTTCATACAGAATGAATACTGACTGCACTGTAATAGTTAGCTAGGAAAATAAGATCATAACACAATAGTGTCAAAAATAGAGATGTTAGAAACTTAAAACACTGTAACTATTGCAATTATGAAAGCTACACCGGCAAAAGAAATGCAATAATATACTCAGAAAACATGACATTGGCACGTATAATATTTTTTTTCTTAAATTTCTGAAAACATGTTCTTGTGACAACACTGTCTGTTAGCTTTTTCTCCTAGAAGAGGCTCTTCTCTCTCTTTATTTTTATTTGTGAGACACTTATACAAAGCAGTAATTTTCTCCCTTAGCTTTCATTTTATACTTATTTGTTGCTTAAAAACAGAATTAAGGTATTATTTGGCAGATGGCAACAGTATCAGCTAAAAATGCACTGGTCACTGAAAGTTTCATTTCCTTTTCATTTGTGACTGGATAGATTTATCATACATATGCTATTTCTTGACCTAAGCAATAAACAACTGGAAGGAAGGAATCTTAAATTGGCCAGACTCGGGGAAAAAATATATAGGCATTTTACTATAATTGACTGTGCTGCTGAGATTAGAATTGTTGAAACCAGAATTTAAGCTTTCATTTATCAGACAAAAAGCTAGTGAGATGGAAAGGAGCTAAGTAATTACCTCAGCAATTTTTCTGTCAAACCTTTCACAATTCTTCAATAAGGGTTTACTGGACAGAGACTCCAACGCACAGCAAAGACCATGAAGAAGCATTGCTCATTTTGGTGGACCTACATTTAACAGGACTGTGCTTTTTAAACTGTCATTCCATATTTAGTTTTCCCCTTTAGCCTGTATTGTCCCCAGGCATCTAATCAAAATAGACTTAGATGCCACATGAATTAGAAGTCACTCTAAAACCACTGAGATTATCACTAGCAATCAATGCTGCAGTATAATAACAGCTTAGCTTCTGACCTGCTTTTATTTTAAGCAATTCGAAACTATAACTGAGAAGCAAAAATCAAAGGAAACTAGGGTAGAAGATACAGGAAGATCTTAAAAATAATTCTTCAAAGGAATCTCAAATTTAACTAAGATATTTTTAAAATAGTTAATATTTAATTAGATGGAATCAGAAACCACACTAATCACAAATTTACCTCTAAACTACAAAGACTACTTGAGTAGATATTGAAAAGTTCATTTTGCCGATTGCTAAAAGATTACTAAAGATGTAGTGAGAAACTTGGTCCTTCAAATGAGATGTCAGATGATATCAGAGCACCCAAGTCCCAAATTGTGACCTATAAATCCAATTATTTGAATATTAACATAAAACTATTACAATTACAGCAAGTAAACTCATACATGCATGCATGCATTGGACTTTTGAACCTATCTTCATCTTGTGAGCTGAAGTGCTATAAAAAAATTATTCTTGGTGATACAGTAATTTATAGAAACATTTATATGTGAAATCACCATGCACAAATGCTTTGTTGTTCTCTTGAATTAATATCAGGAAGGTTAGAAAATTTGCTAGCAACTAGATGAAGACATTAGTGGCTTTGAAACTAAAAGTTTTAAAATTACAGTGACTCAGTGAAATCACAATGCAATGCAAGAAAGCGACAGGATATAGATTTGGCCAGAACTGAGTTCAGTCAATAGCCAGTCAGCTGCTGAAATGTAAGTCACTGTCCCAAGTACTGGACGCTCCCTATGTCTCGTTAGTATACAATGCCTCAGCAGTTGGCTGTGACTTACTATCAACTAGCCTTTCAAGTAGGGAAAATAAAACTGACTTTTACAATGACATCTGAAAAATTCAGGGCTTTTTGAAACTTTTTTTTTTCCCCTATAAAGCAATGAAAGTGATAGATGTATGGCTCCCAGCAGATGGTCTGGATCATGACTACACAGCCTAAGATCAGAAGAGCATTTATGCTCCAGTACTTTCCAACATTTTTATCTTAACATTTCACAGAGGTCAGACTCTGGGGAAACCAATTTGTCTGTCTTGGAGGACTCAGACAGATTGCCTTTTGAAAATCAATCGTATCCTTTACTTCTTTTGCTTATTCCTGCACCATATGCTGTCACACTTCTCTACACAACCATGCAAGCAAGGAAAGGCTGTAACTTGAGTCTATTTTTTCTGGAGCTGAGAAAGATAGACAGAATTACCTACCTACAGACCAAATAGAGTACCAAAAAGTGAATTATGGTCAGACTGAAACAAAGTAACAATGTTTGTGGGTTTTCTCCCCTTTTCAGGTAGGTGCATACTACAGAGGGCTTTCTCTGTGGTGTCAGAGGGTTAGCCTGGCTGTTGGAACAGCAGAGAAACATTATTACATGTTTATAATTTTGGAGAGAATAGAGTTATACATTAATACAGAATAGCACACTCATAGTACTTTGCTACTGTATTTCTGACAGGCAGAGGACAGCTAAAACAGTTCTATATAAACATTTAAGTTGTGTACTTTAAAAACTTTGTCTATTTAAACAGAGTCATTGTAGGTCTTAAGGCATATGTAAGTTGTTCTGGACAAAGCACTGAATCATCATAAATGAAAGCCAAAGAAATTACTTTATTGGACTTTGAATGACTTTGTAACTCAAGATAAAATTTTTATTCAGTTCATATTTTTAAAAGATATTTGTTATTTTATTTTAACCATAAAACAATTGTGTTATAGTTGTAAAAAGAATTCATTAATTTTATGATAGGGAAGGTTATAAACTCTTCATCAAGTCTCAAAGATTAATTGTATTATAGCAATCCATTTTTGTTTACCCTGAAACTACATTGGCAAACCTGGTACATGACTGTTAAGAATTTCTATATCTAATAACCAGGATAAATACATAATCCACTTTTCCAGACTTGAATTCTTGATTTCTTTAAATATAATATTCCTTTTTGCAGTTCCATGTAACATGTCAGGAGCCTACTCATATTTTGGTGGTAAAAACCAGTAATTTCTGTGCATAGTAAAAGTGTAAAAAAATACATTTCTCCATTCATTGTACAAAATCACTGACCTGTTGTGTTAATGGCTTCTAGAAGATAAATCAAATCCTTCCACTTTTACCAGTTTCAAACAAAAAAGTAAATGTGCTATGCTGAGGTAGTTCCTGAAATATGCAGTGTTTACCAAGTGATTTGGAGTCAGACCTGGGTACACAAGAGACAAATCTTTCTTTAGCTGTAGGAATATGCAGCTCAGCCTGAGACTCTCATGCTCCAGAACACACACCTCTTGAGGAGGTTTCTCCTCAACATCCCTCTGCTCTGTCTGTGCCTGTCTTCACAGCTCTTACTTCAGACTGACAGTACAGCAACTCACCTGCACAGCCTTCACTAGGTGTTTTATTTGTGTATGTGATGTACGGGCATGAAGGTTTCTACAGCTGAGCAGTAATCATCTCCTAGATTAGCAATAATTTAGTTACTTCAGCAGTTTCTCTTTTGAATAAAGGATTTTTTTCCAATAACCTTATAATTCCTGGTTCTAGTGAGCTCATGTCTGAGAGCTCATCACATATTCCCCAAGGAAGCTCTTCTGTAGGAATAGATATTTGTTTCTTTTCTGTTGACTAGGGAGATTTTTCTGATATTTTCCTACCAATATGGCTAAGATCTGACCAAGTCATCATAACAAGCAAAACTCTAATTTAAGAGAATTATTCTCAATATACCTGATGCAGAAAAGCTCTGGAAATATGGAGGTAAAACAAATTGCTAAGAGTAATTTTCCATCTGGGAAAATACAAGAGGATTCTGCTATGTTCAAGGATTGACAATCCTTCTGTCAGGTCCTTTTGAGGGAGAAAAATGTCATTGAGAAAAGCATTTACATACTCTATATAAGGTACTTCTATCAAGACAATTTTCTTTAAGAGTGGAAAAGATTAATCCTCAAGGAAATTTTAATTCTATTACAAAGCAACCATTTTATTTAGTTCTTAATTTTGGAAATAATGATAGCAGTAATTAAGGTAATAATTCCATGCAATTTATTTCCAAGGAAAATTATGATGTTTACTCTCCAAGCTCATTTTCTTTTGAGAAAAAAATGGTTTTGAGTGTTTCTTCCTACAGAGCAACAACTTCATTTGAGTTGGATGTAATAGAAGACCAGGGCACATGGACCTTCCAACTTACAAAGGGCTGCAGATATAAATATTTTCTGCAAAGAATGCAACAAATCCTGATGCTGTTGAGTTCAGGGTCCCAGCTCATGCATACTCTGTGGTGGCATTCACAGACAAGATATTTCCCACTAACATGGCTCATTACATGAGTTATTTTCCAAGAATTCCAAGTGTGAATACAGTGGAAGGACAAGGCCTTAGGATCTTCTGCCCAGCTATTATGAATACTACTGTAATAAGAAACCTATAGGACTTACAATCAAAATATTGCTCCAAATCCAACTGTTCTACTCAAAATAATTTTATTCTGGTTCAGCTGACTACCAACAGAGGCTAAGAGGTTTTACTCTTCTTTCAAGGATTTTATTAGGTACTTAATTCCTTTACTTGGCATTCTCTATCTGCTACTGGAACAGGCTCTGTCTTCAGCATCACTTCATGAAACACCTTGTGGGGAACATGGCGCCTTCACTTGTCTTGCCACTTCTCCTCACTTGAAAGAAAAAGCCTTTGGTCTCTATGAGACTCATTTTTACACTCTCAAAAAATCTGAATGGTTTTCTATTTTTAAAAATGGTTACCCATCTCATATAAAAAATTATTTGTGCTTCTTTCAGAGTCGTGGAGGCCAAGCAAGAAGTTTGAGGCAATGTGAATTGTGATAAATTGCTCTTTTTTCTCCAAAGACCTAGAGTAAGCAGCATGTAATTCAAACTGATTGAGATACTGAAGTTAAAGTTTAACCATGGTGTACTTAAGAGCAAAACTTGGATCATCACATCTAAGAAAGCTCCACTTTTTTACATGAAGTATCTGCAGAAAACCTGACATCAGTTCTCTGCAGCAAACTGAAATGTGACAAAATGACTATTATACCTTTGCCCATTTCATTGTTTTCTTTTCTTGGGTTTGGTTTTCTCCATATTATGGATTATTCCTTGAACATATCTCTAAGAAGAATTGCATGGACACCTTTATATATCAAATAAGTGCCATATAGTTAATTTCTCTTATTCAGGGAAATACAGACAGTAATTTATGCAATGTTACATTTAATTAATAGAAACTAGCGAAACTTAGAGCACATGCATAACACACACATATACAAAAACAATTTGTATTTAAAAATAACTACTAATGAGAGTTATCGCTGAAGAACAATTAGTTGGCCACAAATGGTTACTCTACAATTGCTTGTTACTCTTTACCCCTAGCTGCACCACAAAACATATTTAGAAATAAAATAAAAAAATTTAGAGGTTAAAACCCTCATCATGTTACTTCCCTTGAAATTCAACTCTTTTCCTACGAGCTTTGATTTTCAAACAGTTTACGAATCTTTTATTTCCAGACCCCAAAGATTTTAACAGAGAAAATCTTTGGAGAAATACTAGGACAAAATATTTGGAGAAATACTAGATGAAAAAAAACTCTGACGGCAGGTTCAATGTTTAAATCATGTATTTTTAATAAATTTTCCACAGGTTATTAAGGAAATTCAGTTTTGATCACAACATATTTTTCCAATGAATTCTGCTAGGATAGCTTCTTCAATATGGAGTGGGAACAATTTCAGTTATTATCTTCAAATACTATTCCTGAATATGTGTCTTCCCATAAGACAGAAATTGGATTAAATTAATCCATCTTAAATAGATGTTATGATAATTCAGACTCTGTCACTGTGTCCTGTGACTGCCAATTTGAGCTCCAGACTCACTCTGTCACTGTGGCTTGTGACTGCCAATTTGAGCTCTAGTGCTGTTCCCTTAAATCATATAACTCTCTTTTCCCGTTTCCTACCTTGTTTATCTTGCATTAAGTAGGCAAGACTATCACAGGCTGATATCAAAAACAATTAAGAACTGAAGCCTCTTCTCAGTCCTGGCTTGGATTGGTAGACCAGGAGCTGCAGTAGTATCCAGAATCACAAGGCAGTAGCACCTCAGAACCACCACGACTGTATAATGGTACCACATACCATTGCTCCTTGAAATGAAATAGTAACTACTCTAGAAAAAACTGTTACACAAATATTGTGAAGTAAGCAAATTCATTGGATGAATTCAAATAAATCTGAAATTTTTAAAAAATTTTTGACAATATACTGACTTTTTATCTTAAAATTATGTCTGCACTGCTGACATCCTATAGTTACCACATTGGCAAGCATAGTATGTGTTCCCATATGATCAGCTCTTCAAATATTTGTTCTAAGTTTTGTATTGATAGTATAGTATGAAATATATGATTACACGCATCGTGGAAATTTCCTCTCACATTCTGCCACTCATGTAATGTATTTTGCAATTTCTGAAGTCACATAGAACACATCATAGCCTAAAACAATACAAATCAAGTTGAGAGTATATTCATTAAACTTTAGAGCTTCCCATCTTACTAAAACTAAAAATTTTCTGTACCTTATTTTTTACCACAAGAATAAATAATTAACTTTCCTTCAAATTTTCTTAAGACATATCTATTTGCAAGCATAATGTCAGTTACTGAACGGCCTGAATTCCAAATGATACTTGACATGGCAGCATTGCACTCATAAATACAGTCACTATGTCTGTGTAATAAAGCTCAACATCAGTAAAGATGATAGCTGGTTGAGAGAAGAACAAAGTGTCCCACCCACAGCAATGTCGTCAATACATGTTTGCAGTATTTGATCCATGGCAGCCTAAACTGTTCATGTGATCTTTCAAACTGTTATTCTGAAAACATAACACCAAAAAAGGGAACTTAATAGTTATTAGGCTACTTTGCAGTTCTAAGTTGGCCCACATTTCACACACGGTTTTGTGTTAATCTATAACATTTAAGTAGAGAGAAAATCCTATATGGAGTAAAGAAAGCTGATTTTTGGGAAAACACATAGTAACTCCACTGGACAAAGAAAGGAACATCATGAACTCCCAGGGTTACAACCTAGGAATCCACTGCTTATTTTCTGTCATTTTTAATATTATACTTGCAATATAACTTGGGCTGCTACTAATTTTTTAATTGTCTGGCAAATTATGAAATTATATGTGAGCTGCCAAATGCTATGCTCCAAAATCCTTATTGACCTATTAATAGTTGATCCCTACTCTTCAGTTGAGGGACATCTGGATGATGATAGAGAGAGATTTTGCAAAGTCTCTACACATAGATAGTAGGATTGTGGCATAGTGGCTAGAATTTTAATGCAACGATATAGCATCATTCAGCTGGTTGCCATTCCTTAGTGAGTGCTGTAAAAAATTCAGACTGAAAAAGAATACCAAAGGAAAGCTAATTTTCCTGTGATCTCTTTTTCACAAAATTATTTCCTTTAATGCTTATGTTTGTTGTCACTAGAAGCCTTAGAATCCTGTTGATGGTCAAAACCCTATGAGATCAGGCATCTGAGCTCTGAAGCCAAGGCATCTGAGCTCTAAAGTCAAGCTTATATTTCCTCCAGAAGTGATTTCATTAGTGATGTCATGACTAAGCATTTAAGACTGCTTCAACTAATTAAATACATCATTGGTGGATGCTCTGAGATAAACATGGAGACTGACCCAAAGCAGCAGAGCTCACACATACATCCTCTAGAGATACCTCTTAGATTTCTAGCATCCAGGCAGGAAGAGAAAACATGAAGTCATTTATTAAATTAAAAGGATAATACAATTTTCACAAAATGTCAGACATACCTCAGGAAACAATCCTCTTATTGAGGATGCTCTCAATAATCCTTAATCCTCTATGCTTTTTGGGGGGATGTCTGTTCACTTGTCCTGTTGCTAATCTAATTTCTTTAGATCTTCTTAATCTAATCTTGTTGATTGATATAAGAGCTGATTTAAGAAATTTAAAAGTGAGAACAAATATAAGAAATTTAAAACAATTAATTGCATCACATTTCTTTATGTTGATTTAGAAACAATTCTTTGATTATATCAAATTTTATTGATCGAGAATTATTCCTTTTATCATAACAGAAGATGACCAACACAAGCATTTGATAAAACTATCAATCACAGCATAAGTTTCCACACAGTAAAAAAAAAAAGTCATTTATTTTTTGCTTGCTGTTACTACTGAGACCAAATTCTAATTTCAGGTAAGCTGAAACTAACTACTGTGGAGGGACTCTATTTTGCCAGCAGAAAAAAAAAATCACCATTCATATTTCTAGACAAGAAAATGGAATTTGGCCAATATTGGTTAAAATGCAATTACAGAGCCACAGGAGAGGAAGAAGAGAAAGAACGGTGGATCCATCTTGCATGGTATATTGCTCTTTCCATCTTCTTGAACCCCAGGTTTCCATTCATGTCCATTCCCTATTTTGTCTGTCTCTAACTGAAAAAGGATTGAGCTGCTGGATGATTGAAGCAGCTGGTGCCATTTCATACTTGTCGACAGTTCTCAGTGATAGTGAAAAGTAAGCAGCAACACTGAAAGCCCCAGAGCTTGCCTTGACTAGAAATGCAGCTGACTGTATAGTCTTTATCTGAAATCAGTTTCTGAAAGCATCCTGACAGACTAAATTATGAGGTCATTAATTTGTTAATAACCACTGCAATTTTTTTAAATCCAGTTTAAATCCAATTATTTTGACAATTGTTCATTTCTTAAGCAAGAAGGCTAACAAAAAAAAAAAAAAAAAAAAAAAAAAAAAAAAAAAATAGAGCCTGGCGTTATATTTCTGATCATGTCTAATTTTAAAATATTTTTCCTAGCTGTCATTATTGACATGTTATGTTACCAATGTTTTGCTCTTACAAATGTCACTGTAGAAAAGGAATTGTCACTTTGTCACAGTGAATCAGAAAGTTCATTCCTGTGTCCCTCACCTTGGACATAGTATCATGATAGCAACATGCATATTTTGAATATTTTGTGGCCCTTTTTTAAAGGGACAATCCCACCATCATGAACCCAAGGTGAAGGTCTACATCATCTAAAAGAATTTGCTCTTCACGTGCCTTTTTTTGGTGGGGGGGAGGTGGGGGTGAGGTTTGGGGGTGGGAGTGGCGGGGTGGTTCTTCAAAGTGTTTATTTAGTCTCTCTTCTTTTTCAGAAACATGCCTCTTCGCCTAACGCCCGGCCCGGCCCGGCGCTCCTCTTGCTGCCCCGGGAAGCCCCGGCCGTGGGTGACCGCTGGCGCTGCAGGGCTGGGGCTGCTCTGCGCTCAGGTGTCCCGCACGCACAGCTGGCAGCGCCAGCTGCGGATGTGGCGGCCGGCGCGCCCGGCCCGCTGCCACCCCCGCGCCCGCCGCTCCCGGCTGTGGTGGCCGCGACCCCGGGGGACACGGGCTGCGTGGGGAGAGCTGCCGTGAGCCTGTGGCACACACAGGCCCCAGGACTGAGATCAAAGGTTAAATGGCTTTTTGCTGCCATCTCTTGATAAACCAGAGGAAAAGGCAGCAGAAGCTGATTGCGTGCCTGGGCAAGGTCCCCGGGGCTGGGGCAGCGTTCGGCGCTGGCTGATGAGGATGGATTTACCTTCGGGGAGGACAGAGCACCGAGCACTTGTCACCAGTGGTGACGGATGAGCATCAGGGCTGCGCGGGAGAGAGGTTCATTATAAATACACTTCATCCTCACTCCCCTGACTGCAGGAGGCTGGGAGAGAAAAGTGGTTTCTGCCTTTGAAGGAATGAGTAATCTCCTAATGGCACAGTCCCTGTGTCCTGTACAGGCTTTTTTACAGCTGGAGTAAAACCAGGCTTAAAATGTAGGCTCTGTCATTGTAAGAGATGGTAGGTGTGGACCTGCAGTGGCTGCAGAGCTCTTAAGAACCTGAGTCCCTGTCACATCTCAGTGATGGGGACATTGTGTGGCTAGATTATTCAACTGGCTCCCCAATATTTCACATGTCCCACAACTCCCATTTTGTTGGCTAAATCTTCTGTGGTGACACATTTGGATCATCCAACACTGAAGATCAAGCAAATCATAGGTCAGTAATGAATTCTAATGAAATGTGAGTAAGCACACTTTCCTTTTTGAAATTCATGGACAGAAAGAATAGAAATGAAGATTAAAAAAAAAAAAAAAAAAGAAGTTAATTATCAGTTAAATTCTCAGTCTTTAAAGTAGGCTGTCTTGAAAAATTTGGCCCATAAATATAAAAGCTGTTTTTATGTGCTCCAAGACTGCCATCTTTTCTGCTTAGCCAATACTATGACTGTGTCTCCCTATGATATGGAAAAAAAATGAAAGCAGAATAAATTCAAATCGGCAGAGAATTTACTGAGTAATTCCTTTAAACAGGCATTGCATAAAATACAGTTGTGGTCCCTGAATACAACCCAGAATCCCTACAGAAAACGCCGAGTCCTGAGAGAACAAGTCACATTCCTCCTTGCCTCCTCTGACTCCAAGTTAAGAGACTGCCTGATGCTTTGGTACTCTCCTGGGTGAAGTGGGATTGAGGAGACAACTAAATTAATCCTCATTAGCTGGTGGGTTCTGAAATGTGTCAGTCACACAAGTACTCCATAAAATAATTTTCTTATGGAAAGTCTTCCAGTGAGACCTTGAGTGAATTATGCCTCCATCATTAGATGGCAGCTGAGCAAAGGGGGATTTCAGAAAGAAGTTTTTGTCTTAGATAGCTTCATCTTATCTAAGATGAAGAGATGCAGGGGTTTTATTGGACCTGACCAGGGCAAAAGAGAGTCAAGTGGCAGGGAGAGACTAGACATAAATTAGCAGAACAACAAATGGATTAAAGTTGTGATAAACTTAGAACAGTAAACAAACAATAGAGGAATTTTATAATTTTACTTAAATTATTTGCCCTTAACTTTTTTCTGGAACTCATTTCCCATTATTGAGGATTGCTTGGAAAGTTTGAATTACTTTAAATATTTTTATTGACAGTCATCAATGGAATCAAAAACAGATTATACCAACGAGAATCAATGCTTCCTTAATCGTTAAGATGTGAAATGGGTATCACCATGAACATGCACCCAGCATATTTATACTTTTCTTTTAGTCAGACTAACATTCCTATACAACATTTGCATTATCAAGAAAATGGAGGATGAATGTAACTCTATGCTTTAAACACATTAGTAAAGGAAACACAGTCATAGTTTGAAAAATAAAAACCAAAACACTAAAATACTTGTTATCTCTTTGGTGGTGGCCTAGGTATATTCCTGACTGCTAATTGAACAACCTTTACAATTAAACATGGAATTAACTTGTTAAGCCTATGAATGTCTATGAGGATCTCTTTTTTAACAGAACTCTGTACCCTAAAAATAATGTTTATTTTGATGGATTGGAGAAAATTTCCATCCCTTCTTTTAAAAAATGGCTAATCAAAATACAATAAAGCGCATTTACTAAAAATAGGAGAGGACTGGGAGGGCCAAGAGGTTCCTCTCTCTTCCATTAGTCACATATTGTATATTAAGTCAGTTTTAATAGTGTTAGAAAATTATCTCTCTTTCCCAATTTTAAATTTTAAATGACACATCCATAATATTTCAAAGTTGTGGCCTCAGCCATAATGACTTTGAATTGTCCTAGACCACCTAGTAACACTCCTGGTTGCACAGGGAGTTACACCAAGGGCTTCCTAGTATAAATTGCAGGACACTTGGAGAAAAGAATCCTTTCAAAGAGGAACATGTTTCCTGTATATGTATTTGAAGCCATATTCCAATGCCCTGTAATGCCCTGTTATATCCTCTAGGAAATTCTAATTGTGTTTAGCTGTCATCTTAAGTTCTTATGTGATTTAATGATATGGGATAAGAAGATTATTCTGATAGGATATTAAGGGGAAATATAAAATTTATTTAATCCCATGTTTCTGCATCAGCATCCTCAAATAACCTGTGCTGCTGAGCCACTGTAATTCCTAATGAAAACTAAGATTTCTGTCATCATGGTTCCTGCAAAACTTCCAACTGCAAACACCAGTTCAAGAACTATATTTAAACTTAATTGAGGTCTGAGACAGGCAAATAAATGCCCAAATACAGAAACTTCCATTAAAAATAAAAACAAAAAAAAAAAACCAAAACAAAACCTAAAATCATGCTAAGAGTTTCAAGACATAAAAGAGTTTTGATAGTGAGCTGTCCAACCTCATGACCCACAAGTATTCGTAACTGCAGTAATCATATTGATGATCAGACAGTACAAGCTTTCTAAGATATGAATTATGTTGTCTCCATATGGTGGCATACGTTGCAAAATGATGCTACACTCTTGTTTAGCTGCTCCCCGTTTTCACCAGCCATCTAGAAAATTAGTCCTTTAAACCTTGGGAACTTATGTACAGCTAAAAAGAAGTCTAATAATGGAAGAACAAACTAGAACTCCTGCCTCCTGCTCCTAATAGACAATTACTTTCTTATAGGTAATTTGTGTGTCAATACCAAACACTCTCGTTTTCTTTACTTTTGGTCACATCATGCTATTGATAACTCAAGATAATTTCATAATTTTCATGTGTAAATATAAGCTTACGGGACATGATTTAAGCAAAGGCCAGTGCTCTGATTCTGACATAAATTTGTCCTCCCCATGTACATTTCCAAAGAACAGCTTTGGTTTACGATAGACATAAAAAAGAAGTGAAAATTTCTTTCAGAGTACATCTAGTCTCCTACAAATCTACAGGTTACTTCTTCAAGAATTAAAGAGGCAGCTAGCTGTGTATATGAAAATACCTTACCACGGTCCATTAATTAAGATTTGTATGTGAAGTGGTAGTAGGTTTAGGTGTAAATTTGTTCATACTGTTAGCCATTATTAGCTGTTACATGCCAGATTATTTCAATGTTGTCATCATACTGCATGATAGCATGCAGCAATGCAAAAGGGACATAAATCTTTGTCATGAACCCTGTAAAAAGGTGGATGAGAGAGAGAAAAGATGAGCTTTTACTCCAGGGTGTATCCGGCACAGACTGAGTTTTCTGCAGCAGTTAATGCCAAGACAGATGGAGCTACTTTGAGGACTTTTAGATTGCTCTACTGATATTCTCATATTTAAAGATATGTTAGAGAATGCTAATATAGCCATTACTTTGCTATACTAAAGGAGTTTAAAAGATAAGCTATTTTTAAAGAGGTTTTTCTCTTTTGAATCCATTCATTTGCCATCTAGGAGACAGTATGATCAGAGTGGGAACCATCAGGAGCTTATGGAACTCACAGGCTGACTTTTCCTGTACACTAAATATATAAAAATAAGAACTATGTAGCCTCAAAAACTTTAACTCTGTGGATTAAAATAAGGATTCCTTTAAAAAACCCCAAACATTTCAGAATATAGAAAAAAATTATGTCCAATTATCTCCTGAAATTTTAAATCTTTGGGTCTAAAATACACTGAAAACCAATTAAACATTACTGGTAAATGTTTTGGTAGAAGGGACAATTACATAATTATGAACAATCCATTAACACCTAAAAGATAATATCTAAAAAATTTATGCCTGGCTGCAATTATTCCACAACCCTAAAAAAAATTAACACGAAGAGTTCACCAATCAGCAGAATTATGAACAATATAGAGGACTGTGGAATTCTGGAGTCACAAAGCAATTCTTCCTTTCTACTTTTGTTGATTTCAAGAACTTTTCACCAAATCATTTTTTATTATATGAATATCAATGTATCCTACTAAAGATTAGCCTGATGTACAAACTACCCTATTTCCTTTTGAGCTTGCATGTTGAACTTCTTCAGTGTTCTAGTGTTTCACTCTTTCTTGTCTTTGATGTATGAACAATCCCCCTGAAAACCTCTGTTAATGCCACTGAGACATTTCTACTCCATCCCAAAACAGATCCTAGCATAACATAGCAGCCAAAGCAAAGCAAATCTGCTTATGGATTCACATGCCTAATTCAACAGAAATAACACAAGGCATGCACATAAGATTTGGTTCATTGCAATGTTTAACTGGAATCCACGTGTTTCCACAGAAAATTCAGAAAATGTAATCCTTTAAATTGAAGAAAAAGTGTCAGAAATTTGTAAATTAATGCCTACAGATGCAAGGTAATGCACAATTAAGTAATAGAGTGTAGCATATGTCCTACATACTTGGGTACAGTGGGGGGCAGCCATAGTATTAGAGCACCAATCTATGTATTACAGACCATATGGCACATTTGTAGACCACTTGGATGTTGCAGCTGGTGCAAAATGAAGTTCCTATTTGCTTAGCAGATCTGGCAGTAGGAGAATACCTTATGCTAGTGTTATTTTTACTATATGTTCCCACAGTACAACTTTACACTTTCTGAAGTGTTCTAAGTGTGCACAGGATTGCTAAACCTGTGTATGCTTTTGATGTTTGTTACCTGAAAAGCTCCTTTTTCTTCATGGTAAACATCTTTTGATTTACCATGAAGTAAATCAGCATTTACTTCAGTACATACTTAAGTATTGCTTCTGGTTTTCTTTATATCTTACCTCTCTTAATTTAGGACATTTTAGGACACATTGTTGCTATTCACTTTCATTCTTCCTAACAATTTTTTTTTCAAATTTCTTTTCTCAACTCACCAAATATTTCATTAAAAAAAACCTACTACATTTTTCCAGGAAATGCTTCTCCAAGACCTGCCATCTAGAATGCCATTAATTACTGGAAGATTAGGAAATCTTGATGATTATATTTCTAAGTTACTAAGAGCTAGGTCTGAAAACATGTCACACCTTATTAAACAAATTGCTACATCATACATTACTCTCTATAGCCAAGAAAAAAAACAAAAAGTCTTCTTTTAGATCTTTTTCCTCTCTATAGTCCAATTTTTTACCCTCCTATGGAGCTATTTTTTTCATTTTTTCACTAGATGATGTGTGACAAAGTTCCCCAGTACACCACCAAACACAGTATACCAAAACTTCCTAATATGCTCAGGTCAGTAATTAATTTCTTTTACCTGTCTCCATCACAGTAGACCCAGTGACTGATCAATCTTATTATGATACAGTATCACAGCTATTCAGGCTTGATTAATTACCCAGTTTTTCAGGGGTATCATTTACTATTAGAGGAAAAGGAAAGTTTACTCCTCCAGCAAATCCCTCTAGAATGCACAAAGCATTTAGTTATTTCAATTTTAGAGGAAGAGTGATGAGCTGGGGTGATGACAACTGACAGAATTGATCCATGTTCCTCAAGACACCAAGCTCCTTCTTTAGCTTGTGTAAATTCGTGGAATGTGTCTAACTGTTGACCTGCATCAAATGAATATCTGGTTCATTCTCCAGTTCTCCTCCCCTGGTTCTGATATATGTGTTATAAAACAGAGGATTCTTTTTCTGTTTTCAGAAAAATGGAATAATCCTGAATACCTGTCAGAACTGCATCTAACAACAGTTTTTCATAGAAAATTCATTTAAGAAAGCTGACATTTTTTCACCCTGCCTCTATTAGAACCAACCAACATAATCACATAATGATCACAACACTAAAACGTATTAAAGATACATTTCATTCTTTCTGAGATTAAATCTCAGATTCTCCTGGTATCCTTCTTTCTCATATTGAAAACTGCCCCATTAACGTTTTGAATGTTGGGGAGAAAACTTTCCTTTCACTTGTGGTATTACTGTCAAACCTCCATAGTGAGACCTATGGGATGTGTATTTATGCAGGCATTCAGTGCTCCTATTGGATTGGCCTGTAGAATACTGAACTCAGTTGGTAACACTCCACTCAGGACCAAAACACTCTTGTCAAGATGGAGATGCAAGCCCAGGGCTGACATTTCTGTGCTTTCCTGCTCTCAAATGTAGCAAAGCCTGTACAGATTTAAACATCTGCTTAAGCCCCTCCTGTTTCTGGAAAGCATTGAAGCTTTTCCTTTAACACATTGCTGATTCAGACTGCTGGTTAGATGCCAGCTTCTATTTGAGATGTTAAATTAAAACCCCTACTAGCTGGTTCATTTGACCTGCCCCCGGGAAAAAAAACAGTCTATGTAATTAAAAAAAAAAAAAATATATATATATATATATATATATTTATATAATCGTGAAATAATAATATATAATCTCAAAATATTTGAGAGGGATGTGCCTCCCATGGAGGCCTTTTTCCTTTTTTTTTTTTTTTTTTTTTTTTTTTGGTGTTGGTGTTTTCCTGGTAATAGCTCTGAAGTGGAATTTATGAAGACGTCTTTGTTAAGTTAGTTACTGTTCTGTGTGTGCCTTTGCAGGAAGTTGTGAAGATTTTCAGACGGTTAAAGAAAAAAAAAATCAACATCATATTGTGTTCCATTACATCATTCTACAAGCGCATCACTCATTGTTCCCTTTAGCATGTGGCTTTCAGCTTCAAGAAAAGCATTCCCAGTGATTGACGCCCCAATCCCACGTCTGCCTTATCTCGAGAGATGCAGCTTTGTGCGGGACGACTTTCACCACCGATTTGACATATTCTTAACATTTTTTTTAAGCGTAGAAAACAGCCAGGGAGGTCTCACGTTAGTCTCTGCTGGAATTCCACCCAAGGCGTTCACGGCTGCTGCCACCTCAAGCCCGATGGGTTGCACAGCATGTTCGGCGCCGCACAGCATCGTGTGAGCCGCGGCTCCAATCAACCCCAGCCCCGGGCGGCGGCGAGGTGGGGAGAGGAGGGAGAGGGAGAGGGAGAGGGAGAGGGAGAGGGAGAGGGAGAGGGAGAGGGAGAGGGAGAGGGAGAGGGGCTGCCGGGGGGCGACGGAACCAGGGGAGCGAGCTGGGCGGAGAGACCGCCGGGACAGGAGGGAGCTGCCAGTGGTGGGCGGGAGCCTCCGAGGATGGGAAGGAGCAGTCGGGGAGGGTAAGGAGCCGCCAGTGGTGGGAGGGAACAGGAGGGGTGGGAAAGAGCCGCCAGTGCTGGGAGGGAGTCGGGCGGGATGGGAGGGCGCAGAGGGATGGGAGGGAGCCGGGCGGGATGGGAGGGAGCCGGGCGGGATGGGAGGGCGCAGAGGGATGGGAGGGCGCCGGGCGGGATGGGAGGGCGCAGAGGGATGGGAGGGCGCCGGGAGGGATGGGAGGGCGCCGGGCGGGATGGGAGGGAGCCGGGCGGGATGGGAGGGCGCAGAGGGATGGGAGGGAGCCGGGCGGGATGGGAGGGAGCCGGGCGGGATGGGAGGGAGCCGGGCGGGAGCGGAGCGCAGGAAGCTCGGCGCTGAGCCTGTGTTGCGGCGCCCTCTGGTGGGGGCGGCGCGCAGTCGCACCCCGCGCTCCGGGCAGGGCCGCGGTGTGAGCGCCCCCAGGATCCGCCGCGCCGCAGCAGCTCCGAGCTCTTTCCCAGCGCCAGATGCTCGTTACTGGAAAGGCTCTACCGCTCTGCTCTCTTAGAAATAATCAAGCTCGGCTCTCACGTAAAGCACAACAATTCGAAAGGAACAGATCACACTCAGATCATATGTCTCTATGTGGATGTTACTTAGCTTATGGTTCTGTATTGCAAAGCTGTTGTTTTGCTTTGTTTGTACTAATGATATGGAATATGCCATTATTATGATATTGCTGCAGCTCTAAGGAAGAGTGACACTGTCGTTATTGAAATTAAAGGTGCCAATAACATCATGATATCCGCAATGATGTGGGCTGCTTTGGCCCTCTTCACCTAACCCTTTCACACTTGTTTATTTTTTACTCTAATCCTTCTCTTAGACCGCCATGGTGATATTTAGAGGGTATTTCTAATAATGGGAAAAGAATAGAGAAGAATGAAGATAAGGTTTCATCTCTGGTGAAACTTTTCTTTAATAAACGTTGGATCAGATACGGCGTAAAGGAGCATCACAGAGTTCTAAAGGGAAAAGAATGAGGCGGGGAGCAATGAAGATGCAGATCTCCCATGGAGAGATTGCCAGGGAGAGATTCTGACATACTACATTGTGGAAGAGTTAGTAAAGGGAGAGATCCTCACATTAGCTTCCTTGAAATCCGTTTGGCTCACCGTTAGAGCCGGGAGCAATCAAGGCAATGTCAGTGAAGCTTCTTCCTCTGACTCTCCATCAATACAGCTGCTTAACTGCTTTATCTGATTATTGATAGCCTGCAATCACAACTATCACTCTTCTCAAGTTAGTTAACCCGGAGCATGGTACATAATGCAGAGCAGTTTATTACAAATTAAGGACTGAATTCAGACCGTTCTACTTTTGTAAGCACTAGAAACTCTTTGTTTCCCAATGGACTTGCTTAGAGCTTGCATCAAATATATGTACAAAACAAACTCATGGTAGGTTGTGAACCTTTGCTTTAGAGAAGTATTAGATTGTTGAACAACGACCATTTTTTAGGCCAGTTTTGTTTATTGAATGCACTGTTTTGTTCTGGCACATTGACTGTGTAGAGCTTGAACAGACAGGAGAGGAGGCTGTGGGGGAGGGAGAAACTATAGACAGCAAGCTGACCTCCCTATATGCTTGTTTCTGCTGCTTTCCTGCACTCCGGTGACAGCCAGTCCCACATGATGCATGGTGATTGCTGAAACCTGCTACCTGCTGTGTGAGTCTGATACTTTCCAAAGGCTGATTGTAGCTGAGAAATGGATGACCCTTGCTCTCACACATCCACACACAATACGAATAATATTTCTTGGGCAGGAGCAAGATTTTTTTTTTTTTCCCCTGTTCTTCTTCACTCCACATGGGAAAGGTACTGCCTATTATTGACTAACCTCAGTTATGGACTCAGGACTAGTTTTATATAACATATAGCATTTTGTGGTCAATCACATCTGTTTTTATGCTCCTTGTTTTTCCCTTGATGGGGTTGCCTGACATGGTAATGCCTGCAAACACAATTAATGAAAGCAATTCTACTCATAGTAGCATCTCAAGTGGTACTTCCATTGGCGTTTCATTCACGTTTACCTCCTGTAATATGATTTATTTTGTTGGCAGTTGGAATAGTTCCTGCTGTGAAGCTCATGTGCTCTTTCTCTGGGGCTTATGTTCCCTTTCTGTTATATGCCCTCAACAGATGTGAGAAAGAATAAAGAGACATGTGATGCAAATATCTTACAGAGGGCATGAACTCAACATGCTTCACAGGCTGCTCAGGTAAAATATGAGCTGTCATTAGGCGTTACAAATCATGCTGTGGGGCAAGATATTAAATAACTTATGAAAGACAAACATTTATGGACTGCAAACAGACTAGGACTAATGAATGAGTTCACTTTCAGCAGCAGGTGTGATTTAAGGGCTTCCCCCTCACCTTGGAGGTGCTCATTTCTCATTTATTGCCAGAGATCACTATTCTTTAGTTGTGCTTTTTGATGGCATGACTGCACCATCTACCAGATCTTTGCATGGCTCTTTCCCAAGAAATAACATGAGGCTGTATTTTTTGAAAAACATAGTTTCCCAGATCACAGAAACGGTGCCAATGGCACAAAGAAGGGGCGTGTGTGATAACCTCTTGGAGCAGAACCAGAAATAGGCACCAGTGAGTGGGAAATTGGTTGAGACCTCCTAAGTCAGATATGCTACAAGCAGAATAATAATATTGAAACATTTACTGTGCTAATGCCCAAAACATATTGTGTGCTAAGAAAGCATAACCATGTAAGACATGCAAAATTCCACCCAGAACACACAATCTAAGGAGAATAAAATGTTATAAGAAAAGGTATTCTGTTTACAATTAATCAAGACATTGATAGTATCTTATGTTTTATAAGATGCAAAATTATTTCAATGCTATCTCAAATATATTTAAAGGATGCACTTCAGATCATTTTCTCACCTACCCTCTATTCTTCAGCACCGTTCACAGAAATTCTAAAACAACATTCCATAAGTTGCAAAGATTCACAGTTTTTCTTTAAAACTCAATGTATCTAAATCTAAGGAATTTTGTAAAATTATTGACACAGACTTGGGAAATTAAAGAAATTATGTAATTGCTCCATGTTCCACAGTCTCTAATACGATTTGATTACATGGTTGAGTGAAGA
The DNA here is from genome assembly GCF_031753505.1 of Anomalospiza imberbis. Lineage (NCBI taxonomy): Eukaryota > Metazoa > Chordata > Aves > Passeriformes > Viduidae > Anomalospiza > Anomalospiza imberbis. The sequence goes on along the minus strand of NC_089685.1, from coordinate 25,687,574 downwards.
AGAAATCTATCAAAAAGTTATACAATCTTAATATCTGGGTGTTTTTATTACTATCTTGAGGCAAGTCGAATTTTGGGTTTGTAAAATGATGAAAATTTCAAAAAGAAAGTATATATTTGCATAAAGGAAACTATATATAAATTAAAAGTTCATAAAATATTACTTACAATATTTCCAAAAACACAGGGAGCAAACCACAGCTCTCTGATCTTGGCATTAGCCCTGCTGTTTTCACAAATCATAACTCAGGAGTTATTTTTGCCTTGCTGTGGGAGAAGGAGCCATCTAACTCAGGCCACAGGAGGCCCCCACAGAGCAGGCAAAACAGCAAACTTCCGCAGCCTCCCTGGATTTTATATTAATAGATGTGCAGAATATCTGCTCTCTGGTCTTAGCATGCAGAGGAGACTCACAGCTGACAAGAGGAGCAGAGCCTTAGCAGTTCTGTCACTGAGTAGACACAGAGTCTATACTTTTGATACTGATGAACAACAAAGCTCAGTGAAATAGGGATAGTCACTTTAGACTAGTTATTAGAACACCAAGTACAGCACCTTTCACACTTTGAAATAATTTCTGTAGTAATAAAAGCCACTGACAGTGTAGTGCTATTGTGGCAAATTTCATCTATTCCCCTCATTTATAAGCTCCTCTGTAATAACACTTTACCCATCAGAATTCATTGAAATGCATTTCATTATCCCAATCAGCCCCCTGAGTCACAGCTTTATTGTATTGCATTTCCTTTCTACTGTATTTGAACTTTCTTCTAATACTAAAGCTTATTTCAAGCTCATTACAACCAGTTGCAAATTAGCTTTTATTCTGCTCTGACTGTTGAAGTGTGTTTTAATAAATTCATGCTAAAATTTTTATAAAATAATATTAATACACTTTATCTTTTAATTATTTTATCCCAAATTAATGCAGTTATTTCTGATTTATTTCATGCTTTTTCTTTGTCCCAGAATGGGCTAGCATCTTGCCCACTCTCATGAGTATGGGTACTTGTAGTACTAGGTTCCTCCTGATTTTAGGATTAGAAATTAGCATCACATACCAACATTTTATAAAGGGAAAGGAGTACACAATATTTTATGTGCATGTTTTCTTTGGAACACACTTTTGGAATAACCTGAAAAATCTCTGCAAGTGTGAGAGATATATATAGATATAGATATATATACTTGTGTATATACACAGAATATATAGATACAGCTATAGATATATACTTGTGTAGATATATAGATATAGATATATACTTGTGTTTATACACAGAAGTAGAAAACATGCTTATGACCAATTTGTTGAAAGAAGGAAGGTCTTGCTCCCTGATTGGCACCAACTACATGCACTTGGGGAAGTTAACTCTTTAGTTCTCTAATGCCCCTTCATCATCACTCAGCTCTTCCAGTGAATACCAGCATAGACTCACTCAGTGAATCTCCACAGTTTAGGATTATGTTTTCAGTGTCTATATACATTTCACAGATTTGAAGTATGCTCATAAAAAAGCTAGGCCTTTAAAACAGTGAGTGGCAAAACCAGAGAATATAGAACTGCTATAGCAATGCAATTAGAATAGCTTAAATTCTACACGTTCCAGTAGTGTTTATTCTTCCAGAAAAATTCATTCATGTTATGATATTCTTTGTTGGTGGAAGCCCTGTCTTGGATCAGAAGGCAATGAATTGAAGTGCTAGTTTCTTCTGCAAGTGTCTGTTTGATGTTAGTGTATGAAGACATATGACTTCACCTAGTCAGAGATCCATTAAGAGAAACAAGAGGAGGGAGTCCGCAGCTTCTGTCTTTTGGCTGACTGACACTTTCCATGGTGAGATATTTTGGAGAATATTTTCTTTGAGAAGTTCCCACATCCCTAAGCCTGTCAGCCATGATGAGACCTACTTGACAGTATTGTGCTATTAGATCAGGGAATACACTTTTGCTTTCAAAATTCTCAATATATTTGCTGAGATTTAAGCTGCTGGCATAAATTTTGTTGTGGTTTTGCCTGCATTTTTCAGGTCAATTTTTTGTAGCATGTTAAAAGTAATGAAACTGACCTTACTGCTGAAGCTGCAGCAGCTACACATACAATGAATACACGTGGATCTTTTAAGTAGGAACAGTAGGACCCACATTTGTTCATTTGTTTTATTGGCTTTTTTTTTTTTTTTTTGCCTTTTTTTCCCCCCTCAAAGTCATTGAAAAGGCTTGATATTTTTCAATAGGAGGAGGAAAAAATATGTATTGTTCATGGGGATATTTTTGCTAGCCAGTGCTTCTATCTAAGACTCAAGCACACAAAGGCGTAGGGAGTGTGCTGAACTTTGACACACTTTGATATCTTGCCCAAAATTTCATTTGTGGGAATCTTAGTTCACTCTGCTTTAGTCAGCAACAAGTTTTTGTCTATCTGGTCTCAGAACAAGAGTTTTGCTGCAGGTAAAACTTTCTCCAAGCACATGATTCTAGGAGCACTGCTGCCATGTCCAGCTGCATGGAGGGGACTTCCCTGGACTTACTAGTATTCCACATGTTGCTAATACAGTAAGAGCTGCTGCTATGACTTAAGTGTTGAGAAAAACTTGGTTCAGAAAATCATCTGTGAAGATGAATATGAGTAGGAATTATTTGTTAGGTGATACATTTAAACTAGTTCTGCAGTCACATACTATAAACTACAGGAAAATTAGACTAAGAAAGGAGGAAAATTAGACTAAGGGAGAGTGGATCTGCAAAAACAGCTGTAAGCATCTCCTGAAGAGAGGAAAGACTGAAGAAAGACAGAAGTTGTAGCAGATATATTCTGTCACAAGAGGAAAAAAAAAGAGAAAATAGATCTCCAGAGCAGACTAGCTGGAGAGAGACAGGAAAGTAAAAGGAGAAAAACCCCATGAAACTTGTTTTTTTAAAAAGAAATTAAATAATTCTTAGTATAATTTGCTATATTTACATTCTACTGATATCTTTTATATTCGCATTTCAGACAGCAGGAATATTGATACCAATTCTAACAACTGCTTTTACTACTTCCTTCAAATTCTGAGTTTCACATGTACTTTTCTATTTTTATCCTTTATCTTTTTTGTCCTTCTCCAGATTGCCTTTATGAAATCAAGACTAATCATTAGAATAAGAAAAACAAGTCCTTTTGTCCCTCAGACAATATTGATTTCTATGCAGTTAGAGATTCAAAAACATTTATTTATACTAGAAATAATTTTAATACTAGTTCCAAACTCTCAAATAATATCCCTATCCACCTACTTGTAACATATCTGTGTTTGAAAGTATGGTGCTCTTCAGAATAGAAGACTCTTTTTCCTTAGTATTTCTTTTCCATTTCATTTACCATTGTAAACCCTCCTAGCTCAGGTTGACAGTATCTTTTAAGGTTGACCTTTTCCACTAGATGGCACATGGGGCCATGTGAGTGTCAGGAGAGACACAGATTTCTGGACTGTGTTGTAAGAATGCATATAATGCTAAAAAATATATTCAATTTAAGAAAAATACATTTCTTAACTGCTGTTAACTGGTATAACTCCATTGGCCTCACTGGGATACTGATCTATAATAGCCAACACTTGATGTGTATTGCACATAAAATTGTTTTCTAAGCTATTGTATTAGACATCTTGGAAATGGAGAATTTCTGTGTTTAATAAGAAAACTGTATTATACTATAAGAAACTGTATTATATTATATCCTAATAGCTCATTCTTCATAGATCCTTAGAGACCACCGGTATGAAGATTTGAGCATCAGATGGAATTTACCTGGTTACCATATCAAAATCTACAAGGAGTGTACAGGCACAGTGCAATGAATAAAAATATGCAGAAGATTTCAGTGAAAGGGTATAAAAATGAAACACATCATTAATTCTTCAAAGATCTGATATCTCTTTATGGTCTTTGCTTTTATTTCTTACAACTTCTTCAGTGATAATTACTGATGCTTTTACTTTATCTGAGGATTTCTGAGTCAGAAATGTATATCCCTCTTTGCTGCCAGAGGACTGCTTGCCCAACAGCCTTTGACTGCCCATCTGCTGTTGGAAGAGGCAGTTATTCAATCCTATTTGTCAGGTCAATTTAAAAAATCTTGGCAGACCTGGAAAGTGGAGGTAGAACACTGGAGATGAAACTTCTGTGTAAATCTCAAGCTTTTTATTTGTCTTGGAGCCACAGAAACAACCCTTTAAAGACCCCTTTGTTGCTCTAATGGCTCAGAATACATTTGGCTTATAGCAAATATAGCAACTTATGTCTTTCAGTTTTTGTCTTGGGCCACAGTGGAATTGCTGATAGCTGGGAAGCCATCCAGCTCACCAAATGAAATCGATGACTGCATTCCACAGGGTCCATGACACTTACCCAGGTTTCCCAAATGACATTTTCCTCATAAGGAAAGTCTTTAAAGAGATTTACACTTGAAACCTTTTATGCAACTGGTGCAATCACATAACACTGGTTGCTGTAGAGTGATCTCCAGCTCTTTTTTGTCCTGAAGTGAACTTCAAACTGTCTCTAAAAATAGGCTATCAATTTTGCTTTTTTTTAGTATCACACTGACTATTGCACTGTTTATGACTTCTGCAGTTATCGAGACTCCAGAAAAACCTCTATCAAAAATTGGCACAAACCAAACCATTCTGGTGCTATCTTTCTTTCCTCTATGGCTGTTTGCCCAGGCTAGCTCTAAGGAAGGCCTAGAGTAAGTAAATGTGACTTTTATCTAAGCTACAAATCAGAGCAGGTGAAAATTCCCATGGAAAGTACTTTCCATGAGAAATGTTCAGTTAGTTCATCCCCAAAAGGAAAGACCTGACAGAAGTGGTCAATAAGCTATTTGATTTCAAATACGATGCACAAAGAAAGATAGATGGCACAGAGACAGTGATCATGCCAGCCATTCCCACATAAAAAACAAGAGCTGTTTTAGGTAAATTTGATCTTTTAAGCAGTGTTTAAAATACATCTGGTGAACAGACCATTGCAACTGACTACCTTTGTGATATGAAGGCAAATCACCAGTTCTGTCCTATAAATATGAATCTGCCCAACAATATGAATCTGCCCTATAACATGAAACACATGAACATGGTATGGTCATCTCCTGAAGACTATACACACAGAATCTCTCCAGTACTCTTTATTGTGCCACCAGTGCCTGCCATAACTCATCTGACCCCCAGTCTTATGTCCCTAAGTTGGCGACACCAACCATATCTTAGCTCTTCTTGCCCAAAGACTCCCTATGGGCATCCAGGACTGAGCAGGAGGGGATGAAGAACATCAACATCAGCAATATTCTTATTTATCATGAAGAAAAGATCAACCTGGAAGTTTCCTGAACTCGAGTGAAAATACCTGCTGGGTAGAAGAGGTAAAACACCCTGAGCTGTACATGTCTATGAGCCACCCTCTATTTTTGTATTCACAAATGTTTGACGTTGGTCCACTTGTTCTTGAAAAAAAAATTAAGCTATGAGGTATTTTATATGTCAAAGCTGTGAAATACATGAAAGATAAAAAACCCTGATAGAAAATAAATTGTTGAAATTCTAGTAGTTAGTAACTGAAGGACTCAAGAGAAAAATGTCATCATTATTTAAACTGCAATCCAAGCTAGAAAGCAGTGGAAATCTTGGACACCTCAGAAAGATCAAAGAAGAGATTATTACAACTTCTCTTGTCTGACTGGTGGCCACCTGTCCAGGAAGCAGTTTGTATTTCTGTGTGTCTGTGTTGGGGTGCTAAGCATGTTAATGCCTAAGCTAGCAGCATGTGAATCCCATCTAACTGCATGTCCTCTGGGAATTACCCAGGAGAAAAACTGCAAACTACTCTAGAATTTTTTTGTCCTGCACACTTTACAGCTCCAACTCAGCTAACTCTTCAGTCCATGCTGTTACTGGGTGTTATGGACACAACCTGAGTCTTCTCTGTCGCGGCACGTTCTGGTGGGGGACCCCCCGGGGGTGTCCCCAGGGGCCCCCACAGGCTGCGAGTTCGCTGGTAGCAGCAGGCAGGCAAGGAGACTCCGCACGGCCTCTGAGGGTGCTCATTAGATGAGGTTTATTGGGGTCCTACCCCCGGGAGGCAGCATGGTTTCTGAGAGAGGGGGGAAGGGGAGTGATGGGGAAAGGGGAGGGGGAGAGAGGGGCTGAGAAGGCACCAGCCAGGAGAGCTGGGGTAGAGAGAGAGCGAACCGTCCCCCCGGCACACTGAACAGGGAGATTCAAAGTGGGCGCGGAACAGATTGGGCAATGGGATTACAGACACAGGGTACTGCAGGGGAGGATCACAGGCTTGGAATAAACCATACATTTTCCAGGGGTGAGACAGAGCATACCATTCAACTAAAATATAAGACCACACTTGTCTGTACAGAAGGTGTCTCTCTGAAAAGGCAGTCTAGAGGAGATGGTTTGAAAAAAGAGAATAAGAGTAATCAAACTCAGAGACTCCGAGTTTTCTAACACACATCATGGTAGGAGCACCTCACATCTCCCTTCCATAGCTCTGGGTGTTAACTCGTGCTCCACTGGCTTAGTCAGAGCCAGAAGTTAAAAAGCCATTGGCCTGGAGAGAAACATGCCTCGTCATCATTTCTAACATGGATATGCAAGAGCTAGTCCGGTAACACAGCTCCATGTAGTTATCACCAATTCACAATGTTATCTCCCCTGCAGACCAAACATATCAAGAAGGAGACAATAGCAAAAATTCATCCTAAAGGACTATTAGGACCTCCTTGAACTGCACGAGCCATGGTGTACCACCATGTTTTTTGTCTCTCCAGCACATGTAAAATGAGCCCCTAAAAATCAATTCCTACCACTTCTACTAGACCCTGAAAATGAATTAGCTGCAGTTTGTAATCATTTGCATAAACATCTGCCAAAAAAGCTAATGAAATTGGCATGAGTGCCTGATCACAAACAGCAAAGTATATCAACAACGTAAACACATTTGGTTCCTGTGCTAGGTATGGTAGAAGAGCTTGTTAAATCATATAAAGTTGAATATTAATGGAACTAGAGCAGTTCTTCATATTTCCCAGAGGTTAAAAGGAATAAAAACCTTCATGGGCACAAAGGACAGATAATGTAGGAATATTAGTGTAGACCAAAACCACTGCAACTTTTGACACTCATTTAGTAGTCATAGTAATTATCAATGGAGTAGTTAGTAAAAATAACACTAAAAAGCCACTTTAATTGGTCAAACACTGCTTAGTCAGCTTGTCCTGAATCTTTCTCTGTGAGCATGAATGACATGTGAACCAGCAGTTTATTTTTATCCCTGACTGCTCAGTCACTCTTCCAGTGGAGCCCAACTAACTACAATGTCGTAGGTCTGAAGAGAGATGGTTAGCACTTTCATAATGTTCTTCCTGGAAAACTACTTATAAACAAGATTAACTATATAGGGGCATGTATATTTGGTAAACCTCTTTTGAAATACAGGTAACATTTCCATCTAAAGCTACCTTGTTTTCTAGAAGTTTGTTTTGGAGCTTGCTAAGGACCAGGAAAAGCTAGTGAGCCTTAGCCTAAGGAAACCAGGGGTTCCAAGGGCTACAGAGACAGCAATGTCATTCTTACCTAAGGAGCCTTTTAATCATCTCTACAACTGGAGACCAGTGCTTCTCAAGTCCTTACTGTGCAGCAAGAGCCCCCAAACACAGGGAGACAGAATGAGCAGCTCAAATTCTCAGAAACTGTAGGCATCCCTTTTGATGCCATCTTCTTTGGTTTTTTCCCAGTTCACATAACCTGACAGATTTGTAACTGTCATGGCAGACAGCTGCTGTATTTTCAAGTGAGGGAAAAAATCAGTGGCACTGAAGACACATGCGTTACTATTTTTAGAGGGGGTAGAGTTCCTGTAGGTCAGGCTTTACATGAAAGCTTTGAAAATTTCAAAATTTCCCTCAGAACAGACATGCAAAATTGCATCTAAAGGAATCTAAAATTCTGACAGATATTTAATATCTTTTAAAGTGGATGGAAAATGTGTTTTAAAAGGTCATGCATTACTTTTTTAATGGGTTTTAAATATATCTCATTGGACTTATAACCTTGTTAAAACTATAACAACATTGTTCTACAGCTTAAAGTTCCTTGGTTATGCAATATTATAAATATCAAAAGTGTATTATGATATGTTGTAAAGGTCCTTTACACTACCATGAAATCCTAAATATTCCTGGGCTATGTAAATCCTCATTTATAAAGCTTTTTGTTGCTATTCACCTGACAGTGCACGTTTGCCTGTAATTTTCTCTTGGTTTGAAAACTAGCAATGAGTCCTGAGAGATTTCTCTGGAAATACTGTCCTCAAATGCATGGAGTGAGAATTCTCCATTCAGTTGCACAGCAGTTGTTGGCTGCCACAGATGGAGGTGTAAATTTGTGTTGCTTATTAGCTCCAATTTTTATTAAGAACAACAAACTAAAACGAGGAAATGTGAACAGCACTGGGGCAAATGCAAAGCCATATTCTTCTGCCTGAGTTCTCATAAATGTGAGGTCATTTTACTTGCTAAATTGTTAGGTTTCCTGCACACTTTTTCATGTTGCTGACCTTGAAAGCTTCCAAGGACTTTACTTGACACATTTCCTCAGTATTAACTTGATTTCCATTTATCTCTTTCCTTCTCCCTTTCCATATGACTTTTATTCAGGGAATGGGACATGAGTAATAAAAATAGAACTACAATGGTGATTATGAATTTTATGCATTTTGGTAGAAATTGCATCTTAAATTATGGAGCGAATGAGCACAATTTTTATCATTATTTATACCAGAGTATCAGAGAGGACCAATTAAGCTATTGCTGAGGTCCCAGCAGAGTCACTGAAAAGAGATTGAAAGCAGGTGCCTAGTTCAGCTGCTCTCTATGTTCCCTGAAGGAAGCTATTTCTCTCCACTGCACAGGGGTTAAAGATTGATTTTGTAAATACCTCTTCCTCACCCTGTATTTTGCAGTTTCAGAGTGCTGGAACTGTTGCAGCCCAGTGGGCACCCCCTGGGTACCTCCAAGCATCGCCCACTTCCTAGCAGGAGAGTGAAGAACTGAGCAACCCTTCCACCTGTTAAAACATATGGACAGTATAGCAGGGATTCCTAGCTGGCCAACCCATTTTAAGCTTCTTGAACAGGCAGACAAATCTGGTGAACTCAGAGCATACCAAAAATTGAGAGTCATTCACTTAATCTTTCTTGTATTTTCTATGGTTCCTGGAATTCCACAACTTAGGACCTATGATTCCTGATGATGGTTTTCAAGATAACTTCAAAGAAAATTAAATCTTCTGAGATTAAGTGATGTTATGATAAATAGGGTTTGTGATGCTTAAATTGTTCAAATATATTTCCTTATATTATAAAGCATATTGCTACATCCTAGAAGACTTCAGTGGCCCTGAAGAGCAGATGATCATATGGGTTTCAAAACCTAACTTGAAAATAGTATATTTTAAGTTCTGTCTTCAGTTTATTTAGTAAGAAATTGCTAATGGTATTAGAAAACTTCCACCACAGTAGCAGATGATGCTGAACACACAGTTGGATGGCTTCATTTGAAGGAGTTGGATATAGAGCCTGTATGGCAATGACAAGACATTGGCCATAGCACTGTGCCATAAAACCGCACTGTGCCATAAAACCACACTGTGGACATTCTACTGCTTATCTGCAATACTGTCAGTAAACCTACAGCACTCAAAAGCAAAGAATCTAGTGACATGCAAGTAGGGCAGTTTTTCTCACATGGCCTGTAAAAAGGTTCTCAAGACAAAACCCCCCCAAGAGAAGATATGCCACTGCAAAAACTGTAGATCTGGTAACTGTGAGATGTGGCAAATTGCCCCCAGTAATTTCTTACCCCCAGTAAAAAGACCATATCTGTGTCTACTCCCTAATCATTTATTTAAATACCTACAACTTCCAAGTGAACAACTGAACTGGCAAATGCTTCTCTGTATTTATAGTAACATCCTATCCATAATTATTTTTATGTTATGCATATATGTATAATTATCTAGAACTAAGATTGAATTCTACTCAGATATAAGAAGGATCAAATGAGTCACCATTTTGTCTTCTGTGACAGGATATTATCCCACAGAAAAGTCAGCACAGCTCTCAGATATGGGGCAAAATTCTTGATAAACACCAATTTTAACTTTTGAACATGGCAATTTCCTTAGTCCCCACAGGAACCCTGAGTTTACTGACGGGCTACACTGTGTACCTGCTGTGTCACTGGTGGAGGAAAAGTCCTAAGCACTAATTTCAATCTACAACTTCCAGAAGTCTAACACTTTAGACTCCTTGCTTAGCTTTGTCAAAGAGATCCTGTCACTTCCTTTGTCATACAAATCTACCTGAGGTCTCCTGTGTTTACATACTACTAAGCAAGCAAAGAAATCTGAACATACATCTTCAAACAATCTGATAATATGAAATCTGATGGATTATGGAAAATAGTACTTGTGAAAGACACAAGAAGATAAGGAAGATTTCTCTAGAGGAAAAAAAAAAGACTAGAGCAATGAGTAATATCTTTGTCAATAGCTACTGGGCACATAACAAATCAAGTGAGTTGGCTTGCAGTTTAAGATCAACCCTGAGAATTTAAATGAACTTTGCTCAGGAAGTGTGAACATGCCTGAAAAGGTTTTCAGTTTTTAAATTTGCAGATCAAAAATTTGCATTGCACAAAGTGCTGGTCTGCCTTGGAGTTATAGCTAACTGGGTGTCTGAGTCTGTTACCTAGTATGGCTTCTAGGGTCTGGGATACAGTTATGACTACCTTAGAAATGTTCAAAGGGCAGAGGGTTTATGATGCTGCCTTGTGTGTATTTTCAAATGTACATTCTGCATATTCAGTTGTAATCCAATCAACCCTCTCTTGAAACCAGAAAATGGAAGAGTCAACAAGTTCAAGGGGAATTCAAGGGGAGAGGAGCATAGAAGATGAACTGACGACGATGTCTAACACTCCAGAAGTTTTGCCTTCAACTTCATACTTGGGGGTGGTGGTGACAGAGGTACTGGCTCCTTGTTACCTTGGTGGGGTCCCACTGCCCTGAACTGCACCCCTGCTTACCCTGCACACACGCTGTGGACTGAAGCCCAGCTGTATCCTGCCACCAGACCAAGCCAATGCTCAATGGATGGCTGAAGAGGCCAATTTAATTCATTAAAGCTGCAGAAAAAAACCTTAGCAAAACCGCCTCAAAAATATGAATTTTTTTGCAAGGTTAGCATATTGACCCAGTTTATTGTGTGATCAGATGAATGCCAGAGTGGTGCAAAGGAAGAAAACATCAAGCATCTTGGAGCAGACACAGAAGAGGAAGGAAGAAATTAGGTGGGAAAGGGACTGACACCTCCTGCTTTTACTGGAAGCAAGCCCTTAGTTTAGTTTAACTGTGATGTGAAACGGTACTCTGGCTGTATATTTACCCCGACTGAGTGCTCTGCTATGTAAGGAGGGTGCTCAGGGCACTTCTTGCAGAGAATGAACAATCTGCTTGTCATGAGACCAATTTTTCAGGCCTTCTGCTGATTCAAATGAGCATCACTGCACCAAATACTGCTTATATGTAATTTATAAAGCCATGTTTTTAAAGTCTTACCCAGCAGAGTAAGAATTGAAAAGGACGATCAGAAAGGACAGTACTGAAGGATATCCCTGTCATTCTCTGCACACCTAGACAAGAGTCATGGCCCTTTGTCTGAAAATCACCACTCTAGAAAAAAGCATATGTATTTGGGAGTAATTTTTGCTGACATCCTATGGGAGACCCTTGCTGTTTTACTGTAGTCCAATAGAAATTGGCAAAATCTGAACTCCGTGCCTAAGAATAATGACGTCAGATCATGATGATCCTTTCTGTTATTGCCTTTCAGACCAATAGATGAAATAAAGGCTGGAGCCAGTGAAGTCAACATAAGGACTGTCCCTGTCAGGTTCGCAGGATCAGTCCATTATGTTTCACAGGATGGGAAATGGTTACATGGCAACAGTGACACAGGTGAGAAATGTAAAGTGTAAATCTGGTGGCATAGGCAGCATTTGAAGAACCCACAGGATCACAGTAGCTGGTGTTGCTAAATGTATTTCCCCTTCATAATCTGAAAACTTCATTTTCTTTCAGAAGCAAAGGAAAGTGTACAGCAGGATGAGGGAAGGATCAAGCGCTATGTTGAAAATAAAAGGGTTTGTATGTTTTAATACATCTCTGTCATAAAGAAAAAGAAATGGTTATACCAGTGAGTTCTACTTCCACAAAGTATTTATTAAAAGCTGCACACTTACCAAATATTTCTGAATATCCTTGAAAATCCTTGGCATTTGTTTTCAGGTCCATACTTAAATGCACTCCAAACCTTGGACTGAACACTAACAGCCTATGCTGATTGAAATGATGGGCATGTGTAATAATTAAATAAACAAACATCTGATTTGTCCTTATCTTTATATAATGTACAGGTGTTGAGGATTAGATCCACAAGAGGACAAAAGAGCCGCAGCACCAGGTGTCACAATGCTCAGCCTGTATGAGCCCTGCACCATAGTGGTCGATTAGGCTCAAGGTTTGTCTGGCACATGGGAGAGGTAAGCTGGGAAAATGAAATAACCCACTGCCAATAAGCAGGGTAGGAGCTCTGTAAACTGCCCAGCAGAAAATTCTGGTTTTAATCAATATTCATTGACCCATGGGAAAAAATAGTAACTTGGTAATACAGTGTCTGGGAACTCAGCTCTGGTCTTTTTGCTAATTATTAGCTATTTTATATGGACACTTATAACCCTGGTAGATATTGGAGGTCTCTGCTCCAGGATACCCAAAAGTCTGAGAGTTCTGAGAGGCAGAAGGGCAGCAGAGTGAAGAAGGAACTTCTGTCAGTAACCTTCAAGCAAATGACTTCATATCTCGTATTATTTACTTTGAAAATATTAGGTGATTTTGTTGTTCTAATATATGTTAGTCTGGTTTTCTACACTGAAGATCAATCACAGCTTGTTAGTGTGACTTGGAGGAACTCAAAAGCAGACTTTTCCTAACTCGTCTTTCACTTCTGTGTTAACAATGACCCAAGAACATCCCAGCCATTTCCCTGTATTTACTGCTTTGGTAATGCCCATCTTCTGTAACTTATCTATCAATTTCTACATGACACGGTGCCTAATTTATTACTTCCTCTTAGATGATATCCATCATATTTCCTTTGTTCATAAAATCTATTTTCTGATTTAAAAAAAATACCACAGTGATGATCCTGGAAAATCCATATTGCATCATATTACATTTTCTGTTTACTTACAAGTCTTTAATTATTAACATCTATTTACTGTAGTAATGCTGTGTAATCTTAAAATCAGACTACAATTACTTCAGGTATCCAGTTGTTTTTTTTTTTTTTTCTGAAATCATAGAATCATAGAATGGTTGGTATTGTAAGGGACCATTATATTCATCTAGTTCCATCCCCCCTGCCTTGGGCAGGGATGCCACCCACCAGATCAATTTATAGAGGGCCCCATCCAACCTGGTCTTGAACAGTTCCAGGGATGTATCATCCCATCTGTACTGTGTGTGCTGCTCTCCAAGCAGGCAGTTCCCACACAGGTTTATTTAGAATATTTGCTTTTCCATTTATCGGCTCTTCAGAACTATAAGATAAAAATTATTGTATGCCTTCACCCAACATTGGTGTTGAGTAAATACTGTCATCATGTTTTGGGCAATCTGCTCTCCAAATCCTCACCCTCATTACCAGTCTTATCTTTACCAGCACTTGCTATACTATCATCATTTTTGAAGTGTGCTAGCTGGCATAATAGGACAAAAATAAGCAGTGCCTTTACTAGCAGGATTTATTCTCCATTCATACTAGAAATTCCAGACTGTCCCATAGTGACATGGGAATTGTGGTAGCATTTTCTCTAATAATATTCTTAATATTTCTGCCCAGATTCAAACTCTACCATGGATATTTATAGCAAATTCTTATTACCACTGCTATGCAGGAGAAGGATTTTTTCATCTTACCTTTTTCCTCGCTTTCTCGTACAAATATTTGGACCCAAGAAAATTCTGTATTTTATGTTATCTATCTATGCTTTTTACCAACTTCTATATGTAAGTTTAGCCAAAAATCAAAAAAAACTGTTTTATATTAAAAAGTAAAACTCAAACTATCACTACACAATGCATTTACTGCTCCTTTACTGAAGTAGTTGCACAAATGGTCTGCCAAGTTTTCTCTGATACCTCCATGAGTTTGTCAGTGAAAGCCAAGGAGATCTGTGAGTGCTCTACTCTCAAAACTGGGGTTCAAATTTCCTTGTTTCTCCATTGCTGAATCATTGATTTGTTAACACCCAATCTTGATACAAAATCCAGTCAGTACCATCATGAACTCATTTTGATGAACAAATTAACTGATAAATTGGACTCTTTCTGGGAATACTTGTACATGACCTTCCCTTTGTTTATGAAGTACAAAAACAATTGTTCCATCTCATTATCACACAGAGTGAACAGAAGTGGAGAAATTTGGTAGGACCACTCAGCTTGGAAATGTATTCACAGTTTCTGTGGGGCAAATCAGCAACAAAATCTAAATTGGTCCTTCTCAATCATTCATTCGGTATTGATGAAAAATAATGAACATGCAAATAAATTTCAACAACTCACACTTTATTCTATGCTTTCCTACAGAACCATTTTGAATTAGAAACAGACTTTAAACCATTAACCTATTTCATGTTGTAAAGATAGTTCTATGATACACAGAAAACATTAAGGAAATATTTCTTAAATTTTAAAAACTAATTTCCAAGCTAATATGAAAGTTATTACTTGAAGCTTAATATTATCATATGCACCTGTAAAGGTTGGTCAATTACAAGTTACCCATAAGCCCTTTTTTGTTATTTTAACATCATAAATAGTAATCTGGCATTAAATATTTGTGATCTGGGCCAGTAACCTTTTTCGGTCTCACAGGACTTTTTTTAATTAAACTATATCTTTGTCCCATGTCTATAATCCTCTCTTTGACATTTTATATACAAGACACCTTGCTGCAAAAAGGTCAAGCAGTACAGTTATAAATGGAAAAGAGATTAAAAGTATTCTCAAGCCACAGTGATCTAAAAGAGAGTTGAATATAGAGTGTTCTTCACAGGCTTCCTTAGATGAGTTAAGAGGAAACCCTGTTGGCAGATTTTTATTATAAGAACACCAAAGCAAATGAAAATTATTTGACAAAAATGAATAATGCACAATTTTAATTTGCATATTGGAATAATTAGCTCTAAAAGAGCCCTATAGGGTTTTGTCTCCATAAAACTTTTATGTATACCATTGCCAAATGTGGCTTATGTGTTTATATAATTTTTTCCTTTTAACATAATTTATTGTAAAAATAAAACCCCAAAAAAAACCTACAGTAACATCTTGCTGCAGTTAATAACAGTTTTCCCCCTTCTTTTTTCCTGCAAAAGAAACATGATGGAAATAAACTGCTCCTTCCTGGAAAATATGTGAGAATTTCAAGAATGGAAAATGGCAAGAGATATTGCAGGATCCAGTGTAAGTCAGAGAAGAGTACTCATAATGTAGTGTAAGTAAACATATCCACAGTGCCAGTGAGTGGCTTCTTTATTTTTATCAGAACATTAAGCAGAAATTGAAGGAACATTTTTCCCTAATATTCTCCAGCTGGCATATTTTGACCTCAACTTGCTCACTCTAGGCCACACTGGAATAGCTTTTATGGTGTACATGGGTACAACTAAGCAATACATTACTGGTAATGTCTTAAGTAACTTAGCAAAGCATGGTACCCAATTGCTGAAATGCCATTCTGTATCTCTCAGAATCTTCTTTGTTACCCCCAGGAGGCCAAACCCTGATCTCGAAACTCTTTACTGCTAATTTCTTTCCATCAATTTTATGTAGTCCAGTGAAATAAGTCTATTTCTTCTAAGTCTGTGTCATCAGAGTGCCTGTTGTTTAGATGCAAATGCTGGAAACATTTGCAGTGACCCAAGTTCTCTCTTGCAGCTTGGTAGAGTCTGTTAGTGTGTGTGTTCTCAAATGGTCCACTGACTGACTTACCTAGAAAAGAGGGATTTTACACCATCTGTTTAAAACTACTTAAGGCATCTAACCGAGGTGTCATGCAGAGGATCTAAGTTTAGGGGCTGTTTCCTGTATTCTCTCTTCACAGACTCCTGATCTATGTGCCTAAATCAGTAGAATTAGTGGGGATGCCCAAAAGATCCCAGTGCAGCCATAGCATTTGTGAGGACAGCGAAGCCAGGTGCTGCACTTCCATTACTGGCCTAAATTTACATCTGAGTGATACTATTAAAAATCTTAGGCATAATATGAGCTTCAGTCCTGTTGTTTCTTTCTTCCTTTTTGCCCTTTAATCTTTGTTTGCCCTAAATTAAAGGCTACTTACTGTTTCCAATTTCTTTCAGCTGTTAGGAGATTGCATTAAGTAACCAAACTGTTGGTATCCAACAAATCCAGCTCCTGTCCAAAGAAACTGGACACCCTGTTTGTAGAACATCATATCTGACAGGACTAGATTAGCAGCCCCAAGCCTGTTGACTCAGTCTTATTAGATCTGTGTGCTAAAGAAATAAACATGTGAAAGAGAATTTATATGGTAAAAACTTGCCAGTAGTGCAAATTGTGACAAATGTGAAGCTAAATTACATATTAGTGTGAAGATGCAGTGTGATGGACAGGACACTCTCCCCCACACGTACACAGCCTCATTACACATGTGAAATCCTATCTGCCTACTTGTGTGCAGGGCTTGCTGTTTTCAGCTGTTTGAAATAAAAGCCAGCTTGTGACAGTCACACACCACATAGCTCCAAGGCAGGATGAAGGAGTTGCATTAGGAAGGGCAGAGTTTGGGCTTTGGGCTTGGCATACTGTGAGACTCCCCACCTCGTCTATACCTGATAGTCAGATGAGTCTGGCACTCCTACTACTCAGGGTTTCCACCAGCTTTCATAAAGCACCGTAGAGTAGAAATCTGTAAGAGGAAAACAAATAGCATGAAAATTTTTATTACTCAAAGCATTTTTCCACTGGAAACGATAACCCTAAAGGCATATTGTGAATGTTGCAAGGGTCCAGAATGTTTTAAAAACAGGCTCATCCACCTCAGACTACGGTTATATGTGACTTTCCAGTCTACCTGAAAGCAAGCTGCTATGAAAAGTGTCTCATTTTTACCATTGTTACAGTCTTCTCCATTTGTGCTGGCTTTGGCACATGCCCACCTCTGGAGTGAACGGGCTCAACTCAATGAACTGGCAGAAAAATGTCCGATCATCTCTGCAAATGTTAGTTTTCTGCCAATTTAACCCCTTAAATCTAGTTTCCATGAGATCAGAAAAGTCCCAAATAAAGTGCCAGGAAGTAGCAGGAGCGTATGGCTGGGACCAGGGACAAAGGGGACACAGACTGCTATTGTAGTGGCACAAACTTTTTTGTCAGTCTCTCTTCTGCCCATGGGAATTCTCATGAGATGTGGTTTGTCTTGACACGTCTAGGTTTTAATATTTCTTGTTGCCCTTGCTGAAGATACAGTTAAAGAACAAAGAACATAATCATGTTTTGATCGCCTTCTGGTTCTCTGGAAGTTAATGGGATCAGTGGGACTGAAATTTGCCCCAACAACCTATGGCATTGCACTTAAGTTTCAATCTCTATAACAATACCAAATATGTCTTTGTTTCTGAACATATCTTTGGCAATACTGTGATTAGCCACACTGCATTTATGAGAAGTGAGAAAACATAAAACATCAAAATTATATGAGTAATTAACATCAAAATTATGTGTGTAATTTGCTAGTTTCTGGGAAAAATACTGAAATTATGTTTTAGGAAAAGTGTATTATTTCTATATTCACTGAATACCAAATAGCAATCACTGTTTAGCATTTCCAATTCATAAGGAGACCCACCTGGCCTCCATCTTCCACTCCTAAAGGTCTCAGGACTGTGTCACTTCTGCCAGCCCCACATGGATGTGGGGCTCAGATAAGTCCTAGAGTATCTCAAATTGCACTATATTTTGGCAACTTATTTTATGACCTTTTAGTGGGATTTAGGTACTCAGGTCATGTCCCAATAGCTACATGTAGATGTCTACATCCTGGTGTCTTAAACAAAATCCTGTCCTGAAAGCTCAGCTCATTTCTTAAACATAGCTGTCTAGTGCCATTTTAGAGGCCCCAGAGTATCTCAGCTATTTATAGGGGGGTACCAGATATAACACCAGATACATGAGAGATATCTGTGTCCTCTTGCAATGACAGCAGGAATCAAAGGACCTATGAGATGGCACTCACTCTTGTGTTTTCTCAAGTGAATTGAGTTCTGAGCTGCCTGGAGTCAAAATTAGTCTCTGTGAAAGGAATTGTCTCAAAATGCAACAGCCTAAACAGCATTCACAAGGGTGGGTTTTCATTTGGTTGGTTGGTTGGGTTGAGTTTTTTGTCTGGATCCCTTTTCTTCATTTAAATAATTTAATAATCTTTTTCTCCTAGCTCCATGCTCACAAAGGGGTGAATACCTACAGTTTTCCCATCAGCTTCAAATTCATGCAGTCCCAGCCTATGGTCCTTCATTTTCCTTTGTAGGAAAAGGCTGCTCAAAGAATATCTATCTCTTGGTGGGCTTGCTTTCCTATGGTTCCTTAAAGCAACTGTTCTGTTTTGCATGGCTTCAAAAGAAGACATGGAGAAAAGGAAGGGAAAAGGAAAGACATAGGTCAAGCTGACATATTCAGAGAGCTTCAAGGACATACTGCACACACCCCTGAGGTTGTCCACCTTGACAGTTGACACTCAGCCATTTGGAACTAGAAATACAGAAACGCTGTAGGAAGCATAATAGGGGAAACAAAGAGTATATTACTTTCTTAATCACTGCTGTCTCCTATTTGAAATTAAAGCATGTATGAAACTGCATATACGGTTTTTCCTCCATGGAATTCAAACTATATTACATATGTGATAAAAATTACTTTCCTATAATAATTTACTTCCCCATTCACATCAATATTCATACCCTAGCGTACAGCTTTAAACAGATTTTTCCATTGCATCTGTCCACAGAGCAAACAAATCTTTATGCATGTTCTTCAATTAAATCTACTGGAGCAGACTCCATTAACATGTAAATGAAAAAGTCACTCTGGCCTGTTCTACAATGCCCTGGAAAGTTTGACTGGTCTATTTGGTTACAACACGAAGAAATCATACTTTTAATAAACACAATTAAACTGACAAAAGCCTTAGCATGATGTGGTTATATTAAGAACTAATTTAATTTGCTATTGTCTCCTCTCTTTGAAAGTAGGAACATCTCAGCTATACAAGAAAACATCAAAGCTTAGTTACTTGTACTTTGATATCTTAGCAACAAGAATAGTCCATAAATGTAACAAAGATACATTTTTTCTGTCTAAAGATTAGTAAAACCTTTAAAAGTTCACTTTAAACTAGCATCGAGGTTGTTATGATGTCAAAAGTTTCATTGTTCTATCCCCACTGTTGTCAATAATCAGTGGGAGCTATAGTTACTGTTTTGCTAAACACTATCATAGGCTTAACTGTAATTTCAGGACACAAGTTGCTACCTGCCAAAACTTATCCTTTTGCTAATGGAAAGAAAATCACAGAAAATTCTGGATTTAGCAGCAAATCACTTTTCATGATCAATCTACTGCTCTTACATATGTTATGAGAGAGCTTGGAACCGAAAATTATTTAAAAAATATTTTTCATCTTGTAATTCACTATGTACAGTTTTGCATATTATTCCTAATAATTTAATGTGCTACAGAATAAGGCAGTCTCCATTATTCATCATTATTTTCACAATCTTTATTTCTGCAATTTCTCCAACCATATAACATCACTAGCAAAGTAAATATCCCCCCTAAAAGGGTTATTTCTTTCATGAAAAAAGCCAGAGTCAGAGTTGTTAGCTAACTTCAATAATGATGTAAAGTATAAGAACACCCTGAATGTTTGGCTTGAAGATGTTTGCTGGTATTTTTGCCTTCTTTTTTGGAAAAAACCTATCTCCACTCCAATTTTTCAAAAATCTGGCCTATGCCCTCCTTCAGTAGTTGTGTTCCTGCAGGTTGCAGTTTATTTTTAAAATCTGAGCCCACAGCTCTATTGCCCTTCAGTGCAGTACATCCTACTGGATGTGAAGAGGAGTGAATATTCATCCTGTGTTCTCCAGACAGGCATGCACTCCACAGCTCAAGGGTTCACCTGGGAAGTGCTGGGCTCTCCCAAAGATTGCTGCAGGTGTTGCTGATGGTTTGAGAGGCTTTTTAAGTGAAACAACTCTCCTGGCAAAACAAGAATTTGCCTGGAAAAAACTGCTATCCTTCTCACAGAACATGTGTGAATTTAAAGCATGTTAAATCTTGAATAACTCAGATAGGCTCTCTGATGATGACTCACAAACCTTATCCCATGCACCAAACTGGTTTTGGCACATGACAGAATTTTTTGCTCTCTATGTGCTGTCATTAATATTTGCCAACAGTCCTTGGCAAGGGACATTGTTAGAAGAATTTGCAAGTCAAGATAAATTATACGTACTTGTATTCCCCTCCAAATATCTGTGGTTTCCTTCCTGAATTTTTGTGAGGTTGAAAAAATAAAAATTACACCCAGAGAAAATGTAAAGATCAATTAAAAATGTACCATACATTTATAGCACCAATACTTTTTAAAAGGCTTTTTAATGGCTGGTTATGAAAAGGGTTTTGGACGATTTCAGTGGTTATAAAGCACTGTTCCTTTTTCTGTAATTCCCAAGGTCATCCTTTGTTCTTTCTTCCCTTAGATAAAAATCAATCCTCAGGAATGTCTCCTGCTATTAGAGGTATATTGCCTATTTTAGTTAGTAGTTCAGCTACTTTTTGTTTTTCCTTTTTAAAACTCTCAAATGAATATTATCCAGCCCCAGGGATTCTCTACCATTAACTTTATCTAGTTGCTAAAATGTCTCATATTCAGAAGCCACTTTCTCTGACAATATCTCATCTGTAAAAATTAACCTTGAGTTAGAAATGTCTGCCTCATACTCATTAGTGAAGACTGATTACAAAGAATTCATGTAATTTCTCCACAATCTCTTCATTGGTTTTAATTACAACTTTGGTGGTCCATTTGACCCAGGCACTTATTTAGCCTATTCTTCCTGATACAGTTAAAGAATTTCTTACTGTTTGTTTTAATGTGTTTTGACTATCAGCCTTTTTAAAATATTTGTCACCAAAAAATATACTTCACTGTATCAAAAGATGATTTTTTTTTCTCATGAGAAGTCCAGCTGTTTAAAAAAAAAAAGATTGATATCCATTTTTCATTTTGTGTGACTTTCTTAAAAGGAGTGTTAGGCAACCCAGCAGATACTAAGGGACATTGCCCACCATGACTTTTTTTGTTCAGGTCACTACTAGGATGAATTTTTGGGATTGAAAACACAATCATTACTTGGAAGAGAGGGATCCTTTTAGTCCACACCATCCAGGACGATGCATCAGCATTAGGTTATGGGCTGGATCCCACTGGGATCCAAGTACTGCCTGCAGAGTACTCTGTGAAATCTACCTTTGTCTAAGTGAACAAGTCATGTGTCCCTTTGGTTAAATTTCTTGTTTTGCCTTTCCTAATTAATTCTTTTGTACAGCTTAAGAATCAACTCTTTCCTCTTGAGACTGAAGAGACAAATATTTACTGCATTTGGTCATTCCATGTTCTATGGTAACTTTTAAATCCTTTGCCAAAAGGTCCCTGTACACAGTCAGTACTGTCTTCAAGTCTGATAGGTTTTAAGATAGAAATTCTGAAATGTTAACAGAGGCTGCATAAAAGGAGTAAACTCCATCTTTTTTGTAAATTTAACTATTGCAGAATACCCTGAATAAATTTATCTTTTTTTTTCTTTATTTTCTGCATGAAACTGTATTTTAGTTAGCATTTTTTAGAAATCCAGATTCCCAAGCCATTCCTACTTTGGCATAATTACACACCATTGAATAGTGTTTCATAATATGACACTTCTTAATTTTGCAATATAATTATACAGTTAAAAGTATTTTAATTTTTTTTTCTTTTTGAAATTCAAATGCTGAGACATTCTTATTTCCAGAACTGCTTGCCATGTCTCTAAATGCAGATGCATAACACATACATATAATAGCATAATGCCTATGCTACCCATTCAAGAAAATATCATCCCCACATATTCCACAGGGACTGTTTTTATGTAAAAATATTTAAATATATTTTTATTTTAAAAATATTTTTTAAGTTGCCCTGCAGCTCTTAATTTCTTTTTTCTTCATGCAGCTTATGCTTCATGCATCTTATGCTTCTTCACATAACTTTATTATGTTCAGGTTTTAATGTGTCTCAAGGTTGTTGTCAGTTTTAAGAAATTTTAGAGATACTCATGGTCAATGCTTATCATTTTAATCTTATTCTGGTTATTTGGTCTCTATTGCATCACAACAGGAGACATCTGTTTATTTGGGAGTTGAGTATCCAGGCTCTCAGGCTTACATGTGAAGAGCATTTTCTTTATGCATTAAAAGAAAACCGCTCAATGAAATAATTTAAACTTTATTTAAGAACAGCATCCTATTGATAGCTACTGAGATGCCAAGACCTATAATTTTAAATATGAGCGAGTCTGGCTTAGCTGCTTAAAGGAAATGGTATGTGAGCCATACTTCAGCAGGAGCTAAAGAGTGTGGTGGCTGAGCTGTCTTTCCATGTCCCCAGATGGAAGAACAGGTACTGAGTGTTTGAATGAGCCTCAGAGGCACAAAAAACCTTTACAGAGCTCTTTTCTTGACTGGCTTCTCACCAAGGAGGTGAAAATGTGAATTGGTATCTTATCCATCCTTTTAGACCATCAGTCTCAAATCTGTTGTTAGTTGGGGTCCAATTCTGCCACCCCTTTGAGCAGTGTCTTAGCACACACACAGAACCGCTGAACTCAATGTGACTAATTGTGCAGTAAAGTACTAATCGGGTTGAATAATGGCAGCAGAATAGGGCCCTCGGTAATAAGAATTAATCATACCAGATCTTTGAAACTGATTTTTTCATTGTACAGCTGAGCTGAGAGAACAGATGAAAGTAAAAGAGACAATACTCAGGAGCATAGTTACTGATAAATAATTACAACAAGGACATTATAATTATTTAATTAAAATTTGTGCATGGGGAGAGATTATGAGTCTTTCAGCTTGCTGCCTCATTTAGATGATACTAGTCATTAACCAATTTTGCTGTAGTCAGCTACTAAATGTCCACACAGCCTGCCTTATTTTTTAAAACTCTTCAATCAGCAAAACTGGCTGCATGCACTGTGTAATGCTACTGAAAAACAAAGTGCCACACTTAGTAATATAATTAAAGGCAGTCTCGACTTTTTAAAGAAAACTTGTACTTTAATTAATCAAGATCATCAAATAAACAGGAACAAAAGAGTGTTTATCTCTGCTTTTGAAGTTATTAATTAGCAAACCACACAGAGAGCACTGTGGAGTTAACAATGGCCCTGTAATTCTTCCGACTGAAGTTATTTTTTTCCTTCCCTTAATATAATTTTCTACTGGCTTTTTTTTTTCTGGAAATATAAACATCATAGACATATAATATGTCAGAAAGATAAAAAAAAAAACACGTGTTTTCAAGATCGTCTTCCCCAGCAATTTCTTTAGATCCACTAATTTTCTAGTTCAAGGCTGTCTTTAGGAGCGATATCCCAGCATGTCTTTCTGTAGCTTGATGCCTGAATTTGCACCCTTATAGCAGGCATTTTGCAACCAGCTGTATCTTTCTTCCAACTGGCAGATATTTTATTTCTTCCTATGTTTTCCCTCAGTTTCCAGCTGGTAGGTATTCTAACACCTCTAATGTTTTCCCTCAGTTTTTATCTTCCCATTGCCAAACAGATGGCAGGTTCTCACATTTACACAACAAATCCTAATGTTCTTTCAGTTATACCAATACACAATAGGAGAGACAATTCTGCAACTGAGAGATCCAGGCTGTGTAAAATAGGTATTTGCAATGGAAAAAATGAGGCCCACAAACATAGGATGTGAATATATAAAATGCACAGAATTTAATATGACTCACAGAATTTAACTTGACTAAAAGAAAATAAGAACTTCAGAAATTATTGTGTAACTACTGTAGAATAGTGTCACCGATCTCTGAGCTTTTTGAAATGCTGTTGTGGGTTTAGTGCTACTTTGTCACTTTCTGTTGACCTTATATTCTAGAAGACCTCCCAGTTTGTATCTATATACTCTATTAATCCAGTAATGTGGAAATGGAACCCTTTAAGTCCATGGTGCAAAAGAGTGCTGAAGGTAGAGGTGTAAAATTATTTTGGATTTTCAGGGGAAACAGCACATCCAGAACAAAACCACCAGATGCCCTTCGCCACCTGACTAAGAAATTTTATATGGGATCATCCCAAGGGTAAGTTCACTTTCCTGAGCTGAAAGACTTGCATGCTAAGGTTAAAAGCGAGAAAAAATGAGAATGTGAACAACAAAAGAACCCATTTAAATCTTACAGATCAGGTTCCTCTTAGAAATGCTTAACCAGTAAGCATGAAATATACTGTTTTGACTCTAAAATGAGCAGGATGAGAAATAAAGCAAAAAAGCTCAGAAAAAAAAATCCAATGTCTGGGTATTCAGCAGGAAAACAAAACAAAACAAAACAAAAAAAAAAAAAAAAAAGAAAAAAAACCACTTTCAAATTCTTCTCTATTTCAGTAATAGCTGAGCCATGATAGTCAAATGTCAGAACAATTATTTGATAGCAATCAAGAATAATTGTACTTATTCAGCTGATATTAGAGAGATAAAACCTCTTCAGGTTTTTGCCATTTTCTCAAAGTAGTTTTTGGTTGGGATGCTTGCAAAATTGAAGCCCCATTTCCCCTTTCCAGGCATGAAGAAATCAGACCTATAAAAAAACTTTGATCACATAATCACAGAGTTGCTTAGGTTGGAAAAGACATCTAAGATCATTGAATCCAACCATTAATACAGCACTGCCAAGCTGATCACTAAGCCATGTCCCTAAGTGCCATATCCACAAGCCTTCAAAATACCACTGCCTAGATTTTTTTCCTACCTTCCTTAAAAATTAAGGAGCTTTGTACTCAGCAATACTCTAGAATAATAAACCATGTGGTATGAACCATATTCTCTAACATGCTCAGTATTAAGTGCAAATGTTGAGGAGAACCCTTGTTTGCTCTAAAATCACTGTTTCGTCTCAAGAACTGACTTTAATACCTTCTGAACCAACAAAAAAAGTTATGTCTAGTTTCCCCTGAAACAATTTATCCTATTAGCTATTAATTGTTCTAAATCAGCTCTTATTATTTCCATTTCAACAACGCCAACACAGTTGATCAAACTTGTTGATCAAAGTTGATAAACTTGGAAATTTTATCCATAAATAAAACCAACTCTATTATAAGTAGCAGGCTGCTAAAGGAGGAGGGAGTTCTGCAATTGCACAATCTGACACATCTAAACTCAAATTTGTTCCATGACAACTTGACTTAATTTCTTGAACATCTTGTTTCATAACAGTAGAAGACTTAGTGCCAATAAATTACACAGTGCAGTGATTTGTGGTTTATCCTGATAAATTTTACTAGTTCCTTTTGTAAATCTTTCCTGTATAGAGGTCATTTGAAGGTACATCCTAAATGAAGGTCTTTGATTTATCCTATCTGAGTCATATAATTAATTTCTTGCTGATTTTTTTTTAAATTTGACTAAGAATGAAGAGTTTTCAGCTATTTATAAAGGAAAGTTATGTATACTTCAGAGCACATTTTTTTGATACCTGAACTAAATGTACTCAGTTTCAATGTTATTACCACACTCTATCCAGACTTCTCATGCGTGATTTTTAATGCAGGAAGAACTTTGTAAGAATAGAGAATGTATCTGTTTATGAACTTGCATGAACAATATTTTTTTTGGGAGATTTAATATTCTTGGACATGTGCTTGATTTGAAGGGTATCATGGGCCCAATTGCAAAACCTTCAAGGTCCCCTAGGGAAATGCTGAAGAATGGGGACAGAGTTTCAGGCTGTGCATTCATCATGTACTGAACACTATTGACACTATTTGCTTCAAAATGCAATTTTAAGAACCTTTTTTGAGATTTAAAAGTCCTCAGAAACTGAGATAAGTCTCACTTCCAAAACACCATAGAAAACAATAGTGACACAAGCCTTTTTTTTTTTTTTTTTTTTTTTTTAACTCAGGCATTCCTAATTTAAATTCACATCATGTCCTAAGGAAACATGATTCAAGTTATGACAGAGGGCAATGGAACATTTTGATTCCATCTGTGTAGACTGGTTATATATTCTTGGAGCTAGAGAATGCGTAACTTCATATATGTGTGATTTAGTGGTTAGGACATTAAGTGCCCAAGGACATTAGAAGCTGACATTAGAGGTGGAGAAAACTGTTATGATGAGTATTTCACCTAAAGATACCTGACAATCCAGTGGTTACAAAAGTGTCTTGGGAAATGAGAGTTCATATCCCCTTAGACAAATCTGAGTGTATGTTTCCCACATGGAAATGACTACAGAAACCACTGAGCTTTTGGGAAGACCATTTCAAGCAAAATTTTTTTTTCAGAGTTACATTAATTAGATTTGATCTAGCAGTGTCTAATAAATCATGTACTGAAGAGAAGCTGAATGGAGAATCATTCATGGGCTGGGAATGAAAGAAATGTCAGACTGCACTACAGCTGGTCATGGTCAGGAGCTGAACAATAAACATACAGGAAATTCTGTAAAATGACAGTATTTATGATTCTCATACTTCCCAGGTTATTAAGTAGGCTAGAGGGAAAAGAGAAAGGGGACCAAGAGCTTCATTTTGGCTTTAGGTATTTAAACCTATACAAAATTATTTTTCTGATCTGGCCATAAAAACGTTGCCTTAAAGAAATGAATGTATGTAATAACATTGGTGAGAAACTTGACCAGAAGACAAACAAACCAAAAGACTTTTTTAGGAAAATTATCACTCTTACGTGAAAACTGAGATAGTCACAGAAGTAATCAGCCAGTGCTTCTGCCAGTAGGTTAATTGGCAGAGAAGTGTTTATTGAGTTTATTTTGATTTAGAAAGATATCACATTTAATTCAGGCTCAAAAAGGCCATGACTTATTTATTTTTATAATAGACTAGCTTCTAACAAATTGTTGCTGATGACACACTAATGACTCACTGATAACATGCAAAATATCTGCCAGTTCCCCAGCTACTCCAAATATCTGAGACTTACATGCCTAGAAGTCCTCTCCATTTTACTGTAGTGAAATCATTCTTGCACATTTCACTTTTCTTAATATGTGTTTTAGTTCTCATGATTTCTAATGCTTCTTGTGTATAGATTCAGTTTTTTCTGAAGACATCGTGTTTCAGAGGCATTTCCTGTTCTTAATGTGAAGTACCTCTTGGAATGCCTGAGAAATATGCTAAGATAAATAAAAAATATATTTTTAGCTTCAGATTCTACTCAGATGTCTTCTTCCTTTGTGGTGAATTCCTACTTTATTTCCTTTTTCCCCAGCTGGCACTCTAGACTACGTGTCCATCCAAGTCAGTCTCACACCAGTCACACAAACCATCACTGCTGTGTGAAGTAGCTCATGTCCTCTGCAGCAGCAATCATCCTGCTGCCTGTTGGAGACACACGATAGTCAAAAAGTGCCTTGCGGTGAGGGTGCAACATCCCATGGCCCTGGGCAGCTAAGAGATGAATAAGCAGAAGCTGGACTGTGTAACACCACAAACAAGTGAAAGTGTGACTGAGCAGAACCAGCTCATGAGCCACACTGAATTTGTCCCACTTCATCTGATCTACCTTCACCACACAGAGTGCAGAAAATGTTTCACATCCTGCTTGCATCTTGTGTGAGTAAAGCATGGGACACTCTTCCCCTCCAGTTTATTGCATTCCTGAGGTGGGTTTGCTTCACAATATTATTAATGTTCTCTTGTCCTATTTGAAAATACACAAGTGGCCAATGAAAGTGCAGCCCTTTTGGGCACCAATCCAAAGCAATATCAAGCACCCTCTGGGAAGGGAATGCCAGAGTAATTAAAATTAGTCGCACTTACAAATGAGTGGATAAGAGTGAGAAAAAAGGTAAAGAAAATGAATTTATGGAAGGAAAAGGACATCTAGACAGTGAAAATTAAACAGAGAAAAATAAAGATCTTTGTTATGCATATTGGCAGCATCAGTGAACAGAAAACACAATTATCTGAGTGGCATTCAAGCACTACAACTAGAGGATGGTAGTGGTAGTGATGAACTGGATGTCCTTGACCAGATGGTTTCAAGAGCCTCTGGACTCCAGGCAGAGAACTTTTCCAGAACTTTCCATAAATTGAGAGAAACATTAGGAAGGAACATTATTGAAAATATATTCTCCAATATAATTGTCTCTGCCTTAATATCTGCGTGGTAAAACTTCAAGTAAATTTATGGATGCTTGAGACAGGATTCTTCTACCACAGATCACTGATATTGGACGGTGTGATCTTTTTTTACTGTGCTTGAGTATGTAACAGTTTACATTTAATTTTATCAGTCCCACTTTTCTTAACAAATTATCAAGGGGACAAATATGTGGGAGATGCTAGACATAAGGGAATACTTCTTGGAAGTCTAGGAGGAGACTGAAGTTTTGCAAGTAGGAATTTTGCAGATACGTGAAGAAGTCTGTGACACAGGAGTATTCAATATGATGTTGATGGCAACTGGATAAGCAAATCTTTAAAGAAATTTAATCACCTCTTCCTAGTGGATTGCTGGATAGATCACTTCCATTGCACTTTTTTTCACTAGTATTTAATTTCTGTTTTGCTCTTGACTTCTTCATATTCACAACCTTTGTATCACTCCTATTGAATAATCCACATTGGTGACCACATTTGAAATTTTCCTGGGTGTGTCCTCCCTACATTACATTGCAGACACCCTCTTGCTTCTGCACATCTGCAGAAAAGGAAGGAAGTGCTTTGTTGTCAGCGAGAAACCTTCCACTGTATAAAGTGGAAAACATCAGATGGATAGAAGATCCCCAGAAGAAATATCTCTTTGCCACTGCTCAATGGTGTGTAGCAGAATATACATTTACAAAGAGAATATTTGTACTTTGTCAGTAAAGTCTCTAGTCAGAAACACCCCAATACTTTTTTTTTATGAATGCACATGGTTTGAATTAGTCAGTTCATGGGACTGAACTTCATATATGGCAGATCCTTCACAGTAAAGATCTGTACATGGGTACTTCATATATCAGGAAAAGTTAGTCTGCCAGGTACATGACAGTTGTATCAGTTAAACTCCTAGTACCTTCATACTCAGGATACTGTGCCCATCTAATAAGATTTTGCTGGTGTCACAAAATGACAGGGCTGAAAAGAAGATAGAGCCTGCCAAGGACAAAGAGCATGAGTGATTCTAGAAATGCTTTTCCTTTTCATTTTCTAACTTATTGCATTAATAACTTTATCAAGGTTCTACATTTATGTAAATCTTCATTTCCTCAAGGTAAACTATTACAAAAACTGCACAGACAGTGTAGAACACCCCAGGACACAAGGAAGCAATCATGAAAGGAAAGGAGAGCAAAGGATCAAAACAATTGCTGCAAGTGGCTGGGTAGTCCATGGAGGAAGCATATGCTTCTGGGAGGGGAATGTGGCCAGGGCCTTCACCTGAGTCATCTCCAGCACAAGATTATTGTCATTTGGCAATGGCAAATAAACTTATTTCAGTGACTGGCAAGATAGTTTTTAGCATTCTTATTTCAAGTTTCTAGGTGATTACTATATTATCCATTATACTTGGAGCTTAGATTTACACAGTCTTTGTGCATGCATGGAAGCTTATTAAAATTAATTTTTTCCCTAAGGATTTCTTCATTCTGCTTTTTCACACACGCTCTTCATGAGAGAAATGGCTCTTCCAAACTCATGCTTTTTTGTCATAATAATTGGTTTACACCTCTTGGCAACTTTTCACACCATGTGTAAAGTACTGTTTCATTAGGGTTCATTAAGAGACAATATTTTCATCAGAGTAAAAATCGTAAAAAGGCTTTAAAATAGTTTTTAATGTTAATCATGTTGTCTCATTTATGGAGAAGCATAACTGTATATGCAATCATACACAGACAAACAACTTTTGCAAAGCACTCTTGGAACTTAACTGATAAGGTAATTATTAAATGAAATATGTAATAGTGATTGAAAATAAAATAATTTATATTGCATAACTAGGAAAAAAATAGATTTATAAAAACCTTAAATTGCTGTGAGAAGTTCACTGTAAAGTGGAATAAAATTATACATCACAATTCATTAGATCTGCCAATTCTTGAATTATTCTTTATTATACAATACTTCTTTCTGTTTAAATGAATATTTCTCTTCTTCTTTTAGGAAAAATGAGAGCTCAAGTTAAATTGCTAACATAAAGCTCTTGGTTTGATTATAGAGGATGCATTTATAGACTACTAAATAGAACAGTAACAGAGAGATCTAATGGGCAGTTCCTGCTTTTTTCAGGTGGGGGATCCTGTGTTGTCATCAACTTCATCTACAAATCACTATTCTAGAAGCATCTAGAATTTTCCCTCCAGAACATCCTAATGAGCAAAGTACCTTTCAATTTCATTGTGACTGAAATTTGGTTTTCCACATTTACCACCTGCAGTACACATTACAAGAGTGTTCAGCAAAGGAGGTGTTCTATGTACTTGCTTGTTTTGTAGTTAAAGGATGTTATGTCAAAACAGAGTGCTCAAAACCAGGCAGTGCTATCGACCACTGAAAGTTCTATACAGCAAACAGCTTCCATGTGCAGCTCTGGAAGTGTGACTGTTAACACCAGGAGCTGTTACCTAGGAAACAAATTTTTGTTAAGATGAACCATCTTTTATCCTTTTTTTTTTTCTTGAGAGGGTGAGTGTGCTGCTTGCATACTTGTAGGAAGCAGCTACCAGTAAAAAGATGTCATGGAAAAGATTAAAATATGTAGCCATCATTACTAATTTCAGAAATTTTTTTGCTAAACATTGATACCAAAATCTGAGGTAAATTTATAAATAGAAAAAGAATATTGAGTCACACAGCTGATTTTCTTATTCCACTCCTCAGATTATGGACCTTTTGGACAAATATACCAAGATTTTACCTGTCATGTGAGCTTTCCTGTCTGTGCATGTGTACATAATTCAGTTAAAGTTTGCTGTGAGGTAGTCATCCTTACATGTTTCTTTTCCCTTGCCCATTACATATTGGTGGTAAAGACAGCACTGAGTTTTCAAAATATTCACCTCTAAGACAAATATTGAGGATTATCTTTACATTTAAAGTTAGCAGGACAGTTTTCTTAGAATTGAAAACTTCTGTCATTTGGGATATACAGATACAAAGCTGTATGTAAATATGTAAAGCCACAGGTGAAATGATATTGCTAAAAATTGCTGTAGCTTGTGGCCACCAACCCTGAGGCTTGTACTGGCATTTAAAAAGTATATTTTGAGGTCTCTTGCATGTATCCTGGGTGGTATCCCTATCCATGGCAGGGTAGTTGGAAGCAAATTTTTTTTAAGGTTTCTTCCAATCCTAAGCATTCTATGATTCTATGATTCTTCATCTGATGGATATGAAGTTGTTAACAAATGAGTGTTGAGATACTATGGCCAAATCATTCAGAATAAATCCAGACCTGATCCCTCTATTTATTTGCTGAACCTTTCATAAACCATTAAATGCAGTAAGCTGGCTGGTTTTTAACACAAGATAATTTCTGAGAGAGAAGGAAGATATCAAATATCTATCACTACAACAAAAGGACAAGGGAAGATCTGAAACAAAAATACAAGATGAAGCTGAGAGCATATGCCAGTGATGAATGTGTATGCCAATAACCTAAGGTTTAGAAATCCTCACAAGAATTGTTTGTATTAAAAATAGGAAAAGATTTCAGAAAATTTAGCTCTAAATATAAAAACCATTACAGTAATGCCCAGAATGAGACATTCTGCTCACATTACTCTTTTTGAAGAAGTTTTATATTATTAGCTATAGCAAGCAGCTCTTAAGAGTATGCTTGTTTTGCAAATTGGCTTATTTTTCTTTGTGGTCATTCCATACAAGAAAAAAGCCACATTTTTTTGATTCTTCTTTAGTCAATTAAGCATTCTTTTCTTCTGTTCATCTGTAATGAACCAATTCTGTAACCAAGCATTATAATTCTGTAAAAAACCAACTGCCTAGTTATCAGTAGACAAGTCACAAATACACATATCTTTGGACTTGAAAAGGAGCTGGACGACATGGTAGGAAGATACAACACTTCTTACATGGCTCTGAACAGTGAGGTGCTAAAAAAGCAATGTTCTGGAGCATACCTGTTGTGGGAAAAGAGAAGAGGAAAAGATCTGAAGGCAGCAGTGTTAGGAAAGTCTGTATCACTTTAGTTGTCAATGGTCAGCAAGCTACAATTAACCTATTGACCAATACTGGGGTTTTATGCTTAGAAATTATGCTGTCATGATTTTGCAAGAAATGAAAAGTTATTAATTTACTGATTTGAATTTTCTATTTTCTGTACTTTTACAGAGATTTTTCATTGGAAAACAATGCACAGAAATCAATCCAGCAACTTCCAGAGCACTGAAATGCTCCAGACTCCGGGGGTTACGATCCCTTCATTAGAAGGGACTTCTTGTTTTGCTTCGTCTTGTTTTGTTTTAACTGCTCACCTCTGGCAGAACCAGAAGTATTTATTTTCTGTCTTCACACTGTGAGTTCAGCAGGAGCTTAATTACCAGCCAGCATATTGTGATTGTCCAAGGAGTATCAGAAATGAGCAAATATATCAAGGTTTGCACCACGGCTCAGGAGTAACAGCTGCAGTCACTCACCAGCCTCAACTGTCAGCTCCATCTTCCTCCTGCATAAAAATAAACATTTCCCCCACAATAAAGTCTTTTTATAAAAGCAATAAAACAACTCAAGGGAGCATTGTTATCATGAGCTAATCACCCCCTTAGGGAATTAGAGGCACTTAGCTGCATCTAGAGCTTCAACACCTGAGGGGCTGTGATTATTTCATGATAACCAACAAGGCATGACAGACTGGGAGGTTAATTAGATAATATTCAAACTTGGTAATATTGAGTTTGAAGATTTCTTCTGAAGTTGTACAAGCAAAGCTCTGCTTATAAAACAGCAGTGGGATATCAGCACAGAAAGGATAATTAACATTTCCTACAAACCAACCAAGGTTTTGAATAGCTAAAGGAAAAAATAATAAAGTCAAAGTACTAAACCCTGAGGCACTCCTTTAACAATGAGTAATCCTGATGAGTTCACTCCCTGGAATCTTGGGCAGAAATTGACTCAAATTATATAATGCCGTTAAGTTGCTAACCCCTAAATGGTGGAGGCACTTCACTCAGCCTCATACTACTTAACGGTCCATTGTCTCAAAGAATTTAGTGGGATAATAAAAGCAGTATTAATAATAAATATTCATCTGAGCTGCAATCAGAGCCATTGGTTATGAGCCACTGTTCTGCAAGAGATTAAAGTCAAAAAACACTGCCAACATTTAAAATTGTACAAGCACTAATTGTTTTGTGGAAGACCATTTTATTTTTCTGGACAGTGGCAGTGAAGTTTCAGAAGTAACTGTATGGCTGTGCAGGGCTGGAGGCATGCTGCACGTGTGTATCAGTGGTTAGCTGCCCTGCAGGGACCTGACCTGTGTCCATGGGCTCTTTCCCACCCTCCTGACCCACCACATGGGGACTGTGGGGTGAAATGACCCATCTGGTTGAAATTACACTACCAAACCAAACAAATGGACTTGGCATCAGCTCGCTGGTCTGAGACATGCTGAGGCCACATGAGACGTGAATACCACTCAAAGTATGCTGAAGACCTGCAGGTTACTGAGAGGCTTAGGATGTTTCCTCTTGGTGGACAGCTGGCTGTAACATCAGACTGTAATTCTCAGCTGCAAAGAAGTTTCTAGAAACAACCTGTAACTTTTAAAGTTTGGGTTTTTTTTTTTAATTTACCATCAGTTAAAACAACAAACTTGGCTATCTCTGACTTGTTTACTTATAAAATGGAAAATGAAGATGACTGTTGGTGTACCAAATAATCTATAATCTAACTGTTGGTGTACCAAATAAGCTATAATAATAGCTAATAATCTAACTGTTGGTGTACCAAATAATCTATAATCTAACTGTTGGTGTACCAAATAAGCTATAATAATAGCTTTCTCTTTAAACTAATTTCTGTTGGAGTTGGCATTGACATAAAGAATTCAATCACTCGAATCACAAGAACTCAAGCACTTCTGGGACAAAACTGTGTATATTCTTCAGGACACATCACTGCAATGAAGTTGAGATTGTTGGCCAGTCAGAAATTTGCCAGTAAGAGCCATTCTGATGTAATTTTGGTTTAATAGAATCAAAACATTTCCCTGGAACCTGTTGATTCCATCAAAACCTTTGACAGGGAATTGAGTAATTTTGTGTCCTTTCTCACCAGCCTTCCAGTCTGCTGGTCAGGTTCTGGCAGCTTGCCTGGCTCCCCAGGCTGACTCCCACTCTGTCACACCTGGCATATGTTCAAGATTTCCTGCCCTATAAAAAAATGATAAAAAACACCTACATATAATTCAAGAGGTAGCACAGATTTTTACACGCTCTTCCTCAAAATCATTTATGAATCTTCACTTTTCATTTCCACACTAAAACACAGATTTAAAAAAATTGACCTCTGGAGTACTGCACAGAACTTAAGATTAAATAGAAAAAAAAATCATATATGAGGAAAAATTACATGTTCATATACCAATGAAAAAATATATATGGCCACTAGAAAAATATTAGGAAGAAGAAATTACAAGAAGGACTCACATAATTTTTCTCAGAAGCCTAAGATTTTGCAAATCATTCATGTTAGATATGAAACAACAGGCAATTACAAGGATGCCCCAAAACTTCTTCTGTACCTCTAAGTGTACCGGTGGGATGAGCCAGTTGGCTCATCTGAAGGTGCCTGTTGCAGTGGATAAAAAGGATAGTCTGATGGCCACTTTGTAATAAGTTTCTGAGAACAGATTGCTCAAGTTTGCAGACAAGTATTCTATGCAAAAAGATGAAAAATAGAAATGGAGAGCAAGGGTAAAAGCTACATGAAAATACTTAAATTACACCTTCCTCCATGTCATATGCACTAATACTTATCTAGAGAGCAGATTAGTCTTTTCAAAGTTCTTTTTCCTCATATAATTTGCCTCCTTCACCATCATCTTTTAATGCTTTCTTTTATATTTACTTATTTTTTTCATTTATGTGTTTATATATTTTTATCACTAAGACACCAGATATTTGAGTCACTAGGAACACATCTTACTATTAGAGTATTTCAGATCACCTGTCCTTTAACTTATACCTATGAAATAACTAGTTACATTTGTGGTATAAAGCATATGAAAGTTCAATAAAGTGAATACACTTAAAGTACCAGTGCAATTGCATCTTAGGAAAAAAAAAAAAAAAGTTGAAAACTTCTCCAGCATCATCTAAATCAGAGGAAAGAGCCTCTGTAGTCATTGGAGCTCTTCAGACTTTTTGGCGAATAAAATGTATCTTCAAGACTAAATCTCTGGAAAAAATACCCTGTGTGACATGTGGTTCATTAGTGTTCCCTGAGGCCACAGAACAATGTAGCCTTTGTTGTTTCTGCTGCTGCTGAGACATCTTTGAGTGCAATAAATAAGTGTCATGGTTTCAAGATCCTCAGTGCCAGCAGGGATACAGGGAAGAAGTCTTAGCACCAGGCTTGTTTGAAAGTGTGATCAGAGGCTTCGTTCTGTGGCAAAAAAATGAGTCAGTCTACGGCACAGACATGGTCCTAACACAGTTTGAGCAGGGGCAATCAGAGCAAGAACTGAAGTCCAACCTGCCTGTGTCAAGGTGAATGGCATCCCCAGAAGCCTTCCTTCCCTTGGAGCACATGCTGACCTCTGTGTTCCTGCTCATCTCTACCATGCCTCTTCCATATTTGCATTACACCAAGTCTTTGTTGCATGTTCAACAGTACTAGATGTTTTCATTCCAACAGCCTTTCTTTCATCCTGAATCTAGGACAATTTATGATTTCGCCATCATTATAAGTTTGCACACTTAGCATCTAAGCATCCCTATCATAGATACAGTTTTGCAGCTTTTTATTAGGTAATGATTTCATGTATTAGGTACACCCGTATGCCTTCTAAGCCTTTTTATAAGCAATTTACATGGGCCAGAATTTTGGTGAGATTGACATAGAGCATACATGTGCACATGGATGGGGTAGTAAAAATCCCTTCTGTCAGCAGCAAAACAAGAATCTAAGAGCATCCCGCTTCCACTGCTGTTAAGTTCATTTGGTATTCATGAAAGCCATAAGAATGTTAGGCTTATAATGGTATAAACACTTAGCTACAGTTTTTCTTAACATTGACTCCCATGGGACTGCCAGAATAACTAATTTATACTGTACCTATAGCTTTCAGTATCATCTATACTGTATACATAATCTTTCTGGACAGAGCAGTGAATCAGGATCTGTGCATGAATACAAATATTTAGGTACATTGCATGTTATCAGGTTATTGATATGTAGCAAAATTCTCCTACTTTTTCTCACAATGCATAGCAATTTACTCCTGAGAGAAGCATACTGCTCCTTCCTGAGTTTGCACTGCCACTCACTGGAAACATAAATTTCTTTTTTTAGAGAAAAAGAGGATATAATTTATTTTGGATACTTCATTTGGCATCTTCTTTTTGCCCAGCTGAAAATATTTTGGAAAAAAAGAAAAGGTCAGTCACAAAATATGCTTTTTAAAAACAATGAGAAGTTGATTAGCCATAAAGCCCTCAGCCATAAATGGATGCTTTAGGTCTGGTTC